>NC_045439.1:130198396-130498396 GCF_002776525.5 Piliocolobus tephrosceles
CTTTCTTTCTTTCTTTCTTTCTTTCTTTCTTTCTTTCTTTCTTTTTCTTTCTTTCTTTTCTCACTGTGTTTCCCAGGCTGGAGTGCATGGGTGCAATTGCAGCTCATTGCGACCTCTGCCTCCTGGGTTCAAGCGATTCTCCTGCCTCAGCCTCCTGAGTAGCTGGAATTCTAGGCACGGACCACCATGCCCGGCTACATTTTTGAATTTTTAGTGGAGATGGGGTTTCACCATGTTGGCCAGGTTGGTCTTGAACTCCTCACCTCAGGTGATCCTCCAGTCTCGGCCTCCCAAAGTGTTGAGGTTACAGGTGTGAGCCACTGTGCCCAGCCTGCTTGTATACGTTTTTGTCACGGGCATACATTTGTGATAAACAGTGAGTTCCTAGTGCAGACACATCACTTTTCAGCTGATCTGCAGAGCATATTAACGGCCACATCAATGGAGGCCATTTATGAATTAATAGAACAGTTACAACAATATTGTGGATCCCAGTGGGTGAGGGCTCAGAGTAGTGATCACTTCAGATTGGCTGAATGCATTTGTTGTCTCTTTAGGCTGAATGTGATGGGGATGGAGCTCAAGAGCAATGCTTACTTCTGATTGGCTGAATACGCTTGCTGTCTGACTGGCTGGAATGTAACAGGAAGGCAGTAAAGCTCACTGCTCACCTCCGATTGACTGAATGCACACGTGGTCTTGTTGGCCTAAGTGTCAGCCAGAGATCCACAGACTGCAGGCTGAAGAAAGGACCATCTCATGAAATCATGGTGGTTGTATCAGAACAGAATCTTTTCATTTCTGTTGATAAATCTCTAGCATAAAATGTCCCCAGTGCAAATCTTTCTGTAAAGGTGGTGGAAATCCATGAGCATTTAGGTTGCACAGATGACCCCAGACCTGTCCTCCACAGAATGTAAGCCTCCAGAGTGTAAGCATCGTGCCCTCACTGACTGTCTGGATGCTGCATTTGGGACCAACAGCCTTTGCAGGCCTGGGGCTGGTTATGACTAACTCCTGGTGGATCCGGGCTGCCAGAGCGTAGTGGGTGGGAGAGACCCCCATGTTCAGCTCCATCGTATCCCCTTTCTCATGCCGCCCCCCACCTCCCCCCCGCCCCCAGCGCCTCTCTGGCTTTTCCTGAAAAGTCCCAGACTCGGGCTCTGGAACTCTGCCAGCGTGGGTGGAGCAAAGTAAGTGCAGATCACGGGAAATTTTTCAAATGTTCAGGAAGAAGCAGCCCAGCTTAAATAGCTATGAGGCTTAAGAGTGGGTCTCAAGGTGCTCCCCAGACCAGCAACATCACCATCAACAGAGGACTTGCTAGAAATGCAGATCCTCAGCTCTCACCTCAGACCTGCGAACCACAACCTCAAGCCCTCTGGGGGACGCCGATGCATGCTCAGGAGTGGGTACCTGCGTTCTGTAGGGTACCTTCCCTGAGAACACAGGTTTTCCCTTCCTTTGGAGGATTTTCTGTGACAGTTTTGCTGACCCGCACTCCCAGCAAACAGGCTCCTGGGCCGGCTCTAGCCCAGGCAGACAGGTCCTACGAATCCCGCTACAGCGTCCCCTTTTAGGGCTCTCCACAACACCCAAGCCGAATAGGTCAAAATCCTTTAAGCGTTTTGGCCTTTACTTCTCTTACTGAGGTAGCACTGATAGCTAACATGTTATTTAAGAAGTTCCAAAGGCCGCGCTGCTGCGCTGTGACCACGCATCGCAGGGATCACGTTTTCCTGCAGACGGTGGATCCTGGGTCGCGGCGCGCGCTCTCCGCAGCCTCCCAGCGCGGCCACTAGATGGCGCTGTTGCACTTTCCTATCGGCTCCGCGGGGCGCGCAGGCGCCTGTCTCCTGGCTTCCCAGGGTCCAAGACCAAGCCCCTTGGGGTGGCAGAGTTCCCGTCACGGACCCTAATATCAAGGCCCTCCCTTGATGAGCGCTCATAAAAGTGGCAACAGGCGATTTTCTTCTCACGGGAAGCCTCTAATCTGATTGCATCCCGCATTCTTTTGTGTCTGAGCATCAATTCAGCCATGACAGGGAGGAAAAGGAAAAACGCCACAGATTGGCAAGGGGTCCGCAAAAGGCCCGGAGAGAGAAGGAGCGATCTGCTGGGCTTGAGGACGGCAGGGCTGGGCACGCGATTGAGTGGTCCGTGGGTGCTTTGGGAGCAGACGAGGGACGGCAGGGTCGGGCCAGGACTGAGGAGACACTCGCTGCAGGGAGCTGCGGGGACACGCGCAGCAACCTTGGCCTTTCCAGCAGCAATTTCCTTGGAGGATGAGGCCGTAATGGTGATAGTAATAAACATGGGGCGGCAATGAGAACGAACGCACTGAACTCTCATTGCACCCCTACGAGGGAGGGACTGTGGCGTCCCAGTACACAGGTGGGGAAGTGGCGGCACAGGGAGGCGGAGGCAGGATTCCAAACCAGGCCTTTGATTCCAGGCCTCCTTGCCTCCAAGCCAGAGGCCCTAAGGTCTGCAGTAGAGGTCCTAGGAGCTGTGGTGTCCCGACTGAGGGGTCTGCCCCAGCCTGGGGCCTTCTTGGGATGTGTCCCTCCTCATTGGCTCCAGGGGCAAGGAGGGGTCCCAGGGTTCGCGACTGTTCCACCCGAGGCCCCACCTCCTCCCTCAACGCAGCTTTGCAGACACTGGGGGCTCCCAAAGGACAGAGCTTTGAAACCACCTGGAAGGTTTAAGAGAAAGTGTGCAGTCCCCTATGCCCTACCCCTGAGACTGCTGAGTCATCGCTGAGGGCTGCAGCTTTGGAATCAGGCATCTTCTGAGGAAGAGAAAGGCACCACAGCCACAGCACAGAAGACTAGGTGAGGGCAGTGGGAAACCTCTGGACCAGGCCAAGCGGCCAGCCAGAGCCGACCTGCCCATAGGGACCAGATGGAGAGACGGAGGTGGATGAACATGAAATACAAGTGCAGGAAATTGCTGTGTAGACAGCACCCCTGGAGCTGAGTGCGGCTCCCGGCAGGGTCTCCTCTCAGTGATTGACACTCCGCTCACCTAATTGCTCAATCCGGGATGCCTGGGAGCTGCCCTCGCCCCTTTCTTGCTGCGTGTTTTCAGGCAAATGCTTCAACGAGCCCCTCAAGACCACGCCTCAAACGCCCGGCTCCTCAAGCCTCCCTCAGCTTTTGCTTTAGTGTTCCAGAAACACACTCTAATTCAGGTTTCTGGTTTTACTTTCTCATATAACCCTGTGTTAGGGTGTTCGTGTATTGTTATAAAGAAATACCTGCAGCTGGATAATTTACAAGCAAAATAGTTTAATTGGCTCACAGTTCTGTAGGCTGTAGCGCATGGTACCAGCGCCTGCCTCTGGCGGGGGCTTCAGGAAGCTTCCAGTCATGGCGGAAGGCAGGGGGTGGGGTGGGAAGTCAGCATCACATGCAAAGAGCAGGAGCAAGAGAGAGGGGGAGTGCCACACCCTGTTAAACAACCAGGTCTCAAAGACTCACCTACTGTACTGTGGTGGGGACATCACCAAGCAAGCCATTCCCGAGGGACCGCCCCCATGGCCCAAACACCCCCCACAGGCCGCACCTGCGACATTGGGGCTTACACTTCAGCATGAGATTTGGAGAGAAAAACAGCCAAATTATATCAGCCCCCCCAATTTACTGTCTTAAACTTTTTTTTTAAATTTAAGAGATGGGGTCTCACTCTGCTGCCCACGCTGGAGTACAGTGGTGCAATCAAAGTCCGCTGTAAGCCTCCTGCCTCAGTCTCTCTAGTAGCTGGGACCACAGATGGGTGACACCACATTCAGCTAATTAATTACTTTTTTTTTTTTTTTGAGAGATGGGATATCACCATGTTGCTAAGGCCAGTGTTTGAGTGTTTTAGATCTTTTTGAATTTCTCCCTTATAGCTTTTAACAGTTTGCTATGACCTGTGATTTTTGGCCTGTCTCTGCTTCCCCCTCCTCCTCCCCATTCCCCTCCTCCTCCTTTCCCCTTCTCCTCCCCTCTCCTCCTCCTCCTTCTCCAGGCTATAAGCCTCCTGAGACTGTCAGTTTTGCTCCCCACTGTGATAGGGCCTGGGGCAGCCCCTGGAATCCAGTGGGACTTGAGAAAATTGTTGTCAGCCCTCTCCTGGGCCCCAAGCTGGTCCCCACCCCTGCTGGTCACACTTTGCTGCCAGCTTATGCTCTAGTGGTGGAACATTCTCTCCCTCTGCCTGCAGTTACTCAAAGATAAGACTTACAAGCAGACTACTTGACCGGGCACAGTGGCTTATGGATGTAATCCCAACACTTGGGAGGCTGAGGTGGGCAGATCACTTAAGGCCAAGTGTTCGAGACCAGCCTGGGCACCATGCAGAAACCCAGTCTCTACTAAAAATACAAAAATTAGGTGAGTGTAGTGGCACACACCTGTAGTCCCAGCTACTCGGGGGGCTGAGGCAGGAGAATCACTTGCACCCAGGAGGTGGAGGTTGCAGTGAGTCAAGATCTGAGATCACACCACTGCACTCCAGCCTGGGTGACAGAGTGAGACCGCCTAAAAAAAAAAAAAAAAAAAAAAGCAGAGCCTTTTTTTGGAATTAATTTTAAATTGACAAGAGATGCAAAAATGTAGATAGTACAAAGTGCTCCTGTGTACTTTTTATTTCAACTCACTTGTGGGTCATTTTTTTTTTCAGAGCCATTGGAGGGTGAATTTTATGGAACATGGCCCTTTGCGCTTCAGCACTCCAGTGGGTATTTCCTGAGAATGGAGATAACCTCTTATGTCATCACAGTGCAGTCACTGACACCAATTTGCATTGATGCAATACTTTCATCTTATCTACTGTCTATATTCTAATTTTGCCTCTTGGTTTAATAATGACCTTTATAGCATCCCCCCTCCTCCATAGTACAGGATCCAGTTTAGGGGCAGATACTACATTTAGCTGTCATGTCTCTTTAGATACCTTGATCTGGACCATTTCCACAGCATTTCTTTTGTCTTCTATGAGATTGGCATTTTTGAAGCATATAGTACTTCTGCCTTTAAAAAAAGAACCTTCTTTATTTTGTGTGTGTCCGATGAGTCTCTGTAATTATACGGGAACACAGAGCAGACGATTTTATTTCTTCTCAAGGTATCCCATGTGAAAGCAGATTTAAAATCAGAACCTTCTTCAAGTGCCTTCTCATAGCACAAGCTATTAATATTTTCATTTCTCTTTGCTACCATGGGATCTGTGCAAATGCTGGAATGTCAGGAGATGGCTCTCTTTCAATGTGGGCTCTGAAAAAAACTCATTTATTCTCAGCTGTGGTTGAAAGACCTTAATAAGCCTCCTGGCTTCGAGCAGGAAGGCCGGCTTTAGGCATGAGTGATGCTGGCAGTTCCCACGCTTCCCAAATGCCATTTTCCCTGTCGGTACTGCCCGAGCTGTGCTATAAAGTCATCCCCACAGAGCAGCTGTGGCTGGGAACAATCGACCTTTTACCTCCATGGTGGTTTCGCTGCATCGCTTTGAAAACACTCCAGTGTGCCGTACCACAGCGGGGGTGCCGGGGAAACAGTTGGCAGGCTCCCTTGCCTTCTGGGCCACCTCTCTGCACTTGGAGTGCTACTAAAATGCTGATGTCCCAAGAAGAGGGGACACCAGAAGCTATTACTGGCCATTGACTACTGAAGATGACCTAATAACTGGGTGTCCCTGGGGAGGATGGTGGAGAACTGGACCACAGGGGTGCATGGTCCCTGGGGCTGATAGCAGCGGTGACACCCTTGTAGACACCCTTTTCTGCCTGACTCTCACTAGTCCCAGAAAAGAAAAAAGACATATCCTTGTTGATGCTTTAAAGTCTCCATTGAGAAAGCAGCCAGAGGAGGTGGAAAGAGAACCACTCTTCACTGTTCAAGTCTTGGGTTCAAATCTTGACTCTGCCTCTGATGAACCAGGGGTTTTAACTGCTCCTGTGCCTCTTCGGTGTTCGCAGTTTGTGGTGACGATAGAGGGGGTGATATAGGGAACAGGCATCGTGTCTGCTTAGAGTCAGAGCTTCCACAGTGCAGTGCGCTGCCTCCTCCTGCCTCCTGACTGCCTCTGTGCTCCCCCAGCATTGAGATGGGGAGGCTGTGTCACCATGCCCCAGGCCACGTGGGCACAAGTATCTGTGTATTCTAGATTTGTTTTGATGACATATGCTAAGAAGCTCAGATATGGGAATAATTGTCACCAAGAAATACCTTATCCTAATTACCGTTTCCTGCAAACAGGAGGCACGTTCACAAGAGGAAGCGCCGGGTTGGTCAGGGTGATTAGGTTGGGGAACATGGGTCAGAGGCCTTTATCGTGCCTTCCCTGGGGTGGAGCAGAGAGGCAGGACAAGCAGTCTCAGGATTGGCGAATTTGAAGAATTTCCAGGTTCTGGGGCATCCAGGCTGTCCCTAGTTGTCTGGCACCTGGGCCTGGGGTGATTAGGGTGGATGGATGGTGGCCCAGGAGGGTGGGAACCCAATAAAGGAGGATGCTGGAGGGAGTTGTGAGATCGAGATTTGTTTGTTTGCATTTGAAAAACATACCTGGGGGTAGGGGGCAATTTGTTGACTGTCTTAGAGATTAGCTATCCCCGGAGGGACAGTCCCTTCAGGGTCAGCAAAGCCACAAATGTGATAGCATCAGCATACAGAAATAAAAGGAATGAGGAGATATGGTTGATATGTGTACTTCCATCCCCTGCAAGGAGTACGCTCTAACTTTGGACAGCCCCCCAGGAGGCTGCTCCCTGGGTCTCTAAGGCTGTGGCTTTGTGTATGGTCTTCTAGAATGCATGCTTCACTGACACACAAATATAAACTTCCTGGGTGAGCACAGAATGGCTGGATTTTCATTCAAATGGGGATGCTTCCAGCATTCCATGAAGCTTGGCAGGCGGAGCAGTGCCTGCAGAGGCCTTGTCAAAAACCTCTCTTCAATCTGTTTCTTGTTCAACAGGTCGGCCAGGGCAGTCACCAGGAGATGCCTGCCTGGGGTGAGTTGGGGAGGCCCAAGAAGAGGACCGATCCCTTTGGGAAGAGGGTGGTGAGCTGGCTTTGCATGACAGCTTGTCTCAGTGGAGTTTACCTTCTCTCAGATGGCAAGTCCGAAGGGGAAGCAAAACATCGTACAGACCACTCTGGAATGTAAGGGCTCTGAGCTCACCAGGTTTTGTTTGCAACTGAGAATGAGGCCATCTCAGGTGACCAGCTCCAGCAGGGAGCAGTAGAGTCAAGTGGCCCTGCACATTACTTCCTGTGTGTGTGTTTGTGTGTGTGCACTTGTGTAGGCTATGGGGTGGTCAAAACTGTTGTGAGCTCCAAGGGTGATGGTGAAGGTCAGTGTTGTGCAAGGCCACTCATGGGCCACACTTGGGGTGGAGAAGGGAGGAAGGCCACCTCTTTTGTGGCTCTCTGAAACGGAAGAGTTGAGGGCTACTGATGAGGATTGATGTTGTCTGAGTTCTGGGAGGAGCATCTGACTTGATATCAACAACTGGGCTTGAACTGGAAAAATCTGGAAGGTTGGTGAAACACTTTGACAGAGAGACTACAGCACATTGGTCAAGCCAAAATTACAGTGCCCCTTCATGCAGCCTTTTGTTTTTCTTTTTTTTTTGAAATGGAGTCTCGCTCTGTCACCCAGGCTGGAGTGCAATGGCGTGATCTCGGCTTACTGTAATCTCCACCTCCCGGGTTCACGCCACTCTCCTGCCTCAGCCTCCCAAGTAGCTGGGACTACAGGCGCCCGCCACCACACTCGGCTACATTTTTGCATTTTAGTAGGTGCATTTTCACCGTGTTAGCCAAGATGGTCTCGATCTCCTGACCTTGTGATCCGCCTGCCTCGCCCTCCCAAAGTGCTGGGATTACAGGCGTAAGCCACTGTGCCTGGCCCATCCAGGCTTTAAGTTTCTCTGAGAATGTGCTATGTGACTTCCTTCTCCTCCTCTTGGTTCCTTCTTTCCCTTTTCCCTTCCATTCCATACCTACTGTGAATCAGTCACTGTATCTTAGGCACTGGGGACAAAAGCCCCAGTGCTGGCCTGCGTGGAGTTTATAATTTAGACCAAGGTTCTTCAGCCTCAGCGTTATTTAGTGCTCTGGGCTGGGGAATTCTGCTGCCAGCGGCTGTCCTGGGCATTATATGGTGTGCAGTTGCATCTCTGGATGCTACCTAGTGGATGCCAATAGCTCCTCCCTCTGCTCCAGTATTTGGCAATGAACAGATGTCTCCAGACATTCCCTAGTGTCCCACGGGGTATCATAGTCTCCCTGGCTGAGAACCACAGGTCCAGGGGGGAAAACAGCCAACCCATCAGCCTGGTCAACACAGCTTGCATAGCGTGGCCAGAGTGCCCAGATGGGGCTACTCAGGAGTCTTCTCCTGATCAGAGTCTGGGGCAGTGGAATTTGCAGTAGGTGGTTAGTACTTACCTGTTGAGAAGGTAATTAACCACAGGTCCCCAAATAAAACCCCAGCCAGGAGAAGAACTTTTTTTTTTTTTTTTTTTTAAGACAGAGTCTCACTCTGTCATCCAGGCTGGAGTACCAGTGGTATAATCATAGCTCAGTGCAACTTCCAACTCCTGGGCTCAAGTGATCTTCCTGCTTCAGCCTCTGAGTATCTGGGATTACAGTCAAGTTCTACTGCACTTGGCTAATTTTTTAGTTAATAGTTGTTGTAGAGACAGGTTCTTGCTGTGTTGCTCAAGCTGGTCTCAGACTGTTGGCCTAAAGATATCCTTCTACCTTGGCCTCCCAAAGTGCTAGGCTTACCGGTGTGATCCACCACACCCAACTGTCTTAGTATCATGGGGCGCTTGTCCTGGATTCTCTGCATTGGTTCCATCAATCAGGTATCTGTAAATAAGATAAAGAATAAAATGACCTCCCTTGCTAATCTCTTTCTGCTTTTCCTTTACCTTTACATAAATGCATTGTAGGAGAATGAGTTCATTTGGTGGCAGGCCTGCAACTGGAGGTTTTCTACTTTGGAGTAAACCTCGAATTCCCTTAATATTTCTATGGCCTTTTAAAGAGGAGGCAAAGAAGAAGGTCCTAATGGTTTTCTTTGTGTCTGATCCAGGGGAGCCAGCTTCAGCTTTTGCCAAGTGTTTGGTTGCATCTCACGCTTGGTGAAGGCACATCATCTGCTGCCCTGACATCCAGCAGAAGGAACCATCTGGCTCAAGAATCCATTACAGAAGAGGCCGTCAGCACCCGCCACTTGTATCGCCCCATGTCCAGCTGAGTTTCCTTCTCTCTGCTCAACTCCGAAGTGTTGATGGGTCAATCGACGTGGCCCTTGCCATTGCGTCTCACTGGGAATTCCGGTGAGGTGGCTGTCTGCCTGCGTGCATGCCAGCTAGCTCCTTGGTCAACACACACTTGTTTAAAGTGCTACAAGATACTGCTGGAAAGGATTTTCTCTGGCTCATTTGACTGTTGAAAAAGGCCACGCCTGCTTCAAGTTCCTCAAATACTCAGGGGGTAATTACAAGCATTTTTAGAAAACAAAACAGCCAAATGGAAAATTTGTGTTAGAAAACATGCTTTGGCCACTTCAATAGTTGAAATGACAAGAGATTGGAAACCCCCTTAAGTGAGATCATGCTATTTTTGAGAACATATTCTTTAAGAGGAAAACTGTTCTAAATACTGACAATGGTGACAGTGATGCTGTTTATGATAACAATGACAGATCCACATAATTTCCATTCCCAAAGGTCCCTTTCGGTCACTCAGGCTCCCAACCTTAGAATAATCTTTCTTTCCTGCATATCATCTCATGGTCAACTAGTTGCCAAGATCCCTAGAGTTTCCGTCTTTTATCCCACGTTGCTGTTTTTCTCCTTTCCATCCCCATCACCTTTGTTCTGTTCCTCGTGTGTCTTTCCTAAACTTTGGCAAGGGCTGCTTAACCTGTATCCTTCCTCCCTTCCATTTTATCATTCACCTCTCAACCATTTCCCAGGAATTCCATTGTATTACTTACTTATTGCTGAGTAAAAATTAGCCCGACATGTGTTGGCTAAAAACAACAAATATTTACTACATCACATAGTTACTGAGGGTCAGGAATTTGGAAACATCTTAGCCAGGTGGTTCTGGTTCATGGTGTCTCATCAGGTTTTGGCCAAGATGTCAGCTGGGGCTGCAGTCATCGAAGGCTTGACTGGGACTTAAGGATCCGCTTCCCAGATGGCGTACTCATATGGCTATTGGTAAGAGGCCTCAGTTCCTCCCTAGTTTTTGATAGGAGGTGTCAGTCTCTCATCACATGAGTTTCTCCACAGTGCTGCTTCAGTGTCCTTATGACATGGCAGCTGGCTTCCCCCAGAGCAGGTGATCCATGAGAGGAAGCAAGGAGGACAATGCCATGCCGTTTAAAATCTAGTCTTGGATGCCAGACACCATGTCTCCCTCATATTCTGTTAGAAATTGGCCCACATTTTAGTTTAGAGGAGGGGAATTAGGTTCCACCTTTAGAAGGGAGTGGTGTTGAAGAATTTGTGGACATACTTTAAAATGATCTCATCCCTTATGAAAACACTGCTCTCTGTGTTTTCAGGGAATTTAGTCCACAAGCTCTTCCATGGTTGGTTTACCCAGTCTAGACAGACAGGCTGCCGGAAAAGTAACCCAGTCCTGCTGTATCTTTCCTTAAAAACCCTCACAGACTGTCCCGTGTTTAAAGAACTTAGCACAAAGTGCTCCTCCCACCCTCTGCGACCCTTAACTTTCCCTCCCTCCCTCCTTTCCCTTCCCTCCCTCCCTCCCTCCTTTCCCTCCCTCCTTTCCTTCCTTCCTTCCTTCCTTCCTTCCTTCCTTCCTTCCTTCCTTCCTTCCTTCCTTCCTTCCTTCCTTCCTTCCTTCCTCTCTCTCTCTCTTTCTCTCTCTCTCTTCTCTCTTTCTTTCTTTTGGTGGAGTTTCACTCTGCCCCCCAGGCTGGAGTGCACTGACATGAACTCAGCTCGTGGCATCTTCCACCTCCCGGGTTCAAGTGATTCTCCTGCCTGTCTCCTGAGTAGGTGGAAATACAGGCGCCCACCACCACGCCTGGCTAGTATTTTTTTTTTTTTTTGAGACAGAGTCTCACTCTGTTGCCCAGGCTGGAGTGCAGTGGTGCAATCTTGGCTCACTGCAACCTCTGCCTCCTGGGTTCAAGCCATTTGCCTGCCTCAACCTCCTGAGTAGCTGAGACTACAGGTGCATGCCACCACTCCTGGCTAATTTTTTTGTATTTTTGATAAAGACGGGGTTTCACTGTGTTAGCCAGGTTGGTCCTAATCTCCTGACCTCGTGATCCACCTGCCTCAGCTTCCCTAGGTGCTAGGATCACAGGCATGAGCCACCGTACCTGGGCAATTTTTTGTGTTTTTAATAGAGAAGGGTTTTCACCACGTTAACTAGGCTTATCTCCAACTCCTGAGCTCAGGTGACCCACCCTTCTCGGCCTCCCAAAGTACTGGAATTACAGGCTTGTAGCCACCACTCTCCACTGCCACCCCTAACTTTTAAGGTGGTTGACATTTCTGGTCATATCTTCTCCTACTCCCCAAAGGGCAGCCTACCTTCTAGTTTACCTGGAAGCTCGCTGTCTTCTGAACACATCCTGTGCTCCACATCCTGTGGCTCCATCAACTCCCACTGCCCTCTGAACTCTTGCCTCTCCCTTACACTCATTTTTAATCACCAAGCCCTGCTGGCTTTACTTTCTTAATTAGTTCACAAATAGTTCCCCACCTCTCTCTCTGTCTTTCTAACTCAGGGTCAGACCCTTGGCTTCTCACCAGGAGTCCTGCAAAAGTTTCCCCTCTGGGTTCTCTCTCCACCTTTGCCTGCTTCCTCACCAGTTTCTGGAGTTGCCCTGTGACCCATCTAAAGTGTGAATCTGACCACATTCACTCTTTGCTTAAAATCCTTTTCTGGCCTTGCACCAATGACTGGATTAAGTCCAGCTTCCTCCTGTGGAACCCAAGACCCTCTGACAGGTCCCCCAGCTGATGGTCCTCTCAAGACTCCCACATCTTGTTCTTGCAGCACTGCACCCCAGGTTGTTACAGACACACTGGGTGGTGTCCACTTTTTCCCTTTGCTCATTTCCCTTTGGCAGGTGAGATGAAGAGCCAGTGGGAAAGAAAGCTGCACAAGAGGAGCCCACATGAATGTAAGCCTCAAAAACCTGAAGACATCTAGGGGAGCACTCAGCCTTCCACCTGGCAAAGAATGGGGCTCCTCAGTTAATTCTACGTAGGCCTCAGAGGACGGGGTACATATGGATTCTGCAACCAAGGTGCTACTTGAACTCCCTAATGATCTTGACCTGGAAAATGAGGCTCTTTGCTGAGTCCCCTGTAAGCCTGTCAGAGCTGCTACTAATAACTCACAGCATATCTGGTAGAGTAATATGCCCGGAGGAATTTCTGTTTTTTTGTGCATTTTTAAACTCACTTCCAACTAAGAAGCACTTCCTCACTTCTGTGCAAGAATCCACATTTCTGAATGGTTCCGCCCTGTTCTTGCCTAACACAGGCAGTATTGTGATATGATGTGGATGCCCAGTTAATATGAATACAGTTGACTTTTAAAGAGATCAGTAAGGAAATTCTGAGAGCTCCCTCACACTTTG
The DNA here is from genome assembly GCF_002776525.5 of Piliocolobus tephrosceles. Lineage (NCBI taxonomy): Eukaryota > Metazoa > Chordata > Mammalia > Primates > Cercopithecidae > Piliocolobus > Piliocolobus tephrosceles. The sequence continues at coordinate 130,211,033 of NC_045439.1, forward strand.
CTAAATGCAAAACAAGGCTGTCTTCTGCAATGACCTTCCCCTTCTACTCAGAGCTGTTGCGTCTTGGGAAGGATTTGATTCCTCTGCCTGGGAGTCATTCTTTTGGGCATCACTGTCCAGCGCTGGCATGAATGGAGCTTACTGGATGTTTCCTTTTCTTGTGGTGTGTGGTGCCCTTTAGTGTTATTTGTGAAATATTTTCCTTTGTTCTTATTCTGGCCACATGCTGGGGTTGCCCATCCTGGTCCTGTCTTGATTGGATGGTGTCAGTTGATTAGCTCACACCAATGATTGTGCATATATCATGTCATCCACAGACTGGACATTTAATTGTGATTATGAGACCCTCCAGATCTCTGTTTCCTCCTGGCACTGCTGATCAGCACCGTTTGAGATCGTAAATGTTCAGTAAGCCTGGATCTCTGAGCAGAGTCCCCTTGCTGACCTGTATCATGATTTTTAGCCCACTGAGATTTTGGAGTTGTTTGTTACTGCAGCACAGCCTATCCTGACTGATCCATAGCATTTGGCATTTTTGGCAACTTAATATTTACCATAACTTGGCTTGCACAAAGGCAGTGTGCCTTTGTTGCTTTGTCAATTCACAATTCTTGAGGGAATTTTGACTAATGGCCCTTTAGAATTTATTATTCTTTTCAAGGTTGGGAAAAGGATGTTGTGGACTAATATCTTTGGCAACTCAACCTAGTGCCAAGTAGTCTAATATCTGAGAATGAGCTTGGCATACTTTGTGAGGTTAACCCTTCCTGGCTTAAAGACAGATGCCCCAGCTTTGGCCAGGCCACTCCATGGTTAATATTGATAATAACAATTGATGGGGTGCCAACTATGTGCCAGTCACTGAGTATCTCTAATTATTACTGTAACTCTAAGCGAGGCTGTATCTTATTCCCATGTCTCAGATGATAACACTGAGGGACAAACAGGGCAAATCTATTTAAATAGATTGCCTAACCTCTCTTTGGTAGTGGAGCCCGGGTTTGGTCCCAACTCTGGATGTAAAAGTCTATATTCTTTTTTATTGCACTTAGCCAACTCTCCTTTGTAAATTTCTAGGAGAGGGATGAAAGGTGCCTCTGTCCTTAGGGATGTTGTGGATGTTATCCTTGATGGTATTAGCCCATTGATATTCTGTGTTTGGTTGGATGCCACATTTTTATTCATTCATTCATAAGTTCATTCATGTATTCATCCACACACTAATTCATGCATTCACTCATAAATTCTTTCACTCATTTGCTCATTCATTAACTCATTCATGCATTCGTTAGGCTTTGATGAGAGTCTATCAGGTGCTGGGTTTTGTTTGGGATTGGGATTTAGACAAGGACTGGTTAGGATCTCTGCCTTCAACCTCAGTGGACTCACAGCCTTGCAAGAATAGCTCTGTGTGTGTGCGTGTGTGTGTACGTATGTATATATATGTACACTATACATATGTGTACACCCAGAACTGTTCCTCCAGGGCTGTAAGTACAGACATGTATTCACATATACATACATATATGTACACATACATATACATATGTGTACACACACACAATGTTATAGATATGTTCAGGGAAGTATGAGCCCACTGAGGAGGTGGCTTCTGGTCTAGATAGGACATAAAGCTGCGTCAGGGCTGGCTTCCTGAAGGAGGTGATAGTTTTAGAGTTTTTGTCTTCTATTTTTCTTTGAGAGTTTTTCACGCTCCCCCGACCCTCATTCCACTAAATTCACAGCCTGAGGGTCAGTGTCATTATCCCCAGCCATGATCCTTCTGTTTATGAGGGTCACAGTGTCCATGGCTTCTATCTTCCACCCTCTTCCCCTTCCTCTTCTCCTACCCCCACTGCGGTGTCATTACTTCCCACATCTAGAAGGTTAATGGCCCCTTCCAAGGAATGGTGATATGGAATCCTAGCTCTTTGGGGGCACAAATAGATTTTTTTCCCCAAAGTTTGGCCTGTCACTTGCTCTTAATGGCTTGAAGTTGGTTGCAGAACTATCTGGCAGGAACAAATGAAAAGAACCCTCTGATTATGTGCTCCTAAGATGGCTGGGGTAATTTGAGCAGAAACGACTTTGCAGCTCTGGGGAAAAAAAATGTAATTCTCGTGTATGAAAAGCGTGAACCAGAGTTGCCATGTTCACTTCTTGTTTTTAAAGCCCCCACAGGCCAAGTCACATATCTGGGTCAGAGGGTCTATTGATTACCTGTCAGGCCTTGAGGTGTGAGTGATCAATAATACTAACCTACAGGAAAGGTGGCCTTGAATGCAGAAATCCCATCGTGTTGACCATCCATTTTTTTCTGGTCTGTAAGTGCTTTGCAGAGAAGAAAAACTGTCAAACCTAGGGCCACAAATGACCCGAATCCTAAAACTGTTCCTACAAACCAAGGCTTTGGAAATGCCCTGTTCCAAAGGAAGCAGAGGCAGGTTGTTGGCACTGTCTCTCAGCGTTCGGACAGTGGGGCAGACGGGGAGGCAGGGAAGTGAGGAGGCAATGGCGTTGAGCAGGAGAATTCTTGAGGAATAGAGACAGAGGTCTCTCGCACCACAGCCTTGACCTTTCATTAATGTTTAATCAGGTGCTTGGAGCAAAGCACTTTCAAAAAATCCTGAAAATACATATGACTAATGAATCATTTTGTGATAGGAAGGCTGGCTTTGCCTGATCTGCTTGTGAAGCTCTAGATGATCCCCTTTCTTTCTCGGGGGAGGGGAAGGGTCCTCTGCTCAGGGGATGCACCAGTTTTTTTTTTTTTGTTTGTTTGTTTTTGAGACTGAGTCTCACTCTGTCGCCCAGGCTGGAGTGCAATGGCACCATCTTGGCTCACTGCAACCTCCCGAGTTCAAGCAATTATCCTGCCTCAGCCTCCCGAGTAGTTGAGATTACAGGTGCCCACCACCACGCCCAGCTAATTTTTGTATTTTTGGTAGAGACAGGTTTCACCATGTTGGTCAAGCTGGTCTCAAACTCCTGACCTCAGGTGATCCACCCGCCTTGGCCTCCCAAAGTGCTGGGATTATAGGCGTGAGCCACCGTGCCCAGTCCATGCGCCAGCTTGTTATTGTGTGTATGCCAAGGGGGCCGAGTCTGAGGCCTGTGTTGATGAGTCCATGTCATATGAAATGCCATGGCTCTTGCAACCACCTACCCAGTAACCAGTTTCCCTTCCTTCTTTCTAAGGGACTCAGATTTTGTTAATTCCCCTGCTCCTCCCTGGTACAGCCATGGGAAGCAGGAAGTGTGGTTGACCCCAGGTGACAGCTGAGTAGAGGGGTGAACACTGGACCTTCCTTGGCCCGATCGGAAAAGTGCTGGAGGCCACTCAGGTGGGAGGGGTTCTCACTCCTGCAGGATATGAGTGGTCTACCTTCCAGCCCACCTGGATGACACAGTCCACCTGCTTGATGGAAGGCTGCTGATGGAGCCATTGGTGGATCTCCAGAGGACCAGGGTGAAGATGACTTTAAGACCACGGAGGGCAGAGTGCAATCCCTGAAGGCTCTGTTGAGTTGGCAGATCTACATCCTACCTGGGTGTCCTGTTTGTAACAGGAAATAATCAACGTCCATATTTTAAAACAAGTCTGAATCCAGGTCATCTGTTGCTTGGAGTTGAAAACATCCAAACTAGGCAGTGGTGGATACCATGGGCATAACCTGCCATCCTGAAGTGTGACCAGGCCGAGCTGGTGGATGTTATAAAATCCACAAGTTGGGCCATTGGGTGTGGGAATAAAGTCAGAATCACAGAATGTCTGAAAAGAAATGGCTTGTGTTGCCCACAGTAAAGCCAGTAGTGTTCATCACATATCTTGCTGGGGGTTCTTGGTGGGCAGCGTCTGGTAGGGAAAGAGTGTGGATGTTGGATGCCATAAACCTGGGTGGGTAGACTGCTAGATAGTCAAAATTGATCGACAATAACGGTTCCACTTGGGTGACATGCTTTAATGATTTGTCATGAACACACGACTGATGGATGTTACTCTCAATGGTGCTTTAAAATGGTTTCTTCTGTAGAAGCCAGCAAAATGTAGACAGTGAGAGAGCAACCTCTGGCAAAGGGAAACAACAGAAGCCTGGAGATTTGGAGAAGCAACAAGGGCATCCCCGTCTGCTCAGAAATGAAGAGCACAGGTGGCTTCAGGTGTCTGGAATAGCTCCACACCTGGAAGCACAGGGCAAGAGAAAATGCACCTGGGGTAGGAGGAGAAGGAAGGAGTGACCCAGTTGCGCCTGTTCACCCACCTCAAAGTCATCAGTCAAAACCTTAGACTTCCAGCCCCAGGTCCACCAAAAGTAAAATCTCTTGGGATAGGGCGAGTGTTCTCAGTAATTTTTTTTTAAAGCTAAAGTCTTTGGGCTCCTGCATGGAGGACTCAGCAGTGGTGGGAGCAGCAGGAAGATGACAGGATTCTGTCCATGTAATCCAGTTAGGGATTAACTGTATGAGAGCACACGTGTAGGTGTGTGTACGTGCACATACTTGCGTGCATGTTTGTGTGTGCACACATGTGTGCAGTGTTCTTGTGTGCATGCGTGCTGTACGTGTGAGTGCGCATGTGTCTGGTGACTGGAGACAAGGAGAGCTGAAGGGGAAACAACAGAAGCCTGGAGATTTGGAGAAGCAACAAGGGCATCCCCGTCTGCTCAGAAATGAAGAGCACAGGTGGCTGGGAGTGTTGGGGGTTGGAGAAGGCAGTAGAAGGTCCCCTTGTAGGGAAGGGGCCTCATAACCCTACACACAGCTTCCGGGACTCCTAGCAATTCCCCTTGCACGAGAGAGATTATCTGCCTCCCTCTATGGATGAAGACATGGAAGGCAGGACTTTAGTGAGCAAGTCCCTCAGCTCACGCGCGAGACTCAGGAAGGGAGGGGAGTCTGGCAGGAGAGATGGTGTTTCTCACCGGCTTGTCTCCGAATGAGCTGTTGCTGCGTCTCGGGCCACTCCCTCCTGTGTGCCTACCTCAATTTCCTTGTCTTTCGAGACTCCAGGCGGTGGCTACCTTATCAATCTTCCTGCCCCTTCCCAAGGCCCAGGTTGGAGCCCCTCTGCTCAGGAGGACTGGGGGCTTCCCCCACCCTTGCGCCATGTCTTTGTATTGCTATCTCAACTTAAATGCTGGGCTTTTCTGGAGACGTTGGGATCCTTGAGGACAGAGCTGTGTCTTACCCACTGTTATGCTGGGTCCCTTACTAAACAGGTACTGAGTGCACTAATTGCAGCCTGGAGCTGGGGGTGGGTGGGCAACAGATACCCCTCAGCCTCAATGTTGTAGGTGTGGGCTCTTGGGAACTGTGTAGTATTTTTTTGTGTGTGTGAGTGTGAATGTGTGTGTGTGTGTGTGTATATGTGTATATATATATATATGATAGAGTAAGAGAGATAGCCTGCATCATTCTGCACCACGTTCTACATATGTATAGTCACAGCACCATTTACAACACCTAGAATGTGGCTCTAGCGTGTCCCAGTTTTCATCAGACTTGTGGGTGCCTAGGAAAAGAAGGAGAAAAGTTAGTGAGCAGCAGCAACAGCAGCCTGGGGCAGGGGAGGAGGTGCCTGGCCAGAAGCCCCAGAGGCACCAGTAGCCGATGGTGAACTGACCTTGTACAGGATAAGCTGTCCCGGTAAAGCCTGAGTCAAGGGCTCAGTCTCCATTCAAGACAAACTTCTATAGGGTGAGGAAGGGGCTCAGACAGGCTGGCCTCCGGATCTGCAGCCTCACCTTTCTTGTTCCAGAAACAGGGATTCTATTCAGGGTGGCTGGCCTTGAGGGGGTGTCCAGGAGCTCTGGGAACAGTGCAACTCTGACGTACACAATGCCTTTTTTTAGCCCAAGGTTATGCGTGGTAAACTATGTGTAACATACAATCTACCATCTTACCATTTTAAGTATACAGTTCAGGGTATTAAGTGCATTCACATGGTTGTGCAGCCACCACCAGCACCATCCATCTCCAGAACTCTTACTGCTTTGCAAAACTGAAACTGAAAACTGAGAACATGTGGTGGTTGGTTTTCCGTTCCTGTGTTAGTTTGCTGAGAATGATGGCTTCCAGCTCCATCCATGTCCCTGCAGAGGACACGATCTCATTCTTTTTTATGGCTGCATAGTATAATCTCCTTTATTTTTAAGGCTGAATAATAATCCCCTTGTGTGTATGTATGATCCATCCAGTCATCCGTCAACAGGCATTTGGGTTGCATGGTGCATCTTTAGTATTTCCATCATCAAATAATTAAATAAGAGGTTGGAGTCTACACACAGCATTTTCTATACCGTTGTCTCATTGATTAATTTCCCTTGAATTATATTCGTGTGGTTACCTTGATCCTTCTGTGGGAAGGGGCTTGGGAGGCAAAGAAAAGCATGAGTGCGTCTCTGATGTAACCCTTAGACTTACCTGAGGCGGACAGTGGGTGGACGTCTTAGGTTGATAGTGTCGCAGGTGTCTGTGCAGTGATGGGGTGTTTCTGCCGGAACCTACCCAGGTTCCCCACCCTGCCTTTTTTATCTGCACTGGCCAGCATGGGTCGGTGCACTGCCGCTGAGGCTGGAGTTGGATGGCCTGGAACTGAGTGTGTGGCCTCAGGCAGGTGACTTTGCTTCTGTGAGCCTCTCTTTATTTGTGGTCCCCAAAGGTGGCTGTGGGAAAGAAATGGGAGAGCACAGTGTCTGAACAATAGGCCTTTTGTGATAAACGGTAGTTTTCTTCCTACTGCTCTCCCACTTTGTGATTATTAATTTAAGAGAAAAGATTACCTGATTTTTGGGGAACCACACGTATGGTGATGCACTGGATGTTGTCACCCTGGTCAGTCTGGCTCCCCCCATCCCCGGACAGTTGGGATCTTTCTGAGAAGCCCATCTTACAACGCATTTGTAGGACTTCCCGTGAGTGATTCCCAATTCCATTATTCAGGGATGCAATGAGGCCCCAAGGGCTAACTGTTGTGGCATTGGAAGCAAAACCTACAGCCCAGAGTTTGCTTGGGTGAGAGGCCCATGGGGCCCTCATGGCACTGACCTCAAAGACCTACAGGAATTGAAGCCTGGCAAACAGAAATCCTTCATCATTGCCCAGAATTTCAAAGCTACTGGTCCATTAGGTCAACAGCCCTGCAGATCTCACGGCTGCATCCAAAGCAGCGTTCATAGAGTTCACAATGAGCCTGGTCACCTTGGACATTTTATTGTGCCACCTCCTTGCAACAAGCCTCCATCTCAACACAGATGAGACATAACCCCAAGTAAGGAATTCGAAAAAGCAGGAAGCACCAGCAGATGGAGTGCGAGCCCGGGATCCCAGCTCACTCTGGTGCAGTTTGGGACCCAGCACACTTGTGCATTTCTGTGTGTTCATCCACACAGCACATCTTCCACTGTGGCCCTACCTGCTTCCCACCACTGCTGCCTGGGCCCTTCCCTGCTCGATTCAGCCCTTTTCTTTAGAGCTCAGGTCCACCCTCATAGAAACAAGAACACTATGACTAATTATAAAATCATTATATGATTAAACTCAATTAACTTCAAATAACCCTTGAAATTTGCTTAATGTCAGCCTTTGGCCCTGCTTGAACTGCTAAATATTGCTCTCCTTTGAAACTCCAGTGAGACCAGCTGATTACAGTGCGCTACCTGGCATGATATCTGGGCTCTGTGGGGCCATGTGTCTTGGAGTGCAGGGCAGGAAATGATGGCCCAGTGCTGAGGGTCTGGAGCACAGGTTAGGGAAGAGGTTGGGGGAGGTAGTGGTGATGGAATTTGGGAACCTTTGGCTTTGCTGGCTATTAGTTGATGAATGGCTGGGAGGAGCTCTGAGGTGGCCTTTCACTTGGGCTCTGACAAGTTTGTTCAAGTCTCTGAGTTTGAACTTGGTGCCTTTTTTGGGCTGAATGGTGTGCCCCTAAAACTCGTATGTTGAAATGCTAATCTCCAGTATCTCAGAATGTGACTGTATTTGGAGACATGACCCTTAAAAATGTGATTAGGGTTAAATGAAGTCATCTGATGTGTCTGGTATGCTAATAAGAAGAGGAAATTTGGACACACACACATGTGCAGAGGGAGATCATATGGAGACATGGGGAGATGGTGGCAGTCTGCAAGACAGAGAGGGGTCTCCGGGAGAACCAACCCTGCTGATGCCTTGGTTTTGGACTTCCACCCTCCAAAAATATGAGGAAATAAACTTCTGTCGTTTAAGCCACCCAGTCTATGGTACTTTGTTGAGGCTGCCTGTGATGGTTAATATTGGGTGTCAACCTGATCGGATTGAAAGATGCAAGGTGTTGTTCCTGGGTGTGTCTGTGAGAGTGTTGCCCAAGGAGATTACCATTTGAGTCAGTGGACTGAGAGAGGCAGGCCCACCCTCAATCTGGGTGGGACTATCTAATCAGCTGCCAGCGCAGCTAGGATAAAGCAGGCAGAAGGAAGTTGAATGAGAGTGGACTTGTTGAGTCTTCTGGCCTTCATCTTTCTCCAGCGCTGGATGCTTCATGCCTTTGAACATTGGACTCCAAGTTCTTCACCTGTTGGACTCTTGGACTTACACCAGTGGTTTGCCAGGGACTCTCAGGCCTTTGGCCACAGACTGAAGGCTGAACTGTCAATCCTCCTTAATAAACTCCCTCTCATATATGCATCTATCCTATTAGTTCTGTGCCTCTAGAGAACTCTAATATACTGCCCTAGCAAACTAATACAGCACCCTTCATTCCCTGCCTCTCCGTTAGCCTAGAAGGTCAGCCTGGAGTTCTGATAGCAGGGTTGGGATGCGGGCACCCCTCAGACTAGTTACAGATACAAAGATGAAGGTTGGGAAAGCAAACCAGGGCCCTGTGGGGAGGCCGGCAGCCTTCCAGAATTTCAGGTTAGAAAAAGTATTAATATATAAGAACTGGCTTAGTCTCTGGTGCCCTGATTTCCTCATTGGTAAAAGTGGAATGATAAGTGTGTGCACCTCATAGTGTTGTGAGGATTAATTGAATTAACTAAACTTACAGCTGCCTGGCAAAGAGGGAGCACTGAGTAAGTACGTGCAACTGTGCTCATTTTCTATTTCTGTGTAAGAAATGACCACGTACTTAGGTGCTTGGGGCGACCGACTTACTAGCTCATGGTTCTGTAAGTCAGAAGTCTGGATACAACATGACTGAATTCTGCACTTGGGGAGGTGGCCAGGCCACTGAACCTGGGGAAAAATCCACCTCCATGCTCAGTCTCTGTGTACTTTGCTGGTTTTCAGCTGGCAGTGTTCTCAGCTCCTAGAGGTCACCCACATTCCTTGACCTGTGATGATGGTCCCTCCATCATCAAAGCCAGTCACTGAGAACCTCCCTTGCATGGAACCCCTCTCACGCTTTGAGTCTCTTTTGCTAGGAAGAGCCCTGTCCCTTCTAAGGGTTCAGCTGATTAGGTCAGACTCACTCAGGATAAGCACCTGTTCTTAAGATCAACTGATTTGAGACCTTCATTACATCTGTAAAAATCCCTTTATGGCAGCATCTGGATTAGTGCTGGATTGAATACCTGGGGGAAAGTGTGTGTATACCAGGGAGAGGGAAGCTTGGGGGTCTTCTCAGCGTTCTGTTTATCACGGCAAGTCTTATTAGTACATGTATATCCTCCCAGCTCTCTCTGGGAAGCTCACCTTGGTCAAAACACTCTGGTCTGCTTCCTCTAGACATTTCCCCTGCAAAGCAGGGCTGCAGTGACATGAGGAATGAGGCATTTGCTTTAGTCATTTTGTGTGCTTTCTGCTGACCTGCTGGGAAGAGGTTCAGAATGTCCTTCACTTCAAAATCCCAGCCCCTTTTCCCTTGATTAATTGCATCATCCCTTTCTGGTTGATTTCTCTCTTGGGGGTTGCTGTACGGTGATGAGCAGCAGTCTTTGCTGTGGAGGCCTTGGGCATCTCATAGTTCGAGCACTCATCAGCTTCAGGAGAGATTCTGCTGTCTGGAAAGGATGCCAGACCTGGAGCCAGAGGCTGCAGGCTAAAGTCCTCGCTCGCTCTTATTGATTAATCACCTAATCTCATTTCCTAATTTCTAAATTAGGACTTTGAGAAAGGGTTTTAAGGATTTCATAAGAGGAGGCACGTGAACACATTTTGCCCCTTGTAAAACATCAAGCAGACATAAGACAGGTGTTATCATCCACTTAGATCACCCAATGAGTGAACTTGGCAGACTGGCTGGAGGAATTCAGATAACTGAGAGTCCTGAAATAAATTTCATATTTGCTAGTTAAGTCATTGTTCCTTCCTCAGGAAGGGCCCTATCATCTGCACATCTCAGCGATCTTCCACATTCTCCCTCCTGAGCCATGTTGACTGTGTGAGTGAATGCCAGAATCTTCCCTCTTAAGCTGATAATGAAGCCCATGGTTGGCTCCTGGATGCGGCCGGAAAGTTTTTGAAGTCTCCACCTAAAGGATGTGATTTTGTGCTACAGGTTGGCTCTCAGAGGTTCTGGATGCTGCTTCTGGTGGGATCTGCATAAGTTCCTCACATGATTCTTCCAAGAAATGTGTGCCCAGTCGTGGGTGGCTGAGACCTGTGATGCTTCTGCACTGAGGGGAGCTGTCCACTCTCACTGTGCCCATGGGCGGCTGAGCCAGATGGGTGTTGTGATGATCTTTGTGGTGGTGAATTTTATGTGTCAACTGGAGGGTGTTTTTGGGTAGATGAACATTTAGATTGGTGAGCTCTGGGTAAAACAGATGGTCCACCACAATGTGGGTGGGCCTCATCCAATCAGTTGAAGGCCTGACTAGACCAAAACCACCAGCCTCCCTGAGCAAGAGGGAATTCCCCAGCAGGCTGCACCACTGGTTGCTGGGCCTCTGTCTGCCAGCCCACAGCTCACTCTGCAGTTGTGAACTGGCCAGCCTCCAGAGTCACGAGAGCCAGTTCCTCATGAGAAATCTCTTTCCACACACACACATCCAGTTAGTTCTGTTTCTCTGGAGAACCCTGACTGATACAGCTCTTTTCCCCACATCTTTCCACTCTCCAGCTCAATAGTCTCTCACTCTCAGTATCTTGAAGTCTGGAAAGCTCATGGCTGATCCTCTGTCACCTGCTGTAGGTAGGCGACCCATTACCAGGTGAGGCTGAATCCATCTTTGCATGCTTCAGCTGTGGCCACTCCCTTCCTTTGTATTTCTGTTCCTTGGGCCTTAATCATTTCTTGGATAAAGAATTTGTAAAGCTGCTTACTTCCAATTTGACCCTCTCATTCTTTTCAGAGAGATCCTTGAACATGGCTCACTTTGTGCCATTTCCCTGCTTAAACCATTTCCCATTTGGTCACAAATTACTATGCCAGTTCCCTTCTCTGGCTCCCTCCCTTCCCCTACCCTGGCTCTGTTCACCCCCAGGACCTCCGTCAAGGGCCACCTCCCATGGCGACTTTCCCAGTTTCTTCACATTGGTTTTGTGCACAAGCATGACATGGGAATGTGATTAAAATGCGACTTGATTTTCTCCCCACTGTTCCTTCTGAGTGTGGACTTTCCCAGGGTGCCTGGGCTCCATGACCTGAAGGTCCTTCTGAGGTTATAAGAGGTCCTACAGCTTCTGCAGCAAACACAGTGTTCAGCAGGCATGGAGATGCCCGCTCCAGTGTAATACTGAGCACTCCGACTCTGATGAAAGTCAGAGCATCTCTCCTCCCCAGCTAGAGCCAGCCATGTGGCCCAGGAGAGGGCATGGGCTCAGCTTATTTGCTTGCTTCTCTTCCCACAGGTTTCAAGTTCTGGCTTCTGCCTCCCTCAAGGTTAGAGCTTGGGGGAGAGAAACAGGGAAAGTAGGTAAGAATAGCTTCACTTAATGTCTTAGGTGGCTCAGGCTGTCTTAAAGAACACCACAGCGTGGGTGGCTAAAATCACAGACATTGATTTCTTGTAGCTCTGGAGGCTGGGCAGTCCCAGATGGAGGTGCCAGGATGGCTAGGTTCTGGCTCGTAGGGAGGGCTCTCTCTCTGGGTTACAGATGGCCACCTTCTCACTGTGCGCTCACATGGAGAAATGAGACAGAGCCAGCTCCCTAGTGTTTCTTCTTATAGGGGCATTAGTCCTATCATAAGGGCTCCACCCTGAGGATGTCATCTAAACCTAATTATCTACCAAAGGCCATCTCCAAATACCATTACACTGGGGATTAAGGTCTCAACATATGAATTCTGGAGGGCACAGTGCAGTCCCCAGCCTTGACTCACACTACCATGAGGTACTGTTAGCTCCCTGCATCTAGCCAATCGCCAGAGCTGCCTCTTCATCACACGAATGTGCCTGCGGGTTCTTCAGTGGCAAAGGCCCTCAGGAAGAGGGTGATACTCACTTCACACAGACCTCTTTTAAAATATCCACAAGACAAGCTCTAGCCTGTGGATTCCTCTCTTGGGTCCCTGACCTTCTGCCTCAGCTCCAGGAGATTCTTTCTTTAGATCCTCAGGCATGGGCCAGACAGAGCCCACTGTGCCCCAACTCAAGGGCCCTTGCTGGGCTCCTCCAAGTGTCCCTTCAGAGCCCCACTTTGAGGGAGAACTGTGCAAACTGAAACCTCGAGGGAAGGACCCAAGGTCCTCCCTATTTCTCAGGAGCCCTGAGGTCATCAGCAGCCCTGTCCACACATGGGGCTTAGGACCTTACTCATCTCTGCTTCCATCTCCTCCTGTTGTCTGGCCTCTTTTGCAAGCTGAGTCCACATGGTGTTAGAGCTGCTGTGTTGACCACATCTACTTAATCTGTGTCTTGTGGCCCAGCTTCTCAAGAGAGACCACCACTAGTTTCTGCCAGACCTTAGAACGGTTAATGGGATACCTAGGATGTATGTTTTGCTCTATTGAGTTCAGCTCTGGCCACAGCTGTGGCCAGGGCCACAAGACCACCCAGACCAAACAGCCACCAAAGCCACAGGCTGGATGGGAGTGGGACAGGCATTCTAGAACATGCCTCCTGTAGCCTGGGGCGAGACTTTATTTTTCCTTATGGCCTCTGGGGTCCAGCTCATTACTTTGCATAAAATAGATACTGGGCTTACCAGTGAGAAGAATACAGATCATTTCTAGGAAAGGCATTGTGTTTGCCTTTTTCTCTATATGCTGGCAGCACCATGCAGCATGCTTTATATGACAGAGGTGCTTAATAAATATTGTTGACTGATTCACTGGGAAAAAGTTGGTCTAGACATGCCTTCTGGAAGCGTCCAGTAAGCCCCATTATTCCTTTTTGCAGTCAATTGTTGTGGAATGGGCCTTTTGGCATTAATCCCGAAAGGGCAGTAAACAAAGATGGCTGTATAATTTTATTGTCTCTGATCTTCCATCAAAGCCTGCTTCCTCACTTCCACCCTCATCTCTGCCTCATTGCTTCTGGGTTCACCCCCAGTACAGCTGTTGGATCACGCTAATAGCCCTTGGATCTTCATTGTGAACAATAATGTTTGTTTCCAGAATAATTGAATCCAGCGGGGGAAACAAAGGGTATAGAACACTTTATAACACTTACTGTGAAAAAGGGAAAATAAAGAATTTCCTTGATGGCATTTAGTTCAGGGAACACAATTCATCCGAGTTGTCTTTATCTACTTATGTTTTAGTGATTAAATGCTGGGGGAAAATAGCCTTAGACATAAAATACGAAGAGCACTTCTGGCAAAGCCTGTCGGTTTAATTCAGATGTTAAATATTTTCAGCAGGGTCAAGTGCTGAAGGCCTGTATGCTTTGTCCTTCGAGTGAAGCGAGCTCAAATAAAAAGGAGATAATCAGTAGCCCCAACCTGGGATACGCGGCAACGGGGAAGGGGTTAGAGGTCCCCATTTTACAGGAAACGAATGTTCCAGCTCTGGGACTCTGAGAAAAGAATTTGAAATATGGGTAATTTCATTATGTAAAAGGCAGCTTAGAAAAATCCTTGTTCCAGGAAAATAGATAGCTTATTTCAGGTTGATTAAATTGGAACTCTCTCACAACACTTTTGTCTGCCTGCCATTTCCCCAGCTTGGACAAGGGAATATTCCAGTGGAGGAAGTCCTGCCCCGTTTCCATGTGTCCTGAGCTAATCACCAGGAGTGGGTGGGCATTGGTTGGCTTCCTCTTCTCAGGAAGCAAACCCATATGTCCTTGGGGAGAATTCTAATCTTTGGGACCTCCAGCTGTTTGCATTATGAGGTTCACACCCAAAAGGTTCTTTACTGTCTCCTGGGTACCTCAAAGCAGGTACCCCTTGGTACCCAGTCCCATAGGGGTGGTTCTGCAGGAGCTAACCAGCAGGGCTTCCCGCAAAAGTATACTCTTAAACATGGAGAGAAATCTTCATCACACTGATAAGTCAATATGGCTTAATTATTACTAACCCAAATACCGCATTCAAATAGGTAAGATTTAAGGAATTACTATTATGGTCACTTTTATGTTCAACTTTCCTTATCAACTGGCTATAGTATACAGAGGTAACTGGAAATAACTCTATAAAATGGAATTTTTTATTAAGTCAATTAAATATACACATGAATCAATTTTAGTGTCAACATAGTTAAAATGAACTATGCAATTAGAATAAGATTTAAATAATTGTCTCCTTTATTTAGTAGCTGTACTCATGGACTGAATTAGAAAGAAATAGGTAAACTGAAGTCAGAACATAACTTAAAAATGAAACAAAACAGAATGATATACACAAACTCTTACTTTAAAATAGGAAGTGACAAGTTTTTAGAACAAAATTTTGGAATGATTCTCCTCTTCCTAGGACCCCTGGATTTGTAGGAATGGTTTTGAATTCTGTATGCTGGATATTTGAACTAATAGAGAAATACCCCAATTTATAATTCAGGGGAGGCTTAAGGACTTGGCACCCAAGAATATTAAAGCATGAGATAAAATCTGCCAAGAGTTTTTTTGCAGAGAAACAGCAGTCAATTTCCACAAGGGTTGTTTCTGGGAATTCCTTTTCAAAAACTCAGCTTAATGTCTATATATTCCTGCAAAAGTTTTAAGCCTGGGATGACCATGTAGTTTATGGTCCCAGCCTGGCTGCATCTGAGAGTAAAAGGCAAAGCTATAATGTTAATAATTAACTTGGGACAACAGGATCAACTGGGAATCAGGAGAGTGGTCTTCCTGGAAATGAGATACCAACATAATCATAGCCTTTTCTTTCTTTGGTTCTACCTTCATTGTCCTGCTGATTGCTTCAAGTGCTCTCTGAATTATTTCAATGGGTTTAAAATATGTAAAGTTGCAGTATCTGGGAGGGATTGTTCCAGAGAAGCCCTTGAAAGGCGGGAGAGCTCAGTCGCTCCGGCATGTGAAGTGAGGCGACACAGTGCTTGATTGGAATCCTAGCATCGCCCCTTATTATAATAGTTCTGCATCCTACAGCAAGTTATTTCACCTCATGTACCTTGATTTTTCTCATCTACAAAACAGGGATTGTTATGAGGGTTAAAGGACATAAAGCATTCAATGCTTTGCAGCATTATAGTGAGCACTCCATAACTGTAGCTATTATTATTACTGTATATTTTAAAATGATGAATTTGATCAGGCTTAGAAACAACAAAATGGAGTCTGACTTCTTCAAAGACTGAGCTTTGCAGGAGCCTGGTTGGGTTGGAAGGTAGTACTGAAGCTGAAAATGTCTTGTCACATTTTATTAAAGGTGAAACCGCTTTTCCTTCGGAAGAAGCACCTAGAAGGGGGAATCTAAGAAATATACAGAGAAGCATTTGCCTTCCTGTGTGTCTTAGTCCATTTTTCTATCACTTATAATAGAATCCCTGAACTGGGTGATTTATAAGGAGAAGGAATTTATTTTTTACATTTGTGGAGGCTGAGAAGTCCAAGGTGGAGGGACCTCATGGTGAAAGCCTTCTTGCTGGTGGGGACCCTCTGCAGAGTCCTGAGGTGGCACAGGGTGTCACATGGTGAGGAGGTTGGTGTGCTAGTTCAGGTTTCTCTTCCTTTCCTTATGATAGTTCCCACTCCCATGACAATTCATCAATCTATTACTTTATTGACCCATTAATGGATTAATTCATTCAATAGGGCAGAGCTCTCATGACCCAATCGCTGCTTAAAGGCCCCACCACTCAATCCTGCCACACTGGGGATTAAATTTCAACACGACTTTTGGAGGGGACAAACATTCAAACCGTTCCTCCAAGCTTTCTGAAGTCCGGCCAGGCCCAGGTCTGCCCTGTTCTTGGTGATAGCCATATACTCTGTAACAGCTGCCTTAAGGATGGATACCTTGGTTTGCATGCCTCTGCATGGTTGATGAAGCTCTTTCACCTACACCTCTTAAATCCCTAATTGAGCCACTCAAGGAGATGGGGATAGAGGAGATAGAAAGAAACTATTTAGGTAGATAGTGAGGCTGAAAGAGTCATCAGCAAGGTTTCCCTTTTAACAGAAAGCAGCCCCCGAATCATTTCTTTTCTAACAAAGAGCAGCCTAAAAATTGGAGCTGCAAACATAGATCAGAAAAGCTGGAAGCTTGCGTGGGGGAATGCTGGCAGCTGTGCCAATAGAAAAGGGCTCCCTGGGGGCCAGGTATGTTCAACACTGGAGACTCTTATCTTTCCTTTTCTTTGTCACCACCTGTACAGTAAAGAAGCAGGCAACAAGATGCCAGCTAGGTAGAGAAACCATCTACATAATAAAATATTAGGGTGGGGCGACCAGCTTTTTCATGCAGTGTGCAAATGGCACACCTAGTCCTAACCAGTTTTTCACACCTTATGCAAATGACATACCTGGTCCAACCAATCTTTCGTGCCCTATGTAAATCAGACACCGCCTCCTCAAGTTCATCTATAAAACTCACCGCATTTCACCTTGGAACCGGCAGCTCGCTTCTCCGGGCCTTCTTCAGTCTCTTTCTTTTACCTGTTAAACTTCCGCTCTTAACCTCACTCTGGTGTGTCCGCGTCCTAGTTTTCCACGACCATGAGACAATGAATCTCTGCTATTTACCTCAGACAACGACTCTGCTTCAGTGGCATGGACCCATTTTCCAGATGAAGATGTTGAGGCTCACTCAGGACACAGAGGGAGCCAGGGACAGAGCTAGAACTGGTGTCGGATTTTAAAACAGGAAGCCAGCTTTCTTTCTGCTGCATTGCCCACCTGCCTTCTTTGAGGTTTAGCATGCGGCAAAATCAGAACAGCCACAAGGACAGGAATCATCACAAAGGCTAAACTCGGAAAGGTGGAGTGAGTATGGGGACAGGGACACACGTATCCCCACCAATGCTGCTCCAGGCCGCCAAAAAAGGCACAGGTCTTGTAGAAGGTCAGCTAATACTTTTGATTGAAACCGTTCTTGGTTGTTTAAATGTAACAAATCAAAATGTTACAAAATCGTAGTGATTTCGAAAGTGTACTGGGCTATTTCTTTTTAAAGGAGGAAGAAGAGCAACTTTGTTTCACCGGGTGTTCCCACAGCATTCTTTGCTTGATGCGGATGTCTAAAACACATATGGATGGAACCACGCGTGAATGTAAAAGACACACAGTGCTTCAGTTGGCGTGTCTAGTAACTGATGTAATGTGTGTGCATGTATGTGTGCGTGTGTGTGTGTGTGCATGTGTGCACGTATGTGTGTGTGTGCTTCTGTGCGTTCACACCCACTAGGGGGTAGGGGCTCACAATCACCCAAGGCTGTCCAGCTGCTTATTTGGATGTGAACAGTTGCACTTGCCCACACGTATGTCCTTTTCACAACATGATGCTGTGCACACGTGCATTTTCCCACCCAACATCTTTATTTCTCAGCTACTTGGTTTCAAACTTGGAAAAGCTGCATCTGATGTTGAAAGCTAAGTTCACACCAGGCAGGGTATTTTAAAACCGAGCATCTGATGCCTGAAGTGTGAGAAAAACATCTTTCTTATCCTTTTTGTGGGTATCGAATGCCGGCAAAGTTTTTCTTAACTAACTTAGGAACATAAGGCATTGACAGGATGCCGGTGTCTCTCAGTCATTGCAGGAAGCACTTTGAAATGATCCTGGATAGTTCAGCCGAAAGACAGCTTCATTAAAATGTTGGTTTGGTAGAAAAGTTGTCTAAGTGTTCAATGACAAGGTTGATCTTCTGGGAAAGAATTATTCAAATTCAATTAATAAAAATGGGTTTATATGAATTAAAAAACAAGTATTAATACAAATAAGTTTTGAGGCTTATAAAGCAAAAGAATAGAAGGGACAGGACTAAAGGAAGAAAGGTCCACACAGTGGTGAAGATGGGCAGGTCCCCTCACTGAAATGATTCCAGCATACTCAAATTTGTTTGAACCTTCGCTGGGCCGATGGTGACTTTCTCAGAGCTGTACCCCAATGCGAGGTTCTTCCTTTCCAATTATCCTTCCTTGCCCTCTCTTCCCTGCATCTCAGATCTGCATCCTGAGCTGAAGGCTCCCTTCCCACTCCTGTTCCCTCTTCCCTTTACAAATCTCCTGCACTTCTGGCTCCAGCTGTCCACCTGCTCCCAGAGGAAGCACCTGATATACCTGCTCATCAGTCTCCTGGGCTTCTTGTTAAAATGAAGATTCTCATTTAGCAGGTCTGTGTGAGCCTGTGATTCTCCACTTCTAGCCAGCCCCCAGGTCCCCTTGATGCTGCTGGTCCCTGGACCCCACATTGAGTAGTGAGACTCATTTGACGCCCGTGTGGTATTTTGTCCCTCAAGTTTGTTTTATGTGTGTATTTCCAACTAGAGTGTAGGCATGAAGGAGAAAAGGACTCATGTCTGGTTCATGTTTGTTTCCCCCTAAGTGTCCTAATAGCACAGCACCTTTCCCTTTATGCTAAAAGGTAGCAGTTTATATAGAGGGGAGTTGGAGGAAGGGCCCTAGCCTCAACATATCTTATAGAAAATAAATTCTGTACTTGCAGAAGTCAAATCTAGTCCCACAATGGGCTTCCACTTGGAAGATAATTTTTAAGAGTTAGGATAGCTCAGAAAATAAATTATTGAAACAAAGAATTGTATATACTAGTGTCCCCAGTTGAGTGGGAGGCATTATCCACTGTATCAACTGAAGCCCTGTTTTGAGGCTGAGGTACAGCAGAGATGCAGAGACTCACAGACATCTTCCTTAGTCCTCATATCTAGGACTCAACCACCACCAAAGCTAGACCACAAAAGTAAAGAAGGAGTACCATGGTACCAAGACCCATGGCCTCCCTATTCCCCTTCCTTCCTGTAGAACAGAAGTTGGCAAATTTTGCCTATATAGGGCCAAGTTTTACATTTTTGAGGGCCATCATATCTCTGTCACAACTTCTCAACTTTGCCCTTGTAGTCTGAGAGCAGCTGGAGACAATAAATGAATGATCATGGCTGTGTTCCAATAAAACTTTGTTTACAAAACTAGGCAGTGGGCTCATTTGGCCTGAGGGCCGTTGTTTGCTGGCTGCTGCTTTAGAACAGGGTGTGACAATAGGAGAGGCAAACAGGGAACAGGTTCCTGAAAATCTCTTCTGAGAAGAGCTCTTTTCTGCTGATCTCTTATTTAACACTCCATGGAGGGAGGTGACCTTGCCCCATTTGGCAGATGAGAGCACTGAGACTCCATGTATCAGCCAAGCTGCCCACATTAGTACAGCTGACAAGAGATGCAGGTGGGTTTGAATCCAGATCTACTGAGTCAGAATCCCATGTCCTTTCTACACTTTCATTTCCTTGCTCTTGCCTTGGAGTATAGGCTACTAAGGCTACTAGCTCACAACACCCGCTGTGCCAAGGTAGGGCAACTCCATCCAGCTCTCTTGGAATTGTAACCCATCCCATACTAACATCACAGGAAACTGTCTCTTACCCAAGTCTTCTGCTAACGAATAGGCAAAGTATAAAGGACAATGTGTTACTTTGAAACATGGAGACACTGGGCTGGATTTCCTACAATAGCCCTTTGTGCACAAGGCAGTGAAACACCAATAGAAAAAAAAAAAATAACCTTATCACAAATTAAAAGAACAATCTTTAGAAAATAGCTGAAATGTAAGGTTAATTGGAGCCAGAAATGTCAAATTAATGCAGCAATGCACCGGGGAGCCTGCCCTGGCCTTTGTGCACAGAATCAGAGCGCACGATGGAGGGAAGCAGGGAATGGTATAATAGGATTTTAGGGAATCCCCTGTCATATTAAACAGGCTGTGCAATTAATTTCTTGCTGCAATGTTATTTTCATTGGCCTATATTTTCTTTGACCTCTCACATTTTTAAAGCTACCAATGCAGGGCAAGTGGGACTTAGGACTGAAACAAAAAAGCCCCACAATACTGTTTTGACAAAATCAGTACAAATAGGATAAAACTGCAGTGGGGTGGGTGAGTAGTTGGAGCACCCTTGGGGTGAGTTGGGGTTCACAGGTCATCCAGTGGGAAGAGGTTGACCTGGGAACCTTATCTCAATCCCTTTCAGAACTCCCACCCTACCCCTGCAGGTCCGATCTGGCAAGGAAGTCTCGGGATACCCAGGAAGAGGGCAGTGGCCTTTATAGCCAAGGTCTTTCATTCACTGAGTGGAAAACACAGGCCAAGCACCTTTTAAAAGCATCACCTTATTTAATCTTCATAAAAGCCCTAGAAGGTATGTTCTATAATTATTTCCATTTTCAGAGGGGGAAGTGGAGGCACAGAATGGTTAAGTGCCTGGTTGAAGCCACACAGATAGTAAGCATTCCAGGTTGGGATTTGAACCCAGGTCTTCCTGATTCCAGGGGCTGTGTGTTTAACCACATGCTATACTTTCTCCTCTTCATTATAGCACCAAAGTTCACTGGGAGAGCCTGCAGGCCATATGATCACAATAGAATTACCTTTTATTTTTAGTTGTGGTAAAATAACACAAAATTTACTATTTCAATCATTTGTAAATATACAGTTCAGTAGCATTAAGTATATTCACATTGTTGTGCAACCATCACCAACAACAGCCATCTCCCACATGTTTTAATCTTGCAAAATTGAAACTCTATATCCATTAAGAACTCCTCATTTTCTACCCCCTCAGCCCCTGGCAACTACCATTCTACTTTCTGTTTCTATGAATGTAACTACTCAAGGTACCTCCATGTTATAGCAGGTGTTCGAATTTCCTTCCTTCTTAAAGATTAATATTTCACTGTATGCACACACCACATTTTGCTTATCCATTCATCTGCCAATGGACATCTGGTTTGCTTTTGCCTTTGTCTATTGTGAATAATGTTGCTATGATCCATAATCAATTTTAAAACTTGGTATTGGGGTGCGACTATCAAGAGTTGCATTAGGGAATTCCTGTGTAGTAATGGAATGTTCTGTGTCCTAATGGTGGTGGTGGTTATAGGAATTTATTCATGGAGTCAAATTGCTTAGACATGCACACACACACACACACACACACACACACACACACGCAAACCCAAACACTGAAAGTATGTAAAAACTGGTGAAAATTGAATAAGGTCTGTCATCTAATTATTAGTATTGTACCGAAGTCAATTCCCTGGTTTTGATATTGTGCTACTTTTCTAGATGAGGCCACTGTTAATAATCGTTCTGTTCTATAGGTGAGTGCACAGACTCAGTATTTTTGCAATTTTCCCTGAGTACATAATTATTTCACAATAAAAAGTTAAAGAATTGCACACATTAAAGAGAAGTTAGTAATTGGTTTGCTGCATCAGCTCAGCTACCAAAAGTGTTGTCATATTATGAGGTACCAGGTGAGGATATCACCAGAAGGTCTTTCATGGTTTCCTGAATTATCAAGGACCACTCATTACTAAATTAGGAGAAAATTCCAAAGAAAATTTTTGTTCACCAGAAAAACAATCCATTGTCTGTAATGGCAGCAAGGCAGGAGGCTGGAAGGTTGTGTTTGGCATTTTATTTGTTCAGAGGGAAGGGCTTAGCGCTTTGTTCTCGTGAGGCACTGGACATCTGGGGAACCCAGCACACAATGGGGAGCAATGATCCTGAGTCATCAGAATTATCCGCCCACCTTGGCCTCCCAGAGTGCTGGGATTACAGGCGTGAGCCACCACACCCGGCCCAGCATTTAAATAAAAGACAAAATGCAGAAGTTTGCTATGTTGGGCTTCGTGAGAAAGAATATATGTATCTGGAAATTCTTTGGATGGACTTGGCATAGGGAATTTGGGGGGATGGATATATTTAAAAGCAAGAAGTATGAAATCCGGGTATCACTGCTAAAATACGCTCTACCTTTCTTGAAAAATATTGGTTCCTGGAATTGCTGGAATGCCTACAACTTAACACTACAGTAGTTCATGTTACTGAGTCCAGTCTGCCTGTATATCATGTGGGGTCAAAGCATTCATCCATTGTCAGTCTAATTTGGAATAAAATGTTATATTAATTCAGAAATGTCTCAGGAGACATGAATGACTTTTAAAGACCACTCCAGTAGTGTGCCCTAGGAAAACAGGAGAAAGCTCCCTGCACTGTAAACAGAGCCTCTCAGCAAACCAGAAGCCTTGCCAAGGGCAGATTGGAGAGCTGGCTTTCTCTCTTTTGCAAACAAAGAAAGTGGGCATTTGGCTCTTCTACTTCAATTCTCACTACAACCTTGTAAGACAGATATTGTTTTCTCTACTTTGCCACTGAGGAAACTGAAGCTCAGGGGAGTTAACTTGTTGAGGGTGACAAACTAGTAACAAAATAGTCAGGCTTGACCCTACTTCTGGATTCCAAGTCCAGCTCTAACCCCTGTATGCTATGATGAATTTCCTGTCATTTGGTTCTTCCAGACAAATGACAAAGTCAAAGATGAGAAAATTCTGGCTTCTTTACATATTGCCATAGATATATTTTCAGTGTGTGCATCTACATGTATGTA
Organism: Piliocolobus tephrosceles; assembly: GCF_002776525.5. Lineage (NCBI taxonomy): Eukaryota > Metazoa > Chordata > Mammalia > Primates > Cercopithecidae > Piliocolobus > Piliocolobus tephrosceles. The sequence goes on from NC_045439.1 coordinate 130,233,915, forward strand.
TGTATTTTATGCATACATTAGCACTTACCACTTAGCATATATGATGAAACTTGATCTTTGATATGATAATTAAAAAAAAATGTTCATGTCTTATATGAAATGTGCAATTGTTAAAAATCCACCCAAACTGAAAAATGAGTTTGAGTGTGTTTAGCCAACTTAGCAATTCATGATCTCTTAGGAGACATCAAATGTGATATATAGATAAGTGCATACAGCTGGCGTATTTCCAGTACTTCAGGCTCCATTGAGAATTTAGAATTCACAAGTATCTTTCATCCCTTCTTGCCCTCCCCCTAAAATTTCCCCAATTGTTTGTATTTCCAAAATGCTGAAAGGTGGGGAGGATTTATTTGTAATATGGGCAAATCCTTAATTGGCTCTGCCAACCAGGCGGCTAGTAGATGAACCTCTGTATTTCAGTGGTATAGGCATTAACTTATAATTAAATATTTGCACGTGTATCTAATTGTCTATGCAAAATTGTTCCTGCCAAATAGAAATCTGGTTGAGCCTTCAAAATAACTTGGCATCCAACATGCATTAATATTTTAAACCATTGCTAACACTTGGTGCAGTGGATCCAATTTTACTAATGTTTTTTTTAAAACACCTCCCACTGCAGTGTGTAATTTTTGAATATTTGTGGCACGCTTAGAATGCTACTGTAAGGTTCCAAGAAACAAGAATTCTGATGATGTACTCACAGTGCTCAGATAATCAGTAGAAAAATCCCCAAATCAGATTTCATCAACAAGTTTGTTTTCTTTTCCCAAATGATGTCAAACAAAACTGTTTTGGTAAGTATAGCTCCTGAGTTAATTTTGTGTTACTGCCCAAGTGTGGAGGGAGTTGACCACCTAGCACAACACGGGATGGATGAAGGCACAGCGATAATGCTTCAGGGTTTGACCCATGAATGAAGTCCTTCTTAAACACCCAAGGAGTGCCTGTTGGGTTCCTGGCTCAGTGTTGGGGCAGAGCAATGTCCTCCCTCCTTGCATTTGCAGGGATGGGGCAGATGGGGTTTGAGGGAGAGAATTATTCATTCTGCTTGAGGAGGATGGTGAATTCAGAGCCCAGAGTGGAACCCTCAGATAACGTCCTGCAGGGAGGCAAGGAAGGGGCCAAGGCTGTCCAGGCAGAAGGAGCAGCCATGAGCCAGAATAGGAGAGGGCGGAAGAGAAAGGATACAGCACGCCTGGGGCATGCTGTGACCTTGGAGTTGAGATCATGAAAAAACTTGGAAGTTGAGCTAGGCACTGTAGACTGACCTGAGGGATTTCCAGCAGGGTCGTGAGGCACTTTGATGACTACTGAACCCGTCTGTGATAAGCAGCTCGTAGCCAGTCATAGCATTGACACTGGGGAAATTTCACTAACTCTGCCCAAGAGCTTGTTTAATACACTGTGATCCTGCCCAGAAGAGGTAGATCACCCTCCCCGTCATTGTACCCCTGAACCCTGAGGTCTCACTTGTACAAAGATTGTGAGGTTAAACAGGTCTGAGAAATAATACTGGAAGGTAGAATTCAAAGGCAATATCAGTGCAACTAAATGCTTGGACAGGGCAATGGCCATCTGTGTATTTCATTTAACAAACATTTATTTTGTTCGGTGGCTTTCCAACCAGACAAAATGTCGGGAGATAGTTTTGGTTGTCACGACGAGATTGGAGGTGCTACTGGCATCTGTTGGGTTGAGGCCAGCGATGCTACTGAATGTACTACAGTGCCCCAGATAGCCCCTATGGGACAGAATTATCTGGCCCCAGATGTCAACAGTGTGAGGTTTAGAAACCCCGATTCAGTACCTAGTAGCTTCTGGTAGTCAGTATGACTATCGAGGTCCATGAGACCTGATTCATGCCCTTGAGAAGCTTGTGATCTACAGCAAGGAACGGGGTGGAGATGTATAGCTAGGGGTCACTGAAAGTCTCAAAGCTGTTGGTTTCTAGAAGCAGGAGCGCCCCACCACCAAGTCTGTGCATAGACTGATTGGGCACAGGGTTGCCCCGCCTGGGACTAGGATGTTTGCTTTGCCTTTTCTTATGTGAGAAACAAGCCATGCCCTTCCTTCATTGCTGGGGCTGGCTCTTCTTTTAGCCTACATAAAAAAGTGAGACTGACAAGGGGAAGTTGAAATGAGAAAAAAAGATGAGGGGCAAAGGGCCAAGTAAAGAGAGGCTGAGTTTAGAATGTTATAGCTGTACTTTTAATTTCTAGATCATATTTTATTTGCAGAGACATTTCAGAGGGATTGAGAAAGGCAAAGGACTTTGGCTTAGTTTATTTATTCATTTATTTATTTCTATTTTGAGACAGAGTCTCATTCTGTTGCCCAGGCTGGAGTGCAGTGGCCTGATCTCGGCTCACTGCAACCTCTGCTTCCTGGGTTCAAGCGATTCTCCTGCCTCAGCCTCCCAAGTAGCTGGGATTACAGGTGCTCACCACCATGCCTGGCTAATTTTTGTATTTTTAGTAGAGAGGGGGTTTTGCCGTGTTGGCCACACTGGTCTTGAACTCCTGACCTCAGGTGATCTGCCTGGCTCAGCCTCCCAAAGTGCTGGGATTATAGGCATGAGCCACCATGTCGGGTCCTCGGCTTAGATTTTTGCAGCCCATGAGTTCTGGGTCAGAGTTGACACATAAGAGGTCGTTTCTTTTTCTTTCTCTCTCTCTTTCTTTTTCTCTCCTCCCTCCCTCCCTCCCTCCCTCCCTCCCTCCCTCCCTCCCTTCCTTCCTTCCTTCCTTCTCTCTTCCCTCCCTCCCCCACTTCTTCCCTCCCTCCCTTCCTTCCTTCTTTCCTTCTTTCTCTTTCTTCCCTCCCTCCCTTCCATCCTTCCTTCTTTCCTTCCTTCCTTCCTCCCTTCCATCTTTCTCTCTTGCCCTTCTGTCTTTATTATTTTTAAAAATGAATTGTATTGCATAATTAAATGTTGACAACATGATGTCATTATATATATAAATGAGTAAACACATTAACATATCCACCATCTCACATGACAGGTGCCTAATAAACATTTGTCGAGTTGCTTTGGCCTTTGACCTTGCATGAAATCTCTCGCACTCTGGTGCCCTTTCAGGGGGAATGTTTTTATGGTGTCAAGGTTTCCAAATGATGGTGTAGCTTGTTCTGGAGGGAGTAGCCCCATCAAGAAGCATCCTCTGCCTCTCAGCAGGCTCATTATCTAAGACTTGGCCACAATTCCTCTGCCTGCTTTTGCAATCAGGCTAGTTACCAAAGTCCCTGCTTCCTGCTGACCTTCTCGCCCTGTGGAGGGCAAGCTGCAGCTGTACTACCCGCCAAGACACTCACAGCTTCCCAGATGTTTGTCTCTACTTGGCCCGAATGCCCCATTGCAAGGCTTCTGCAAACCTGAGCCTGCCGTAACCCTTTATGAGACCATGTTGGTTTCACAAAGTCATTCACTGGAACCCTGGGTCACAAGAGTCACTAGAGTCTTAGTGGCAAGAAATTGACAGGATAGGGGCTGCAGATGGACCCCACGCCCACACTGAAGCAGAAGAGTGACATGAATGGGGAAGAAAACATAAAAATTCCTGTGTGCTGGAGAAAGATTATGCTGGCTTACCCACTGGGCTCCCGCTGAGCCCAGTTGTAATTGGAATGTACTCTTTGCAAAGTTTATTGGGTCCTGGAGCGACTTGTTACTGAACTGGTCAATTAATCTATTATTATTATTTTTTAATGAGTTAGGGGATTTCCTTTAGCAGAAAATCACCAGGAAGCATGACCAAATGCCCAGAGCTCAGGGAGAGGCTGGCCTTTCCTTCTAGAAAAACCTATTCAACAATTAAAGGAGGAAATGGACGCCTCCTGCTACAGGTGGCAAATTGGGCTGATCTGGGAACCGAAGAGGAAGGATTTATTCTGCTTGGAGGTGAGCATGGGGAGATCACCATGAAACCCGATTACTCAAGTGCAGCAGTTTGAATGTTCGGAAATAAAGCCGTTGAGTCTCCCTGCTGAGAGACAAATGATTTCTATTTAAAAACCTGCTTGTTCTGTGCAGTAACTCCCAATGTAGCAATAATTAATGATATCAGAAGGTTAAGAAAGACCTTCTGCTGGAATCCCTCTGCTCCAGGCATGAAATTGGATTAAAGTGAAGATAAACTTAGACATTGAATCTGTTGAGGAAATCAGTAATTATGTGGAAATGCACACATTTTGAGTTATTTGAGTGATTGAAGTTGATGCTCTGTCTCTGGTCTTGTTCCAGGCATTTGGGTGTGTGGTGCAAATGAACTGTCAAAAGGGGTCACTTAAACAGGGCATTGTAGCCACCTTAGTCCCAACTCTAGGTTTAAATTTTTTCTCCCAAGTGAAGCTTTGTTGGCTTTTTGGGCAATACTGTTGGCTGACTACCTAATGGCTATTCCTCACTTTTCTTTATTGACAAATACTTTTTTCAGCAGGACAACATAGAGATGAAAGAATGTTATTTCCCATGCTGTCTGGCTGGTGAGCATGGCTGTGTGACATGGTTTCAGCCAAAGACATTTAAGTGAAAGTCTGCTGGGTGAGTCTTCATGGAAAGTTGTTGATTTTTTCTGATGCAAATGGACAGGGTCAGCCAGCATGTGCTTTTTTCCATTTTCCTTTTGCCCTCCTCTCTCCTTCTTTTCTCTGCCTGGCACAACAATGCAGAGCCTGGGGCTGGGCTGCCATTTTGTAGCCATGGGGATAAAGTTTCTGTCCTAAGGATGGTACAGTCAGCAGCTGGAGGGAACCTGGCTCTTTCATGATTTCCTTGGGCAGATGCAAAGGAAAAGGGTTGGCTGTCAAGTATTTTAACTGATCAAGCTTCAAACCATAAAGTTTAGATTTAGAATCAAATCCTTTCTCTGATTTCAGGCAGCGAGCCAACAGAAGTGGGATGCCACATGGGAGGGCTTCTTGTGAGGCTTCCCTGGTCTCCCAGGAGGAGGAAGCCGCTTGTTTTTCTTCTGGCCCCTGAGAGAATGGGCTGGGCCATCTGTGGCACGTGCCCTGGTATGGGAAGGATGGAGGGGTTGACACATTCCATGATGTGTGGCTGAGGGAGGTGGATTTTGGTCCCCTCTGGGATCCCTCAGTCACCCTCAGCTTATCACATGTCTGCCTCCAGCGTCCCAGTCCATTCTGTGTGCTCCAGATTGATTCTGAGTTGAACACGCAGTATCCTGGTATCAATGCCTTTAAGATTCATAGGAAAAAAAAATATATATGCAGTCCCTCTTCCTGCAAATATCCAAAGGTCTAGACAGCAAGGACTAGAGTTCCACCTCATCAGATCTCCTTGTCCTTAGGATGTGACTGTTTGGATCCAGGCAAAACTAGACCAGAGGCTATATTCCTCCTTTGTGGTGTGCTTGCTCTGCTCAGCACTCTAGGCTACGGAGCTGGGGCATGGGGACAGTGTGCTGAGCAGGCCCTTCTGGATTTGAGCAGGGAATAGATTTGAGGCTGGGTACCTTTGAAAAACACCTCCCCTACCAGCAGAGGTCCTCAGCTCGCTCACACTTGCTGGGTCATATCGCCAAAGTCTTTCCTTGGAGGAAGGGTCCAGCATCCCGTCTGGTCTTGAATCATTTAAAGCCCACACCTCCATGCATTGCTTCCATCAGTCCTTATAACAACCCATGGGCTAGTTATTTTTAACTTCATGTCACATAAAAGAAACTGAGTCTTTAAGAGTTTCCATATCTAGGCCAAGACCACAAAATCATTCCATGTCAGAGCTGGGCTGAATTTAGTGGAATCTTTTTCCTCTTTCCTTACTACTTCCACACTGGCTCCTCCTCCTTTCCAAGCATTCCCTCCTTTGGTGGAGCCCCAGGAATCACAGAGACTGTTCATCGAATTGCTTGCATGCATACATCTGGGGTTCCACTCCTTCCTGGGTACACAGCTAAACTGCTTTTCCCAAGGCCTCACTTGAATTGGTTGGTACAATGAGTTTGAACTAATGATGTGGGAAGAAGTGATTTTTGCTACTTTCCATCCTGGCCCCTAAAATATCTTGTGTGATGCAGACTCTTTGAATGTAAAGGATCTAGGAGACATTAAGAGGACTCAGTGGCTGAGCCACAAGATACAAGGGGTCTAACACATGCTTGGAAGAGAGCTGCCCAGCTTCCATTCGTCTATTATGCCAGTGAGAAATGTGTTTGTTTTTTTGTTTTTTTTTTTGATACAGCAGCTAGTGTGAGTAATCCTGACAAACACAGGCTTCTTGGGTTGCTGACACACAAATGTTTGTCTTGGATCTTGTAAAGGTTATGACTGCTTAGTGGGGAGAAACCATGTTCCAGATATTCTGAGATCAGTGTAAGGTTTTGGTGAAGATGATCTGTTCCAACTTGAAATTTCTATACACACACACACACACACACACACACACACACACACACACTCAGAGATCTGTTCCAACTTGAAATTTCTATAATGCTATCTCTTTGAAGATTGCTGACATGGTTATGCTTTTCAGGATGCAGCCACAAAGGCATACAAATAGTCACTGCCCCCCAGTTATTGGTGCTCTCTGTCTTTAGTCTCTTAGAGTTTTTCCCCAGTGGTGTCTAAATTCCTCCATGGGGTTTTCTCTGAACACAAAACTGAATCTCTTGCAGCCACTTCCTAAATCTAACTTGTAACACACACACACACACACACACACACACACATACACACACACACACTCAGAGATTAGTTTCATATCGTTTTGTTTTGATCTCCAATAGTAGTGTGTTTAAGACTGTATGTATTAGAGAGCAAGTTACTTCATTTCTGAAATTCAGTTTCTTCATGTTCCACGTGGAGGTAAAAATACTTCTCTCTCTCTCTGGGTTGTAGTGGGAACATACGTCATAACCTGTGTAAAAGTGCTGAGTTCTGTGCTGGGACCTCAGTGAGCTCTCTCAACAGGAGATATGATATTTATTAACTGCACAGACTTGTGTTCAGAATTTCAGCAGAGGGTGGGGCAAGTCCAGAGTCTAAGTTGCTTGATAGTGGTTTGATAAGTATGTGTGCTCTGAGAAAACACATAATCTGAAAGGAAATGCAGCCAGTGATTTGCAAGAAAATCTATCTTTTAAATAAACTAATATGATTTTATTTTTAGAGAAGTTTTAGATTCAAAGCAACATTAGGTGGAAGGTACAGAGACTTCCCACATAACCCCTGCTTCACCCTCCCCAACCTCTCCCACTACCAACATCTCACACCAGAGTGGTACATTATGACTGATTGCAACTGATGAAGCTACATTGACACATCATTACCCCCCAGCATTCATCATGTACATTAGAGTTCTCTCTTGATGTTGTATAATCTATGCTTCTGGACAAATGTACTATGATGTGCATCCACCATTATAGTACCTTACAGAATAGTCTCAGTGCCTACAATTGTCTGTGTTCTGCCTATTTATCCATTCCTCCCTACTGCCCAACCCTTATTTTCTCCTATGTTATCTTCTAGGAGTTTTATAGTTTTGAATTTGAGTTAATTTTTGTGAAGGGTGGAAAGTCTGTGTAAATTTTTTGTGTGTGTGCCTATGGGAGTCTAGTTGTTCCAGCACCATTTGTTGAAAACACAGGCCGGGCGCGGTGGCTCAAGCCTGTAATCCCAGCACTTTGGGAGGCCAAGGCAGGCGGATCACAAGGTCAGGAGATCGAGACCATCCTGGCTAACACGGTGAAACCCCGTCTCTACTAAAAAATACAAAAAACTAGCCGGGCGAGATGGCGGGCGCCTGTAGTCCCAGCTACTTGGGAGGCTGAGGCAGGAGAATGGCATAAACCCGGGAGGCAGAGCTTGCAGTGAGCTGAGATCTGGCCACTGCACTCCAGTCTGGGTGACAGAGTGAGACTCCGTCTCAAAAAAAAAAAAAAAAAAGAAAAAAAAAGAAAACACAATCTTTGCCCCATGTAATTGCTTTTGCTCAATTTTTAAGCAAACTTGAGTTGGTTATTTTATGTGGTCTATTTCTGGGCTTTATATTCTATTCCATTGATGTATTTTTTCAACAGTAGCACATGGTCTTAATTACTGTTGCTTTATATTTAAAGTCTTGAAGTCATGTAGTAACAGTCCTCTGATTTTGTTTTTCTTCAGTGTTGAGTTGGCTGTTCTGTTGCCCCTACAAAGAGACTTTAAAATCGGTTTGTCAATATGCACAAAATAAATTTCTGGGACAATTATTGGGTTTGTATTAAGTTTATAAAGCTGGGAAAAACCGACGTATTGACAATATCAGATCTTCCTATCCATGAATATGGAATATCTCTCTATTTGTTTACTTCTTTGATGACTTTCATCAGAGATTTGTAAGTTTTGTAATTTTCCTCATGTAGATCTTGTACATATTTTGCTATATTTATACTTAAGTATTTCATTTTTGTATGCTAATGTAAATGGTAATGTGTTTTTAATTTCACATTCCACTTGGTCATTGTTGGTATGTAGGAAAGCAATTGATTTTATGCATTAGCCTCGTATCCTGCAACCTTGCTAAAATTACTTATTAGTTGCAAAGGATTTTTTTGTCAGTTCTTTCAGATTTCCTACATAGATGATCATGTCATCTGCAAATAAAGACAGCTTTAAGTTTTATTTATTTCTTCCCAATCTGTATAGCTTTCCCCCAGCCCGTTTTCTTGTCTTATTGTATTGTCTAAGACTTCCAGTATATTGTTAAAAAGCAGTGGCGAAGGAGCACATCCTACCTCATTCATAACCTCTGGGAAAACTTAAGTTTCTCACCTTAAGAATTATGTTAGCTGTAGTTTGTTTCTTCTTTTTTTTGGTAGAAGTTGTTCATCAAGTTGAAGAAGCTCCTCTTTATTTCTAGTTTGCTGAGAGATTTTTTAAAAATCATAGATGGATGTTGGATTTTGTCAAATGCTTTTTTTGCATCTGTTTACACAATTATTTGATTTCCTTTTTTATTCTGTTGATGTAATTATATTACATTAATTGATTTTTGAATGTTAACCCACCCTTGCATACTTGGGATAAATCCCACTTGGTTGTGGTACATAGTTCTTTACATACTTTGTTGGATTCAATTTGAAAATATTTTGTTGAGAATTCTTGCATGTTTTCTTGTAATATCTTTGTCTTGTTGGTATTGGGGTAATGGCAGCCTCATAATGATTTAAGAAGTATTCCCTCTCTTCTTATCTTCTAGAAGAGAATATTGAGAATTGGTATAATTTCTTCCCTAAATGTTTGGTAGAATTCACCAGTGAACCCATCTGGACCCAGTGCTTTCTATTTTGGAAGGTTGTTAATTACTGTTTCAGTGATAGTAATAGATATAGGCCTATCCAGATTGTTTCTTCTTGTTTGAGTTTTGGCAGATTGTGTTTTCTGCTTTGTGTGGTTTAACTGAGCATTTTATATGATTTTCTCCTTTCTTAGATATCAGTTATACTTTCTTCCCTTCTTTTAGTGGTTTCCATAGAATTTTCAATATATTTTACAACTAATTCAAGTCCACTTTCAAACAACACTGTACTACTTCACAGGTAATGCAAGTGCCCTGTAACCTCATAATAACAAAATAGTTTGAATTCCTCTCTTCCATTCCTTGTATCATTACTATCACTTATTTGAATTATACATAAGCATATATACATATATACACATGCATAATTGAATACATGATTGTTTTTATTATTTTAAACAAAGTGTTATCTGTTTGATCAATTAAGGATAAGAAAAACAAAACACTTTAATTTTACTTTTACTTATTTATTCTCCGATGTGCTTCCTTTCTTTATGTAGATCTGGGTTTCTGATCTCTATTATTTTCCTTCTCTCTGAAGAACTTCTTTTAATGTTTCTTGCAAGGTAGATCTACTGGTAACAAGTTCCTTTAATTTTTGTTTCTCTGAGAAAATCTTTATTTCTCTTTCACTTTTGAAGGATAACTTCGCAGGTTACAGAACTTTAGATTTTTTTTTTTTTCTTAATCTGTCAACACTAAATATTATACTCCACTCTCTTTGTGCTTGCATGGTTTCTGAAGAGAAGTCGGATGTAATTCTTATCTTTGCTTTGCTTTTTCTTTAAGGTTTTTTTTTCTTCTCTGGATTCTTTCAACATTTTTTCTTTATCTTTGATTTCCTGCAATTTGACTATAATATACCTACGTGTAGTTTTTTTTCTTTTTTTGCATTAATTCAGCTTAGTATTCTCTGAGGTGATTGGATCTGTGGTTCAGTGTCTCACTTTAATTTGGGAAATATCAGTTATCATTACTTCAAATATTATTTCTATTCCTTTCTGTCTTTCTTCTCCTCCTGATATTCCCATGTATGTTATATGTTTCATAGCTGTCCCACAGCTCTTGATTACTTTGCTCTGATTTTTTTCCAGTATATGTTTTCTCTTTGTTTTTCCATTGTGGAAGTTTCTATCATTATATACTTATGCTCAGATACTCTTTTTTCAGATGTATAAAGTATGACATTGAGTCTGTCAAAAGCATTTGTTATTCATGTTAAGGTGATCTCCAGCATTTCTTTTTGATTCTCTCTTAGAAGAATCTCAACTTCTTTTCTTACATTATCCATCTATTCTTGCATGTTGTCTACTTTTTCCATTAAGGCCCCAACATATTAAGTTTTAAGAAAGTTCCTGGTCTGATAATTCCAACATCCCTGCCATAGCTGAGTTTACTTTTGGTGCTTGTTCAGTCTCTTCAAAGTGTGTTGTTTGCCTGTTAGTATATCTTGTAAATTTTTTGTTGAAATCTGGAAATGATGTACTGGTAGAAAGGAACTCTGGTAAATAGACCTTTAGCTGTGTGGTGGTAAGGTGTGGGGTGGGAGAAGCATTCCATTGTCCTGTGATTAGGTCTCAGTCTTTCAGTGAGCCTGTGCTCTGGACTGTGAACTTCACCAGTGCATCTCAGTTTTTTTTTGTTTTTGTTTTGCAGAACAGGTTGGGTAGAGGAATCTGGGGCTGGGTAGCTTCCTTCCTCCAGGTAAATTAGGTTGATAATATGCCAGCAGGTTAGGCTCTGGTAAAAGTGTTTCTCTTCAGAGCAGGCCTTGTTAAAAAGACCAGAATTCTCTGGCATATTTCAAAATGGTTCTTTCTCTTCCTTCCTCTTTTGGAAGAACAAGGGGATTTTCTCTAATATTTACCGTAAGGACCTGGTGGAGCTCTTGGAGGTAAAACTCACGAAAGCCTGGGGATTCTCCTATGACTGGGTCCCCTCTGGGGTTTTTGACTCTCAAACTTGTCCATGCTGAGCCCCCATCAATTATAGTTCAGGTTTCCTACCTCAACACTGGTCTTCATGGAATTTTCTGCTCGTTGGTTTCACTTTCAGAAAGTTGTGATTTTCTGCCTCTGCCTGTTTATCTCTCTGATTTTTGGTGCATCGATTTGCCCTGTGACTGCAGTTCTCCAACAGATCTAGCAAGAACTGTTGATTTCCCAGTTTGTTCGGCTTTTCACTTGTTGTTAACTCCTTACATGCCAGGCCCAAAACCAGAAGCCAATCAGTTTATTTTTAAAAAGAGTCTTCTTACATTTATTAAAAAATTAACATTTTATGAGGATTCCAAGATTCTCCTTCCATTTTACTTTACCTTCTATTCTCTGTTTCAGTTAAAATTTACTTTCTAATATCTCTCCCAAGAAAAGTTAGTATACACTACCTGGATCTTTTAAATTGAACAGTCCCATACAATTGAATGCTTATTTATTAACTATGGTAGTAGAAGAAGGCTTCCCTTCTCCTGCTCTCAGCGGTAGCTTGCTGACACTTGAGATCAGAATATGAATTTAGAATAAGTGTTCCTCTCGGTGAATGCAGCAAATTAACGGAATGTTCCTTTTGGAATGGCTTCTATTTGGAGTGTGCTTTACGGTACCTTGGCTTTTCTGTTTCATTACATTTTAGCTTTGCTTTTTCTAACATCATTGGAAGTGGCCAGAGTTGGCAGCTCTTGCATCATGTATCCAAGGAAATATTTTGGGGGCCTATTAATTCTCAACAACTTCAGCTGGCAAATGGAAAGTCTGGAAACAAATGAGTCTGGCGGACAGCCCAGGCTGTCAAACCAGGCTCCTGTTCATTAGTGAGGACCCACCTTTTGTGCTCTGATGCAGTTCTACTTTGCAGATGGTTTCTTTATCTGAGTTAGTGGACAGCTTTGGGAGCTGGAGGATTATTACTCTACTCACTCAAGTAGGAACATGGAGGCACAGAGGACAGCATAAAGGAGAGGCACAACCGCAGTCTCAGTGGAAGGGTCTTGAGGTGTTCTACCTGCATGATTGTTTTTCTCTCCTGGACTCTTGAGGTTTGCATTTCAGTCCATGGATGAAGAAATATGAACTCAGAAAAATACCTTTCTCTTCCTTTTGGAACAGAAGTCACATTCTGACACGTGTCATATGTGTGTCTTGCCCATGAGCAGAGCTCTGGGTGTCTTGGCTGCTCCATCATTCTTTCCTTATCCAGCTCTTCCCTCCCCACTCACCATCTTGGTCTCTGGGGGTCCCCTTGTCAAGTCAGAAAAGTGGGAAAAGCTCCTGAATGTTCTACCTCTCCTCTTCCTCCACTTACTTCTTCTCTAGAAAAGAACTTTTATTTTCTTATTACAAAGGTATTGGTGATTCCTGTAGCAATTGTGCAAAATGCACTTGGTTGAGTTTAAACTGGGATCCACTGGTCAACAGGGTTGGGGGGATGGTGTACCTTATTCCCACCCCCCCGACCAATTGATTTGTATGAGTTTACTATTAGTTTTCTTTTTGCAGGGGATAAGGTAAGAGGCTTGCAAGGGGAGAAGAGACACATTAATCATAGTATTTTAAACACAAGAACTGTAGAAACCCACTTGGCTTTCCTCCATGGAAACTTGTTTAGGAATTGCATTTGATTTTCTAGACCTTCATCTAAATCAGCAGTTCATAAAGGATGGCCCAAGGACCCCCAAGGATCCCGAAATTTCTTTAAGAAGGTCTGCAAGATCCTCCCATTTCCAGTGACATATCTGTGTGAAGCTGGATTTTCTTTGCCTAATTCAACCCAACAACATATTGCGACAGATTGGTTGCAGAAGCAGACCCAATAGTATAGCTATCTTCTATGATGCCAGATGTTAAAAGAGATTTGAAAAATGTAAAATAATGCCTCTCTTCTCATTAAGATTTTCTCTTTTGGAGAAGTATAGTTGTTTTAATAAAATATTTGTATAACATGTAATGGGTTTTTATTGTTATTTTAAAAGGCTCTATTAAGTATTTTAAAATTTCTCAGTTTTCATTTCTAATAAAGTAAGTGTTGATAGATAAAACCAGCATAATACAATTGCTTTGGGATCCTCAATAAACTTTAAATATGTAAAGGGACCCTGAAAACAGAAAGTTTAAGAATAACTATCTGGGTTATCTCTTCCAGTGCTGATGGATATTTTTGTGCCTTAAAAGCAATAGTTGTTTGGAAGATGTCCTTCAACTATGATGGATAATAAATGATGATATACTCATACATGGAATACTATAAAGCAGTGAAAATAGACAAGCTACAGCTACACAATATTATATGTTGAATAAAAGAACCCAGGCACAAAAGAATATATATAGTAGAGTTTTTTAATTTTTTTTTTTTTTTTTTGAGATGGAGTCTTGCTCTATCACCCATGCTGGAGTGAGTGGCATGACCTCAGTTCACTGCAAACTCTGCCTCTCAGGTTCAAGTGATTCTCCTGCCTCAGCCTACCGAGTAGCTGGGACTACAGGCATGTGCCACCATGCTCAGCTAATTTTTTTTTTGTATTTTTAGTAGAGACAGGTTTTGCCATGTTGGCCAGGCCACTCTCAAACTCCTCACCTCAGGTGATCCACTTGCCTCGGCCTCCCAAAGTGCTGGGATTACAGGCGTGAACCACCGTGCCCAGCCCCTTTTTAATTTTTTAATTTTTATTTTGTAGAGATGGGTCTCACTATGCTGCCCAGGCTGGTCTCTCCTGGCTTCAAGGGATCTTCCCACCTTGGTCTTCCAGAGCACTGGAATTGACGGCATGAGCCACTGCATCTGGGCCACATTGTGGGTTTAAAAACTAGTAAAAATAAACGATAGTGCTTAGGGATGCGTACCTAGGTGGTAAAAGTATAAAGAAAGGCACAGAGGTGGTATCTTGAAAGTTAGGATCGTGATTGTCTTCATGGAGTCGGGTGAGGGCTATACATGGGAAGAGTGTGTAGGAGTTTCCTGGAGCAGGCGGTACCTAACTTGTATACATTGAGACTTGGTGCGTTTCTCTCTGTGTGGGTCTGCTGGTTATTAACCTCTTGACTTTGAGCTTTAAACCCACATTTTTATGTGCCTTTCTTGATGCTGGGGCTGGGACTCTGGAAAACACACTCTCCTTTGCCACATGGCTCTGTAATGCACTGACAGTAGGGGCCTCTGGAGAGAGGCTGGCAGGCTAGAGGAGGGAGAAGGGATTCGTTATTTCCCTTGTCTTTCTGCTCTTGTCAATGTCTCTGCAGCCACGCTCCTTTACCCTGGCAGGTCCAGTCAATTACAGTAGTAGCTGGTGAGTCCAATTTGTAGCTTTTTATTTTTATTTTTTGAGATGGAGTTTCACTCTTGTCACCCAGGCTGGAGTGCAACGGCACGATCTCGGCTCACTGTGACCTCCATGTCCCGGGTTCATGCAATTCTCCTGCCTCAGCCTCCTGAGTAGCTGGGATTACAGGCACCTGCCACCGTGCCCAGCTATTTTTGTATTTTAATAGAGATGGAGTTTCACCATGTTGGCCAGGCTGGTCTCAAACTCCTGAGCTCAGGTGATCCACACGCCTCGGCCTCCCAAAGTGCTGGGATTACAGGCATGAGCCACCATACCTGGCCCAGCTTCTTATGCTACTTGAGACAGCCTTGATGTATCTTCTCAGAGGGCTCAGCACCAGCCAGCAAGGCACCCAGTCCCAGTGGAGCCTTTTCTCAAAGGTCTCAGTTCCATCTCTGCAGGATCCTTTCTTCAAGCTTCTAAACTTTAATATTCCCACCCTCCTTCCTTTATCCCTGCAGCTCTGGGGATAGTAGCTGCTTCCTTCAGGTAGCCACTTTCTATAGAAAACACCTGCAACTTATTACCTAAGGTTATAAATGGCACTGGGCCCTTTTACTGTTGTTGTTGTCATTTTCATTTTTTTACAAAGCATTGGAGGAACTGCTAAGGAATCTCCTTTGGGAGATGCTCTAGGTATTACCTCTGTGGGAAATCCATGTCTACTATGATCTATTTCATTCATAATTTAGTTAACACTTCTTCATTTACATTTTTTTATTAAAATAATTGGTCTCTTGAGTGAACACTTATAATACAGAATACAGAAAATGGTTCCAGGAGTGACCCCAGGTCCTCAAAGACGGGATTTGGGGCAAGATTCGATCTTTGGATTTGAATACAGAGCTGAGCTCCTTGTCATGGCATGCAGTGGCATCGTGAGTAATTAGTGTGTCACCTGCAGTGGCGTGTGAACAAATGCTTCCTGAAGCAAATGCCTGAGGAGCAGGTGGCTGCCGTGCTTGACTATGAAAGGATCATGATGACCACCAGGACTGTAGGGCGGGTGGCTCTTCCTCAATGCACTGGAGCACATAGAGAAAGGGAAAGGACACACTCAGGCTATTAAACTCTCAGTTCAAGTCTCCACCAAAGAACCACAGAGAACCCTCTAAATCTTTCTTTTTTCTTTATAGCTCCAGGGCCGACCTTGCTGAAAACTAGACAAAATACTTAATTGTGCAGGATGAAGAATTGCAACCTAAGTGAATTCAAAGCTATGGCAAGCCTCTACATGAAATTTAGAGGGTTCTTTGGGAAGGAATGGGACCCTGAGAACTGATATGGAGATATTTGGATGCATTCAGATGAAGCTGATAATTTTGGAGGCCTGAGTCCCTTTGATCCTCCTTCCTTACTGGTGGAAACAGCTTGCCATTGGTGTCTGAGGAGACCAGGCTTTTATTGCTGGAAGAAATTGTAATAATGTCATGGATGGAAGTTGCCTTGAAAGGTGGGCTGATCCTTTTCAAGACTGAACCAGCCACCTTTCGTTGCTCAACAAGGTCTAAATAATAAGTACAAAGCAGGACACCAGAGGAAATGGCTTATGTTTCAAAAGAATTGTGAGATCTGACCAATTTATGTTACAAGAAACTTGAGGGATATGAGTAGTAACGTGTTTTAAGGGTGTTAGACAAAGAAGAGAGGATATTACACTGGGTAGGACCAAATCCCTGTATGTGGTTGCACTTACCAGAGACCTTGGATTTAATGTGTGACTGGAATTAGGTTTAATGGTTTATTTGGTTTGGATGACTGAAGCTTGGACTTAGTGGGGATCCACCCTTAACGAGGATGAGATGCCAGAACTTCCTTGCCATAATGTAGGGGAAGGCATCCAAAGGTTTAGGGAGACAGGAATGTTGAAATTTTTTTTTTTTTTTTTTAAGACAGAGTTTCGCTCTTGTTGTCCAATGGTGTGATCTTGGCTCACTGCAACCTCTGCCTTTCGGGTTCAAGCTATTCTCCTGCCTTAGCCTCCTGAGTAGCTGGGATTACAGGCATGCATCATCACGCCCGGCTAATTTTGTGTTTTTAGTAGAGACGGGGTTTCTTCATGCTGATGTCAGGCTGGTCTTGAACTCCCAACTTCAGGTGATCTGCCCCCTCGGACTCCCAAAATGTTGGAATTAAAGGCGTGAGCCACTGCGCCCAGCATGAAATGGATTTTTTTTTGAGACAGTCTCACTGTCTCCCAGGCTGGAGGGTAGTGGCATGATCTCGGCTCACTGCAAGCTCGCCTCCCTGGTTCACGCCCTTCTCCTGCCTCAGCCTCCTGAGTAGCTGGGACTACAGGGGCCCGCCACCATGCCAGGCTAATTTTTTTGTATTTTTAGTAGAGACGGGATTTCACCGTGATAGCCAGGATTGTTTCAATCTCCTGACCTCGTGATCCGCCTGCCTCGGCCTCCCAAAGTGCTGGGATTACAGGCATGAGCCACCGCGCCCAGCCTGAAATGGATTTTTTACATTAAACTTTTACCTCCCAACCCTGCTACCTCCCAATTACATCCCTTAAGAGGACCCAGAGCGTCTTCCCTTTGTTAAGAATCTGAGAAGCACAGTGGTGAGGGAGCCATTGTACCATCATGGACGATGCTGCTACTCATTTGGATTCTGACTGTAGCAGGGATGATGGGATCCCCAGGTAGCACAGATTGAGTGGCAGCACTTAACCCTCAAGATACGTAGGCCATGCAGAATGCTCAGTGGGAATGAGGGGCCAGCAGACTGCTGCCGGCCACAGGGATTTTTAGCAGTGGATGATTGGCTATCATGGTGTCCTTAAGAATGGAGTAGATAGGTAGCCTGATAAGTGTTGCTTTATCTATTTGGTGGCAGAAACCTCACCAGGTCTGGGTGGCCAGAGGTGCCATAGGGAATAGTCACAGCCTCTCGCCCCAATCCCAGGCGTAACCAGTTCTCAGATTGGAAACCCCTTGATTGAATCCCCTCGAGGGCGGCTGTACTGTCACAAGTGCAGATCGTGAATCTTCTTCCAAGCCGAACCCAAAGGAACACGGAATCACTTACAAGAGTGATGTTACACAGAGGAAAAGGAAATATTGAGACCCTTCAGGATTTTCTGACTCTGAATTAATGTTAATTTCTGGGGATCCAAAACACCACTGGGATCTGCCCATCGGAGTGAGGACTTAGAGTGCTTAGGTAATAAATGGAGAATTAAGCCAAGCTCAAATCATAGTGGTCCCTGTAGGTCTGTGGACTCATGCTGTGGTTATCTCTCCATTTCCAGAATACAAAATTTATGATGTACATACTTGGCAATGGGCAGAATTCTTTAGTTCTTTCTGATAGGAAGTCCCTGGGACATCCTTCCCTATGAGGATAGTAAACCAAAAGCTTAACCACAATCCTGACTGTGAATGGATGTAAGTTCCACCATCGAATATGGATAGATGTGGTTGATACTCACCACATACTTTGATCCCATTAACTTACCTGTTGGGGCTGTGCTGATGGTGGATGGATCCTGGGGAATGAAGGTGGGCCCTTTACTGCTTAATCAAGTGGTGCCTTTGATTGCTGCTGCTATTCCAGATGTGGAATTTTATTTTGGAGCAAATCAACATGACCCTTAATATTGGAATGCAGCTGTTGACCAGATAAATACCTTTTCACTAGCCCCTTTTGCAAGCACAATCAGAAGATGTTTGCTTTTACCTGACAAAGCCAAATGACACCTGCCTGACATGGTATGTTATAGTTCACATTTAAGGTTTTTTAAAAATACAGAAAAACCATAATGTCTCTTATATAAATACAATTAAATTTCTATTCTAGTGTTGTTACAGTATCAAGACAAAAGAGATTGAAGAGATTTTTATTTGAATTAGAGGGTGTATTTGAAGTGGTTTAACAAAAAGTCAGGTGTCATAGAGCGCACAGTTACTTTAGGGGCCAGGGTATATGTTGCTGAGAAAGGCAGTCACCAATCAGGATACACTGAGAGGCATGCTAACTACTGACCAGGACACACAGCTGAGTTCACGGGATGTAGGTGATGAAAAACCCAGTGCTTCAGCACAGAAATCTTCGTGCATAGCCTCCAAACTCCAGTCTCTGGTTCAAGGTCAAGCTGTTCGCCCAAGGACATCCCAGCGCTGTGTGCCCTGGAGCCAGGCACAGTAGGGCTGCATTTCATGCTGCACATGGACCTGGAGCAGCACCAGAGAAAGCTCAACTTGCTAGTCAGTTGGTCAAAGCTTTTGTGAATTAGCTGGGGGATAGTCGCACATCAAGTTAGTTACACACCATCTGGATTACCCAGAACCAACACACATGACAGTGAGGATGTGTTAGAGACTGCCCTGTGTGAGAAATGCTTTATGAGCAAGAAGAAAGATTATCTCTCTGGTCTAGTTTTCTGATGAAGCCTGTGGAAAAATTAAAGGTTCAAAATGACTTCTCAAGTAATTAGACTGACCTCATACCCAAAGCAGGAATAAGCTTGCCAAATACAAAACTATGAGCTCTACCACCGCTGAGAAAAGATAGGAAGCAGCTTCCTATCTCCATTTTTGGGTGTAAGTGTGGTTCCTTTGGCTTTCAACAGGCCCAAGGGCTTCCCTGGGTCTTAGTATGTGCCACACTATTTGTCTTTAAAAACTTTCTGGTCCACTTCTGTTGCCAGACTGTGAGTCAGCAGAGACATACACCAGTGTTTACTGTTCCCCATCCTTGGCTAACAGTATGTGTCCAATAAACATTTCCCCAGTGGAAAAGTTTAATTTCTTTTTTGTCTTTTTATCTCTCTGCACTGACAACGTCCTGCTCCATAGGCTGACAAATGCATCCACATACACACACTCTCTTGAGAAAGATGAGATAGAGGAGAACAGTTGAGAATTACGTTTTTTTTTTTTTTTTCTAGCTTTACACTACAGGGCATCTCTAAGGAGCTGCAAATAATTTCTCCTAATGGTTAAAATAAGATTCTAACTCATTTGAATTTTAAAATATATGCCAATGGGATTTTTATTTTGTTTCACAGGGAAGATACTAGACAGGATGCCAATACAAAGCTAGGTTCAGAAAGCTCTAAAAAAGTCTTTCAGTTGACATCTTTGAATTTGGCAACTGATTAAATAGGACGGACTGTTGTTTCCACTGATGATGCTACTCATAGATGGGGTTTCAGTGCATACCCGGAGGAACTGAAAATGAGCACAGAGAATTTTGCAGACCTCCTCTTTCTGGGAGAGGTCCTACCTCTGTGTAGGACCTGTGGAACTGAAGATCTTTTACTTGGGTGAAGATCCCCACCAAGTAAATAAAAATCATGCAAGGTTGTTATCATCTTTGCTGTTGTTCACAAGCCTCCATTTTTTTTTGCCCTTAGTTTGCTAACCCATTGCATGCACATAACACACCAAAAGGTGAGCAATATTTACCCCCACCCTGCATTGGAGGAGAGCGAGTCTTGGAAGGGGTGAGAACAATTCCTCAGCGTCTCCCAGGAAGGAAGTGACTGAGTGGGTTCCTTCAGGTCCTCATGCCACGTGGCTTCTCAACCATCTCTAGAGAGAAGAGTGGGCACCTAGAGGACAGAGGCTGTAGGTCTGAGAAAGGATCCAAGGCATGGACTTGAGGAATATAAAGACTACTGGGAAGGTGTCCTGCTTCCTATGGGAAAAATGAGAACAACTTCTCCTATGTTGACAACCCAAGGTTCTAGAAACGGGAGAGTCCTTCTGGTCATGCAACGTGGGAAATTTGCTCAACCATATGGGCTTTAGTTTCCTTCCTGATCATAAATGAGGATAAATAGTGCTTCTGCTGTGGGATTAAATGAAACAATGAATGCAAAGAGTGCAACACACAGAGACTTGGAGATAGGGCAGCAATTGTGCTTTCTATTAGCTCCCTTGGTGACTCTTTCTGTCCGAGCCAAGGATGCGAGGCACCCAAGGCTCCATTTCATAATTTCATAGGAGAAACTTTCCCTATCTCTCTCTCTCTCTCTCTCTCTCTCTTCTTTTCATAGAGACAGAGTCTTGCTCTATTGGCCAGACTCACTCTGTTGTTTAATGCAGTGGCACGATTCTAGCTCACCGCAATCTCAAACTCCTGGGCTTAGTCCATCCTCCTGCCTCAGCCTCCTGATTAGCTAGAACTATATGTGTGTGTAACCCTGTCAGACAATTAAAAAATTTTTTTTTGTATCAACGGGGGTCTTGGTATGTTGCCCAAGCTGGTCCTGAACTCCTGGCCTCAAGAAATCCTCTCATCTCAGCCTCCCAAAGTGCTGGGATGATAGGCATGAGCCACCATGCCTGGCCAGGAGAACCTATTGACCTTTTCCAGAAAGGGTATGTGGCAACAATGACAGCATCTCTGTGATGGTATCCAATGGCTCAAATTTAGTGTCACTGTGTATGCCTTGGACTCTGACTTGGAGGTATCATCATTGGAAACAGTCTCTTTCTTGCAGTCTCTCATCGCATTTTAAAGTCAGTAACTTTTCTCCTCCATTACAATTTTATGTCCTGTCTTGGTATGACCTAAGTGTAAATACAGAAATATTTATCTGAATGTACATCCATATGGATAGAGCATGGATAAAATAGATGGCAGAATGGGATTTTTTTCCACTTCTGTCCCACCCTCAACCCTTCTTGTTGATTTTCTCTGCCTTGCATCTTCTAAGTTTTTTTTTTTTTTTTTTTGCATAAGCATGAAAAAGAAGCTGCTGATGCTGGTCTGTCTAAGCTATACTGTAAGAGGCAGGTTGATAGGAGAATTGATTGCTGGTCTGTCTTGTGTTTCATTTGGAAGAACCTAGACTCTGCAGCTAAAGGAGCCCTCAGGAGTCCTCCAATCTGGTGGACTGGGAGCGGGGCGGTTCTTCCAGGAGGAGTAGGGGTGGGGTGAGAGCAGCACAAGGGGCCTTATAGACACTTCTCTGGGTGACAATGGGACAAGCAAAGGACTGACTTTTGTGTGTTTCTGCTGTTGTCCAATGGTAAGATTTCTTTCTGGCAATGGATTGTACCTTCAAGCACTTTTATTTTTGAGATGGAGTCTCACTCTGTCTCCCAGGCTGGAGTGCAGTGGCATGATCTCAGCTCACTGCAACCTCTGTCTCCCTGGTTCAAGGGATTCTCCTGCCTCAACCTCCCAAGTAGTTGGGATTACAGGCATGCACCACCACAATCAGCTAATTTTTGTATTTTTAGTAGAGACGGTGTTTTGCCATTTTGGCTAGGCTGGTCTCAAACTCTTGACTTCAAGTGATCTGCCCATCTTGGCCTCCCAAAGTGCTGGGATTACATTTGTGAGCAACTGCACCTGGCTGATCTTCAAGCACTTTTAGACATGGCTACGTAGCTATGAAATTACAAATGTAATCTTAATATCCCTCTCCATGTGTCTCTCTGTCATCTATCTATTTTTAAAACAGACCCAAAGAGGTAGGTTCTTTTTTAAAAAAATCAGGATTAGGGTATCACACATTCAGTCAACAAAATTCTACCATTAAGAATGTAGCAGTTAAACCATATGCAATGTAGTAATTTTTATTTATTTTAATTTAATTAATTTATTTTTATTTATTTATTTATTTAATGTATTTATTTTAATGTATTTATTTTTGAGATGAAGTCTCACTCTGTCCCCCAGACTGGAGTGCAGTCCTGCAATCTCTGCTCACCGCAACCTCCACCTTCTGGGTTCAAGAGATTCTCCTACTTCAGTCTCCTGACTAGCTGGGATTACAGGCACCCACCACCATGTCTGACTAATTTTGCATTTTTAGTAGAGACGGGGTTTTGTCAGTCTGTTGGCCAGGCTGGTCTCAAACTCCTGACGTCAGGTGATCCACCTGCCTCAGCCTCCCAAAGTGTTGGGTTTATAGACGTGAGTCACCGCGCCTGGCCAATTTAGTAATATTTAAAGGCATGGAATACATGCACACACTTCGCCTTCAAATGTCACATGCAGGAATGTCCTCTTGATGAGCGCTCAGAAGTTTTAGGGCCCCAGGGTCCTGTAAGAACACCAGCTCTCATGGACTAGAAGAGGCAGTGGGGCTCTTGGCCATCATTTAATTCAGGGGGCTTTGGATTGTGCTCTGTGGGACTCTACAGACAGTGGAGGATTTTAACTGGGCACTCAGGCTATATTAGCTTTCTAGGACTTCTATAACAAAGTCCTACAAACTGGGTAGCTGAGGACCACAGAAATGTATTATCTCACAATTCTGGATGCCAGAAGTTTGAAATCAAGGTGTTGGCAGGGCTATACTTCCTCTGAAGGCACTGGGAGATCAGGGTGTGTGTGTGTGTGTGTGTGTGTGTGTGTGTGGGTGTGGGTAGGATTGAGATCTGTTCCAGACCTTCCTCTGGGCTTCTGGTAGCCTCAGGCTTGTAGTTGGCCATCTTCTTTCTGTGTCTCTTCACATTGTCTTCCCTTACTGCACGTCTCTGTGTCCAGATTTCCCCTTTTGAAAGGATACTGGTTGTATTGGATTAGAGCCCACCCTAATGACCTCATTTTACTTGATTACTCTTGTAAAGACTTGATTTCTAAATAAGGTCACATTTCAAGATACTGAGAATTAGCACGCCAACATGTCTTTCTTGGAGAGGATGTAATTCAGCCCATAACAGGTGCTCAGGTGCTTTTACAAGGTAGGAACTCTATCCTCTTTTTTCGATTTTTTTTTTTTTTGAGACAGAGTCTCACTCTGTCACCCGGGCTGGAGTGCAGTGGCATGATCTCGACTCACTGCAACCTCTGCCTCCCGGGTTCAAGCGATTCTCCTGCCTCAGCCTCCTGAGTAGTTGGGATTATGGGCATGCGCCATCATGCCAGGCTAATTTTCATATTTTTAGTAGAGAGAGGGTTTCACCATGGTGGCCAGGCTGGTCTTAAACTCCTGACCTCAAGTGATTCTTCTGCCTCAGCCTCCCAAAGTGCTAGGATTACAGGTATGAGCCACTGTGCCTGGCCTCTACCTTCTTTTAATAGGGCAAGATTTGTTGGAAAAGAAGTTCACTGCTAAACGTTTTGAAAATCCATCATCTGAAACACGAGGAAACTGAGGCCCAGCGGGGTAGAAGATTTGCCCAGGTAGTACGACTTATGGGGCAGATTTGGGACTTGAACCCACGCCTCCAGACTTTGTGTGTTTTTTTACTACACAGCAGTAGCTGTTATGCTAGCCCATAGGAAGTTCTGATTGCAGGCATGGTTGTTAAACCAACTTTATTCTTTTAAGTTTCATCAGTCTTTTTCAAAAATGTCCTTTTAATTGGAGAATTTGACATTGACATTCTGTTGGCTGGAAAGAGCCTAAGGCAACATAAAGTAATTGTCTTTCATTAGAAGAGTTCAGAAGTACATTTGATGATCTTGGTCACCTGCTGAAAAATATTCATTTCTTCCTGGAATAATTTTGAAGTGGAAAGGTGGAAAACAATCCAACAGTTAATGACATATGATCGATACTGAGTAGGAAGAACATAATGCTTTTGTTGGGCTACTGCTTCTTTGATTTTTTTAAATTCCTTGTCACTTTTTTTCTCCTACATTTTCTGAAAAGACTTAGTGACAGAAACTGACTTGCAGGATTCAGAACTTCTGGGAGAGCGGATCCCAGTCTGAAAATCCTGTGTAGTTTTGATTTTCTTGTGACAGTTTGGTAGTGTGTGTACACCCACACAATGAAAGTAATTAGTCAGTGAGATTAATCTTGTTAGGCCAAAATCCATGCTGTACTGTTTAGATGAATTCAGGGCAACCAGAGATCTGTCCAGGAGGCAATGCTGAGATGAGAGCGGGTCACATCTTTGCTGGGTGACCCCTACTGTTCTCCCTCCTCATTGGCCTGTACCTGGACCCCCCTCCATCCCTTGCTTTCTTCCTGTATCACTACTAGGGAATTCTGGGAATACGGCAGCTTGCATGCACATCTCCAAGACCCTCTTCCTCTTTGGAGTAATTCAACAACCAAGGCCAGTGAGGCAGCAAGTTCCCCCAAGCTCTCAAAGGAAGAGGTGGAGGCTAGCATTTTCCAGGACACAGGGTGAACACGAGGCACTCATGCACAGAAGCCCTGCCTCTCCCAGCAGCCCAGAGCTTCCTCTAATTGTACCCCTTGAGAACTTCCAGGCCTCTGCACTGTCTGCTCCAAGGGAGGCTGCCCATATTGCTGACCCCAGTGAGCTGGAGGGTCCCCATGAGGAGGCACAGGAATATTTGTGTACTGCATGGTTGGGAACTGACTTACTGGTTGAGTGGAATAAACCTAAGAGCAGTGAGGCTCCTTTGGCGTTCCTTGGCTGAGAAATGAGTCAGTTTAGGTCCTTTGGGAAGCAGCTGGTGAGACACAGAAGCACAGACTATTCTGGAGGTAAATGCATGTGAAAGATAAAAAGGAGAAGGAACAAGACTAGGCAGAGAAAGTTGCAGACCATGAGGTGGGTCTGCTGTCTGTGCAAGAAAAGGCGTAAAGGAGGCTTGCCATGCAGCTCTGGGAAGTTAGCCTTCCCCAGTGGAGCTTCAGGACAAAGGCTGCCCATAGTGTCCCTAAGGGGCAAAAGTGGCCAGGCCTAGTACTGCATTGGGCTCTATCACTGTATGGCAGCTGCTGAGGAGACTATGGCCTTGGCTCAAACACTCCAGCAAGTCCTAAAGGTGCTGCAGCCAAAGAATGTCAGCCGATTGCACTCCTCACCCAAGATTGTCTCAGGAAGGGAGCTCTGAGCAGGGCACCCCATGGCTGCTACAGGGGTAAGGCCCAATCGCATCACTGGCCTCAGCAAATGCTGGAAGGACCCCAACAACCCGACCTGTGCACACTCTACACACAACCAGTAAGAGGCCAGAACACTCTGACTATGGAGGGGACTTGGTAACTTGAGAGAGGAGAGCCAGGTTAATGAACTCTCTCTCCCTTTCTCCCTTTCCTTTCTTCCTTCCTTCCCTCCCTCCTTCTCTCTCTCTCTTTTTCTTCCTCTCCCTCCCTCCCTCTCTCTTTCACTTTCTCTCTCTCTCTTTCTCTCTTTCTTTCTTGTCTCATTTTGTTGCCTGAGCTGGCCTCAGGGCTCAAGTGATCCTCCCGCCTCACCTTCCCTAGTATCTGGGATTACAGGTGTGTGAGGCTTCTCTGGGCCACTCTGTCTATGGTATAGCCCTGCTCTGCCTGTGCAGCAGCCAAAAAAACCAAGAAAGAAAAGACAAAAAAATCCCCACAATACACATATATGTATATATTATATATGATACATGTTTACATATACTTATATATTTGTATTGTATATACACACATATGTACACAGATAGATACATCTATGTGACATATAATGACTCATGTTCACATATGCATTTATATTTGTATAGACATGGAGAAATGCATGCAAAGGTGTCGGGATGACAATGTGGTTATCCTAGGGGTGAGAACAAATAGAAGGCTTGTGTGCATGTCAATTAGTAATAGTTTCCTTTACAATTTTACAGTTTTGTGCACTTTCTATAACCAACTACCTGTGCACTGCAATGTTATCAAAGTAAAACTTGCACGTTTTAAAAATCTGAGTGTATAAAAAAGATTTGTAATGAAAACGGAGGCCCAGCCCCCAAATCCACCACTGGCTTGGCCATCATACCACAGGCAATCACTTTTTAAATATTTCAGTTGTCTTTTTTTCCCACACTTCTAAATAATATGTTCACACTGCACTTTCCTGATTTTTCTATTTTGGACTTTGCCCAGGTCTTCCTGGGGTAACAGGGGAGCATTTATTTCCTTGGCACTGTCTCACCTGACCCTCCCCTCCCTTGTCTCCCCCATAAGATGACACTGTCTAACAATTGTTAGTTAAATCAATAAAAAAGCATTCATATCATTACGACTCTAGGAACATGGTTTCCTGGACAGTCAAATATTTTGCTATGATTGCTTTTCTTTTATAACATAGGTAATTTTGTGCATTTCCACTGAAAAATAAATTTTTCTACCATCGTTCTCTCCCAGCAGGCAGATTCCTCCACAGAGAAACCCACATTTCTTATGTATCCTTCTAGAGAAATTTTATGCACATGCAAGCACATATGTATATATTTTCCTTTTCCCCTTGAAATAGCATACGATACACATTATCCATTCTTCGTTTTTTTTTTTTTAAAAACAATACATGGTGGATAGTATTCTACATTAACACATATAAGCATGCCTTATTCTTTATAATGGCTGTATAGTATTCTATTGCATAAATGGACCAAAATTTATTTAACTACTGGTCTATTGATGGAAATTCAGGTTATTATCAGGTCTGGAATGCATACTGTATACACAAGTCATTTCATATGCATGTTTGTGGTCTATTTAAAAGATTTCCTGTATGTGGAATTTCTGGGTCAGACAATACAAGCATTTTACATTTGAATGATATTGTGAAGTTGTTCTTCAAAGGGAGTATACCGGTTCACATTTTCATCAATGTAATTTGTTTCTCAAGTGTCTTGCAAGCATGAAATGATTTCTTGTTTGGTAAGTGACTTGACTTACTCTTTGCCAATCTGGTAAAACAGTACAGCGAGATGTGATTATAGTTTTATTTTGTAGTTCTTTTACTATGAATGAGTTTTAGTATATTTTTTGTATATTTAAGAGTCAATATAACTCCTTTTATGTGAACTATTTATTAGTCATGTTTTGCCAATTTTTCTATGAATTGTACATTCTATTTATTATAGAAATTATGTATGAGGGAAATTGGCTTTTTGTTGGAATATGATTTGCAGATTATTTTATTCAGTTTGGGGTTTATCTTTTAACTTTGTTTATAGTATTTCTTTCACGTAGACATTTTCATTTTTTTATCTAATCAAATTTTGCAGTTGTGTAGCCTTAGTCTAATTATGAGATGACATCAGATAAATTCGAATGGAGGAACATTTGACAAAATAACTTGTCAATACTTTCAAAAGTGCCAAGGTCATGAAAGATTGAGGAATTGTTACAGATACAGGAGCTGCAGGAGAAATAACTAAATGCAACATGGTTTCCTGGATAGGATCCTGGAACTGAAAAAAGGACATTGGCAGAAAAGTTGGTGAAATTTGAATAAGGTCTTTAGTATTATGCCAGCACAAATTTCCTGGTTCTGATAATTGTAGTATGATTATGTAAGATGTCAGCATTAATGGAAGCTGAGGAGGGGGGTGGGGGCATGTAAAAACTCTCTGCTCTTGTTTTGTACTTTTTCTGTAAGCCTAAAAGTAGTTAGTTTTTTTTTTTTTTTTTTTTTAATAGTTTAAAAATGTTGCAATTTGGGCAGAGGCTTCCAATTATCTACCCAATATTTATTTTACTCTCTTTCCTTATTAAGAACCCTGGTTAATGTTCTAGCTTCTTTGCAGATTAAGGCTGATGGATGAGAAGAAAGGGAAATTTACCAAACAGGCCTTCTGTGAAAGCTCGTTTTGCTTTTCTGTTTCCAGTTGTCTGGGAAGCAGAAAAGGTGACAGGGTGACTGGAGCTCCAGCAGCCATCCTTGGTTTGTGAATTAAGTATCAGAATAATTTCAGAGACCTTACATTTGTCATCTCTGATATCATGAACCATCTGCATCAATGGCCTATCTTGTTGTTATGAAGTCTCTATATACCTAGAATGCAATTTCTAACTGAGATAGCAGTGTGGCTCCTGGCCTGCCTCACTTCAAGAACTTAAAAAAAAAAAACAAGTCTTCATGTTCCTTCTGGCATAATTTTGGTTTCGTTTTTATATTAAAAATGTTTCATCTATTTGGAATTAATTTCATTTGTTCTAAGGATTAAGATAGAGACCTAACAATTTTTTCTCTAAATAACTACTCAGTTGCCAACACCACTGATTTACTGAATTTCCCCTAGTGACATTTAATGCCATTTTAATAGTATTTTAGATTTTAATAGCAATTTTGGTCTATTTCTGTGCTTTCTATCTTGTTGCTCTGATCTAATTATTCATGTGCCATTACCACAATATTTTCACTTCAGTTTTATTAAATACTTTAATGTCTAGTAGGACAAATATCTCCTCAACTTTTTGTTTCAAAATTTTTTCTGCCTTTCTGCGCATTTCCACATGAACTTTAGAATCAGATTGTGTTCTATATTTTTAATTGATGTTTTGTTGAGACCACACTGAGTTTATGTATTAATGTAGGAAAAAAATGACACCCTTTAAATATTGAGTCTTCCTGGCTGGGCATGATGACTCATGCCTGTAATCCCAACACTTTAGGAGGCTGAGGCAGATGGATCACAAGGTCAGGAGTTTGAGACCAGCCCGGACAATATGGTGAAACCCCGTTTTTACTAAAAATACAAAAATTAGCCAAGCATGGTGGCGCATGCCTGTAGTCCCAGCAGTTTGGGAGGCTGAGGCAGAAAAATCGCTTGAATCCAGGAGGTGGAAATTGCAGTGAGCCGAGATCACACCACTGCACTCCAGCCTGGGTGACAGAGTGAGAATCTGTCTCAAAAGGCCTTCATTCTCTCTTCATCTGCCTTCTGTTTCCTAAAATATGTCAAATTCTCCTGCCCACTGATGTCTTTGCCACCATTCTCTCACCTTGTGGACTGCACAGTTCTTTCCTTTGCTATAATACAAGTGGGGCATAGGAGGAAGGGAGGCAAACATTTACTTCATCTACCATCTTTTGATAATTAAAAACTCAAATAGGGTAAATTTAAAAGGAAGAAAAGTAATTCTACCGGCAGAAGATCATTTTGCAGTGGAGTTGAATTAAATTCACTCTGTCACCTCCCTTATGTACTCCTCCCTGTGAAAAGTCCCTGTCATC
Organism: Piliocolobus tephrosceles; assembly: GCF_002776525.5. Taxonomy (NCBI): domain Eukaryota; kingdom Metazoa; phylum Chordata; class Mammalia; order Primates; family Cercopithecidae; genus Piliocolobus; species Piliocolobus tephrosceles. The sequence continues at coordinate 130,263,349 of NC_045439.1, forward strand.
CTCAAGAACTTTCAGGCACAGAAAACTAGAGGGAGCTTCTGTGAGAGAGCAGGAGTGAAGTCCTGAAAAAGCTTACATAAGTGGCTGGCTCCAAGGGAGAGTGAAGTCATACTAGACCCCCGTGTATGTCTTGGGACAAACTGTCCTGCTGCCCAGCTTCTAGCTCTTCAACATGCTAGAAAATTGGGAAGGTAGAACATGGGAGCTGAGGTCCAAGGCAGGACAGGGCCTAAGTGGCTCCTGCTGCATCTGAACTTGGTGAATCTGAGCTCCCAGAGAGCCCTGTGATTTACAGGCTGGGACCCTTGGAGTAGGCAGCATTTACATGAAGACACCTGTGCTATAACATTTCTTCAGTTTTAATCATGTGCCTCCGCTTCAGAGCCCTGGTCCCTTCAAGAGGAGGTGAGCGATAACTTTTGTGAGTTAATATCCTATGTCAAGCACCATGCTAGACACACAACAGGCATCATCTCATTCAATTTTCAAAGCAAACATGAAAGATAAGGCTCACTATTCCCATTTCACAGAAGAAGAATTAGAAGCTAAAGAAATCAAGAAATTCAGAGCCAGAACCTGAATCCAGGATGCTTTGGCCTCTGCAATGACCAAAACATGAGGTAGATTTAGGTCTGTGGTCTCATCAACAACTCCTGGACCACACTTCTGTGCAGATATGTTTTGCTTGGCCCATAAACTAGAGGCTTACACAATGTTCTAAAGATATTTAGAATTAGTTGACAATGTTGGGGGATCAGGAGAGTTTACATAATCACCTGGAATTTCAGCTTTTCTTGAAGAGTCAGCAGACCTCACAGCACTGGGTCTGATCTAGTTTGGCTGTGTCCCCACTCAAATCTCATCTTGAATTGTAGCTCCCATAATACCCATGTGTTGTGGGAGGGACCCGATGGGAGATAATTGAATCATGCGAGTGGGTTTTTCCATGCTGTTCTCATGATAGTGAATAAGCCTCCTGAGATCTAATGGCTTTATAAAGGTCAGTTCACCTGCACATGCCCTCTACCCAGCTGCCATGTCAGACATGCCGTTGTTCTTCCTTCGCCTTCTGCCATAAATGTGAGACCTCCCTAGCCATGTGGAACTGTGAGTCCATTAAACTCTTTTTCTTTATAAATTACCCAGTCTTGGGTTTTTCTTCATAGCAGTATGAAAATGGACTAATACAGGATCCATAAAGCCTGTGTGGTAACAATACCTTGGAGCTAGGTGAAAGTTACATCCTTTAGAAGGGTAGGAATGTATTCTGTGGCCTTCCATGTAGTCCCAAAATAATCCACGTAAGCATGTGGCCCCCAGACAGCACGATGTTATTGTATATAGATGCAGCCAAACTCCACAGATAACACAGATATCTGGTTGCTAGTTTGTCACTGTCCCCACCACTCCCTATGACTCTCCTTCATAGGCTCTGATGTTGGCGCTTGTTACTAAGCTTCTGCTGTGCTTTTTTTTTTTTTTAATAACATTATCTATTGAACTGAATGAGTAATATTAAGTATCTCAATTATTGAATGAGCTGGATTTAGAAGAGGGAACTTATAGAGCAGCTTTATGAATTATAAGTATTTCCAGTTCATCTCCCTTTCTGAGTTCATTTTGTCATTTTTTGTTCCTGAATGAATCTTGAGCTGGTGCATCTTAGATAGTGAGAAGTTTACTCAGTCTAATAATAATGTCACTTCAACCTTCTTCCTCTCCCATCTTCCTTCATATCTGCCACCAGCCTGCAGCTGGGTGATGTGGCTTGTTGATTGGCTTATCTTACCTCTCCTTGCTGCATCTGCTCCTAGTGCTTGGCTGCTGCCTTCAATACCACCATGTCAAGAGTGTGACAAAGCAGTTTAATGAGACTAGAAAGGTTGAAACTGTCTCAGGTTGGTGTCCTCTGGATTGAGCTAACCCTTTTTAGTTCCCATCTGGGATCTCTCCCTGCAATCCAGCTGCTTTTGACTCCCTTCAGTCTCTGGGCTTGCCTGGGGCCTCAGGACCCTCCAAATGGTACTATTGGGCAGTATTCAGTTTTGGATGACTCTAGACAACCTTGCATTTGTGGGTTCCTCATCTGGTCTTCTGAGAAACCCACATGTTTATTCTGCATACTTTCTGTTTAACCAATTCCCTATATCAAATTCTCTCTGTTAGATATAACTGGTGTGGTTTCTGTTTCCCTGGCTGGACCTCAGACAGGCAGATCTGGCATCTAACCATTTTCTCAGTGCTCCAAATGAGATGCTAATTACCTTCAAGAGGCATCAGTTAACTTCTAATTGTGCTTCAAAAATTATTTTTTCACTTGAATTCTCTCTCTCACCCCATGTCCATCTCTTCCCATCTCTTGTTTTCTCCCCGCTTTATTATGCTGAAAATGTGGTACATTTGCCACTGGCTAGCTCACAGTACCTATAGCAATGACTCTTTTAGTCAAAGTTGTTGGTGGAAAAAGGGAAAGAGTTATATATATATATATATATGAATTTGGAATCATGGTTCACTTATAAATATTATTTCTACTTACCAATGTTTGTTATTCAAGCAAAACAACCAAAGGAGGAATGATTCATTTGGAAACCTGATTTATAGTAGACACAGGGCAGGTTAAATAATTTAACGGTTTCCTGACTTTGGATCTCTTCACTCACAGAGTCTATTCTGTGAATATTTATTCTACTGACCTTTGGTGTAGGTCTAGCATTATCGTCCTTATGAGATGTGCTGAAAAAATGTGCGAGTGATTGAGAAAATGGTTTTATAATTCAAAGGACTAGAATTCTGAGGCTGACAAGACTTTGAAGGGTTTGGTTTATCTCCTTGCCTTCAGGCAAGTAAACTCCAAAATCAATTTAGATGAAAAAATATTCAGAGAATTTCCCCTATTGCTTTTATTAGTTTAATTTGTATGTTAAAAAGAATTTCATCCAGAGAACCTTCCTTTGATCTTATTCTGAATTGATTTAGTGCTTCCTTCCCTCACTCATTAATTCAACACCTTCTTTTTGAGTCTTTACTACGTGCCAGAGACTGTTTGCAAAGGAGACACAGACTTGACGTAGCCCCAAATATTTGCACCCGGACAGATGAGTGGAATGGATGTTACAGGAAGACAGAGCTCATCTCAATTAAGAAAGAACTTTCCAAGAGTGAAACATGTCCAAGTTGGATTGGGCTCAAACACAGCCTTAGGTCACTTTGCCAGAAGTAGAAAGGATGAGAGCAGCCACTGGAGGGATAGAATAGATGACCTCAAAGAGCCACTTGAACTTTAGGATGCTGTCTCTCATCTGAGTTCTTCATTACAACGCTGACTCTTTCTTCCCTTTGGCTTTTCAGGGAATTCGTTCTTCTATTTTCTTGGGCTGATAGGAAGCCTGATCACGTGGCAATTGACTAGTAGTTAACTGCAATTGCCTAGTAATTAATACCAGAGAAATGACTCATCCTCCTGATTTCATTTAGAAGGATGCTCCCTGATTCCCCTCTCTCCTCCCTATCCCACCCCTGAGGTGGTGCCCCTGGTTGCATTCTCTATCACATCAAACCCTTCCTTCATTGCACTTATCGCAAATGCAACTTTACTTTTATTTGTGTGATCTTTATATAATATGCATCTATTTTATCACTGTATTCCACCTTCTAGCTCCTAACACACTGCCTGGCACATAGTAGATGCTTAATGTTACAAGTTTATATGTATATAATGTGCATATATCATATATAGAATTTATATGGTATATACACAGGTGTCATATATAATGTGTATATACTTAATACACATATCTATTCTGAAATGACTGAATATCTTCAGTCATTGACTGGATTTGTATAAAGCAATAACAGCAGTGACAAGAAAACAATGACGTTTTATTTTTTAAGGAATTGACTCATTATTTTGGGGTCTGACAAGTACAAAATCTGTAGCATGCTATAAATTCAGGTAAATACTGATCTTACAACAGTCTTGAGTCTGAATTCTGCAGGGCAGCAGGTTGGAAACTCAGGCATGCTTTCCATGTCGCGGTCTTGAGAATTTGTTCTTCCTCTGGAAACCTGTCTTTACTCTTGAGGCCTTCAGTTGATCTGGGGAGACCAAACTGCACCATGGATGGCATTCTGCTTTACCCAAAATTTACTGATTGTAGATACTAATCACATCTAAAAAGTACCTTCACAGCAACTAGTGTTTAACCAAGTGACTGGGCACCAGAGCCTGGCCAAGTTGACACATGAAGTTAAGCATCACATATATAGCAATAAAACTTACTCTTGGCTACACAGTAGGTTCCAGGTGCCATGTTGAGCACTGGGCAGAAAGGCACTAAGATGGCCCCAATAATTCTTTCCTCCTGGTATCTGTACCTTTGTGTAATCCCCTCCCCTTGAGTGTGGGCAGGACCTGAGATTTGCTTCTAACCAATTGATATGGTTTGGCTGTGTCCCCACCCAAATCTCATCTCGAATTATAGATCCCATAATTCCCATGTGTTGTGGGAGGGACCTGATGGGAAGTAATTGAATCATAGGGGCGAGTCTTTCCCGTGCTCTTCTCGTGATAGTGAATACGTCTCAAGAGATCTGCACATGCTCTCTCTTGTCTGCCACCATGTAAGAAAGGGCTTTGCTCCTCATTTGCTTTCCACCATGATTGTGAGGCCTCCCCAGACATATGGAAATATGAGTCAATGAAACCTCTTTCCTTTATAAATTACCCAGTCTTGGGTATGTCTTTATTAGCAGCATGAGAACAGGCTACTACACCAGCAGACTGCAGCAAAGGTGATGGGATGCATGACTGTAGGTCCTGCGTATGTAAGAGTGTGTTATACAGTCTGGAGTGAGGGCCTCTCTTCATGCCCTGGAAAAAATAAGCTGCTGTGATGGGAACTGCCTATGGAGAGGGCCATTTGGCAGGGAGAGAGGGCCTCAGTCCTACACCTGCAATGAACTGACTTTTGCCAGCAGCCATGTGCAATTAGAAGCGGTCCTTGAGCTTCAGATCAGACCGTAGCCCCACCTACCACCTCAGCTGCAGCCTTGAGAGACCCAGTGCAGAGGACCAACAAGGCGGTGCCCAGACTCCTGACACAGGGAAGCTGTGGGATAATAAGAGTGCACCGTTTTAACCTCCTATGTTTGTGGTACTTGGTTATGCAGCAAGAAAAACCTGACTCTTACACCATTGCCTAAGGTGGGTGTCATTGTTCCATTTCCTAGATGAGGTGCTGGGACTCAGAGAAGTCAGCTATCTTGCCCACATCAGAGCTACTTCAGAGCAGAGCTGGGACTCCAAGTCCCAGTGTGTCTGAGCCCGTGCCCATGGTTTCCCTGCAGTGATGTGTGGGAGAACAGACCAGAGAATGGGCTCTGTGAAATGGTGAGGATGGAAAGAAGAAACCAATCTGCTGTGCACCTGTACATACAGAATCCAGCAGGTGAGATTTAAATTTCCTTTCTCACCTAAGAAAGACTCCAGGAAGCTGGATCCATCTTTTTCAGTGCCAAGAGATTCTCCAGGCCTCCCTCTGAGGATAACCTTAAAATATCCAGGGGATTTTTAATTAGCAACAAAGAGCTTTAAACATTGAACTAATCTTCCTTTGATGGACTTTGATGCAGACCCAGTAGGTAAGAAGGGAGCACAATGCCATGGGGTGGGGGTGGAGGAGGAGTATGGGAATCACGACTGCTCTTGTCAGGGGCTAAGCTGAGCCAGCCTGAAGGTGCACAGAGTCTGCTTGACAACTGTCCTCCACTCTCATCACCGTAAATTAGCTCCCTGTGGATAATGCTGCTTCCTATTATCTACAGATGCCAGGATGTTTTATTATTCCTACCTTCTGGGTCTTTCTGTCTGTCTTCCCTAAGTGCAAGAGACAGGCATAGGATGGCCTTTGGGAGCCCTGACTCTATTTTTGTACACTAACCTGCATTGTGAGATGCACACATTAAATTTCACAAGATGAAGAGAACCAGGGCCAGAGTGACAAGGCATGGTGTTAGGTCCTTGCCCCACTTTCTATAGTGGGCTCTCAAGAGATGAGGAGGGCCTTACCTGGGTCTTGTGTGGTCCCATGAGTGGTAAACTGATTCCTTCTGGAAAGAGATCCTTGGTTATGTTTTTCCCTTTTCTCTAAAATGGGTAGTTGATTGTTCTTTCTGAGTCTCATTGTACTTTCTAAGAACCTTCTCCAGGTTAATCCTGTGGGAATCTACCTCTTCCTTCCTTAACTTCAGAGCTCAGGTTACTGTTCCTTCTCAGCCTGTGCCTTAGCTTTACGTTCTGTGTTCCATGATGTGTATGACGTGTTTCATGAGATAGCCATGCCTATAGCTCCCTGACTTTTCCTCCTGCCCCTGCCCCCACTCTACCTGAAGCTCCAGCTCTTAGGAGTCACCTGCATTGCTGGAACATTGCCTGACCTCTCATTCTTACTTCCATCCTTAGCAGAGACTGTTCCCTCCACATGGAGTCCCCCGCCTGCCTCCTGGACACGCCTGTCTCCAAAGCACAACATCAGTGTTGCTTTCCCTGCAAAGTACTGCCAGTCCCCAGTGTTATCTCACAGTGTATTCCGGCTCTTGATTACCAGCTGTGAAGCTCTAGGCAAGTGATTTGCTGCTGCATAGCACGGTTTTGTAGGGTACAAAATATGTCTGATAATAATGCCTACTTCATGTGGTTGTTGTGAGTTGTAAGTGAGAAAATACATGAAAAGGGCTTAGCACAATGTCTGATGCATACAAAGTGCTCAAAAAATAGTTAGACATTATCTCATGCTGGCTATATCAGTTTAGCTATCTTTCTTCTCTCCAAATCCATGAGCACTGTGAGGACATGCTGGTTATTATTGCTGAGTAACAAACTACCCCCACATTTGGTAGCTTAAAACCACAATAATTATTAATTTTGCTCACAAACCTACAATTTTGGAAAATTCAGCTGGTTTGGGAAGAATTCATTCTGGTTGCTCCATGAAGCAATAGCTGAGTCTATTGGTGATCACTGGGCCTAACTGTGGCTGGTTGTGTTGTCCAAAAATGGCTGTAACTTGCTCTTCTTGCAGTGTAACTTTGACACTCTTCCCAATAAGAGATGGGGTCTATATTCCTTCCCCTTGCATGTAGGTGGGCTCGTGATGATAGTGGGAGAGATGCTGTGTGACCTCTGAGGCTGGGACATAAATGGTGACACAGCTTACAAACTCGTCCTTTTGAGGTGCTTGCTCTTGGAATCCAGTCAGCATGCCATGCCGTGAGGAAGTCCAAGTAGTCCATGGATAGGGTCATGTGTGGAGGAAATAAGGCCCCTGGCCAGCATCCCTGGCTGAGCTCCCAGCTGGTATGCAGCACTACCACAATGCCTATGTGAGTGAGCTGTCCTGAAAGTGCATCCTTTCCAAAGCTGCCTCAGCTCTTGCTTCATGGCGCAGAGAAGAGACAACCCAGCTAAATCCATCCCAAATTGCAGATTTGTGAGCAGAATAAATAATTATCATGGTTTTAAGTTACTAAATTTTGGGGGTAGTTTGTTACTCAGCAATAATAAAAAGTGTGTCCTCTTTAGACCCTGAATTGGAAGATTTCCAGTGTCTATGGTCTGTATGTTTCTGTACCATTGCCCCCCTGCCCCATTTCAGATGTTAAAATAATCACCCCCAAGTGATGATATTTGGAGTTGGGGCATTTAGGAGGCAGTTAGGTCACGAGGGTGGAACCTTCATGATGGGATTAGTGTTGTTATAAAGAGAGACACCAGAGATCTCCCTCTCTCTCTTTCCACCATGTGAACACAGTGAGAAGGCAGCTGTCTGCAACCCAAGGAGAGAGACTTCACCAAAACCCAGCCTTAATGATGTCTTGATCTCGGACTTTCCAGCCTCCAGAACTGTGAGAAATAGATGTCCATAGTTGATAAGCCATTCAGTCTATGGTGTTTTGTTACAGCAGCCTGGATGGACTAAAATACCAGCCATAGTGTATTAAGTGAATGTACCAAGGAATTCAAATTCCAAAGTCAGTGTCAGGAGAGGTCAGAAAGGGGCACATCACCAAGAAGGAAGTTGGGGTAGAGGTGACCTGGAAGGGCTGGGAGTGTCTAATGGCCTCGGGGGAGAGAGGAGGGCATTCTGGTAGGGAAGAATGAGTCTGGGGGAAGCAGGGGTGGCAGAGGCAGATGAGGCTGGGTGTCTGGGAGGAAGCTGAGCATGCAGGAGGCATCCTTCAGCATCAGGATAAAGACTGAATTATATTCATTTTAGATCCCAAGATCCATTGTAGATTCCAGAACAAGAGAGTGACTTGGTATGCAGGTATTCTGGAATGATTTGTGGGGGCACAGGGTAGATTGGGTTGGGCAAGAGGTGGGGGAGGGTGAAGGGGAGTTTCAGCAGGATCCATGAAGCAGGATTGTTGTTGGTCAGGAGACGTCTCCCCTGTGAAGTCTCTCTCATCAGTGCTCCACGGGCACTGCTCAGGACCCCCTGATGGCCCTTGTTCTACCGGCTAGGCTGCCTACATAGCTTCTAGTGGCACTGCCTCTTTGTTAGTGAGGTGATGTGTAGACCCTGATGACAGCTTAGGTTTGAATCCTGGCTCCAGCTCTTATTTGCCTGTGTATTCTTGGGAAGTTAACTAATCTCTTTACCTCAGTTTCCTCATTTGTGAAATGAGAATAATAATGATACAGGACTTTGTGAGATAATTAGTTCACTACACAAAGAGGAAATAATCAGTGATGTGCACATTATTATTATTATTAGAGATGGAATTTCGCTTTGTCACCAGGCTGGAGTGCAGTGGCATCATCTCAGCTCACTGCAACCTCCGCCTCCTGGGTTCAAGCGATTGTCCTGCCTCAGCCTCCTTAGTAGCTGGGACTACAGGCATGTGCCACCATGCCCAGCTAATTTTTGTATTTTTAGTAGAGATGAGGGTTCACCACATTGGCCAGGATGGTCTTTATCTCTTGACCTCCTGATCTGCCTGCCTTGGCCTCCCAAAATGCTGGAATTACAGGTGTGAGCCATCATGCCTAGCCATGTTCACGTTATTTTATGGCATGTCTTCTACATGTTTCCATAGCAGGACTTTGGCATTAGGTATGTACTCATCTTTTGTTTAGTACTCTGGGGCTTCTCAAATACCCATCCATCACCAGCTTACAGTATATCCTTTAGATGGGTTGCTTGAAGAGATGTCTGAGCTCATCCAGTATACACCCATTTAATCAAATTTTACGTTATCTCACTATTTCCACATTATGTTGTTCTTCACTTCTAGATGGTTGGTAAAATTCATGCACTCTACATTTACGAAACTGAACAAAATCATTTTCCTTTAAGAGAGTTCAAGCCAAGCAGATAATCACAAAACATCCAAAGTGGCTTTTAACCATGGGTAGAAGTAAGGCCAGAAAGATGACATTCCCCAGAAGTGGAGCTGACATGAGTCCTACTGAAGACAGCTAAAATCTGGAGCCTATAGTTAGGAAGGGGTTTGAAACATACCATATCAGCAAGAATTCCTCTCTCACCTTCTCTCTCTTTCTCTGTTGTTCTCAATTCGTGTATCCATCCACCCACCTGCCACCCATCCACCCATTCACCATCCATCAGTCTGTCCATCCATCCATCCATCCATCCATCCATCCATCCATCCATCCTCCATCCATCCACTATCCATCAAACCATCTATCCATCCACGCAGTCACCACCCATCCATCCATTCATCCACCCACCATCCACCATCCACCATCCATCCATCTTTCTTGCATACTGCCAGATCTTTTTTTTATCTAAAAAGCAAGCTAGAATTGATATATTTGTTAACTTGATTGGTTACTCAGTTGAATTGACCAAACTGATTACCTGTTTTAGTTATATAGACCCAGTTCAAATATTAGCATATTGTTCTAGGAGTCTTTATTTGTATTATTATTATTATCATTATTATTATTATTATTTGTTTGTTTGTTTTTGTTTTTTTTTTTGAGACGGAGTCTTGCTCTGTCATCCAGGCTGGAGTGCAGTGGCGCGATCTTGGCTCACTGCAGGCTCCGCCTCCCGGGTTCATGCCATTCTCCTGCCTCAGCCTCCCAAGTAGCTGGGACTACAGGCTCCCGCCACTACGCCCGGCTAATTTTTTGTATTTTTAGTAGAGACAGGGTTTCACCGTGGTCTCGATCTCCTGACCTCATGATCCGCCCGCCTTGGCCTCCCAAAGTGCTGGGATTACAGGCGTGAGCCACCGCGCCCGGCTATTATTATTATTTTTTGAGACAGGATCTCGCTGTGTCATCTAGGCTGGAGAGCAGTGGCATGATCTCGGCTCACTGCAACCTCCGCCTCCCAGGTTCACTCCTGCCTCAGCCTCCCGAGTAGCTGGGATTACAGGTACCTGCTACCATGCCCAGTTAATTTTTTGTATTTTTTAAGTAGACACGGGGTTTCACCATGTTGGCCAGGCTAATCTTGAACTCCTGACCTCAAGTGATCCGCCTGCCTTGGCCTCCCAAAGTGTGGATTATAGGTGTGAGCCACCACGCCCGGCCAGTATTGAGCTGTGTTTTTGATATGTGATTCATTCTTAATATTTATCATTGTGAATAGGTACTTGCTATAAAGGAAGGTGGAGCTTATACGTATATTCAAAGCTCCAGTGGGTTGATGATAACTCCCCTATAGTCTTGTGTTCCTATAGGCATTCATGATGGATGCTTTTTCTTGAGGCCAGAACGACAAAAAGCTTCCTTGGTGTTGATTGGAGCCATAAAATGAAACACATGGGAAAAGCACATTGCTTCCATTACAAATCTTTCCTATATTGGATATAGAATCCTCTTATTTCATAAGGCCTTCAAGCACTGACTTTAAAAAAAAAAAAAAAAAAAAACTTTTCTCTTTCATTTACGGATGGTGCCTCAGGCATCCACTATATGATGGGTTCTTAATAAATAATAATAACAGTTATTATTATGGAGCAGAAATTTGCTGATCCTTTCACATGAATGGAACCTTGAGATCCCCTTTCTATTATGTAGGAGGGTGTATTTGTTTTAACACTACATTATTGTAGCTTTTTATTTCAGTGCATCAGCATTCCATTTATTCACATGCTTTGGAATTTATGGTTATTACTGTGTCTGTTTTTCTGTCTCCTTTATATGGAAAAGCTTCAAGTTCTTTTCTTTCTAAATTTTAAGAGTTAAGATAACAGCATAAAATGCATAATATATTTATGCCTCAGTAAATAATGTAGGAAGTGAATGAACCTCTGCATGTGATTAGACTCATTTTGTCTGTATTTTTCTCACATGAAGAACTTCTGATCAGTTTCTTCCTTATCACTTTGGGAAATAGTAGAAAATGTGATTAAAGGTGTACATACTCTGAGCTGTGTTCCCAGAACTGTTTTTATTTAGTATTGCTGTATTTAGGTGATGAGGTGGACTTTTCAAGTCACCCTATATTCAGTAAATATATTGCCTTTAAACCTCTTACAGATCTCCGCTTGGGGATGATTGAGGACAGAGTTTTTATTGTTTGTTTGTTTTTGCTTTAAATATTTTACAAAGTGCTTTGGATGAAAAGATTTCAATATGGGTGATACATTTTCCACCACTTCATGAAATGAACATGACGTCATTCATGACTCAAAGTTGTTGTGAACCTGAGTTGTAGGGCATTGCAATTTCTTCGGGCGTTATCCAGATGTTCTCACACAAAACATCTCCAGGCTGTTTTCCTGAACATCTTTGTCAGTTCTGTCAGACCCTGCATTATCACTTTTTTTTCTGTCCGCTGCCGTTTCTGCTTCCAGTGTTCCCTTCCTTCTTATCCATTTTTTTTTTTCTTTTTTAAAATGGAGTCTCGCCCTGTCACCCAGACTGGAGTGCAGTGGCGTGATCTTGGCTCACTGCAACCTCTGCCTCCTGGGTTCCAGTGATTCTCCTGCCTCAGCCTCCCAAGTAGCTGGAATTACAGGTGTACATCACCACGCCCAGCTGTTTTTTGTATTTTTAGTAGAGGCAGGGTTTCATCATGTTGGCCGGGCTGGTCTCGATCTCCTGACCTCAAATGATCCACCCATCTCGGCCTCCAAGAGTCCTGGAAATACAGGCATGAGCCACCATGCCCAGCCCCTCTTACCCTGTACTTACAATATGAACTTTGAGATGGAGAAATACATAATCGACACTGTTGTTATTGTATGTTAAAAGAGAATCTGTAAGCTAGGAGAAAGATATGTTGTATTGTGTGACTCCTCTGGGCACCCAAATGGGATTTATAAGATTGTTTCAGTGGGAAGAATGTATTTTCATGGCAAGAAAACTTTTAAATAGTTTATTTGGAATAAACTTTTCAACAAAACCATTGCAAGGAGTGGAGAATGGCATTTGCACTGTATTTTCATCTCCTGGAGTCCAGAGACCACCTGCTTTTCTTAGGACTTGTGTTGTGCACCTGGCACCTAACTTCTGTTAGGAAAAGTGGCACAGGAAAATAGCTAATGATAAAAACTTGTGACTTATGTGGCACTTTGTCATTTGTAAGCCCTTTCATAAACAATATTTCATTTAATCTTCACAAAAATCTTGTGAAGGGGCTTTTCCTTTTCCAATTTTACAGAAGAGTAAACTTAGGTCACATCCATGCCTCTTGTGAAGAGACGAGTGTTATCAGTTGCAGGCCCAGTTCTTAGTCATCCTGTTGTCTACAGAGAGCAAAGAGGTCCCCCCAGGCCCCTCCTGATTTGTTAACACAGGTCTCATTGTGTGAATGAGTTCAATCCAAGCATGTTTATTAAGGGTACTTTGAACAAAAGTCCAGCCCTTTGCCCTTGCCTGGGATTTTCCTGAGCCTTCAATAGAAATCTATCAAGAGGAGAGTGTCTGAGACCTCTAGTGCTGAATACATGCTCTATTCAGAGAATATTTAGGGTAGACCATCCCATCTTCCCAGCTGTCTTAATCAACCAAAAAAATTTGTATAAGCCTATAAACTGCAGCTAAACTCACATCTATTGTGGTTATATATGTGGACTGATGGTGGCTTTTTCCCTCTACATTAATCAATTATGTTTTTTTCTAAGTTGCCTTTCTATCTAGCCAGAATCTACTTAAAATAAAAGTGTGTAGGACTTTGAATTGGAAAACAGGTTGGCTGTATCCAGTAAAGCTAATCACATCCTTACCCTATAATGCAACAATTCCCATTCCTACGTCTACACCCAAGAGAAATGACTGACAGACAGGTACAAGAATGTTCACAGCTGCTTTTCTGATATTCATCCACGATTGGAGATATTCCAAAGGTCTATCCTCAGGAGAATGGACAAATTTAATATTACAGAACAAAACAATAAGAATTACTGATGTACACCAGACCATGGATGAATGAATAAAACAAGCAAGATCCAAAAGAATCCATTGATGTGAGGTTCAAGAACTGCATAGCTGATGTATGATGATAGCAACTGTATCGGTATTTATCTCTGTGAGGACAGTTGTGGACCAGGATGGAGCACAAGGAGCCTGTTGGATGCTGAAAGTATTCTTTTTTTTTTTGAGATGGCATCTTGCTCTGTCACCCAGGAGTGTAGTGGCACGAATTTAGCTCACTGCAACCTTCGTCTCCCGGGTTCAACTGATTCTCCTGCCTCAGTCTCCTGAGTAGCTGGGACTACAGGTGCGTGCCACCACGCCCAGCTAATTTTTGTATTTTTAGTAGAGACGGGGTCTCACCATGTTGGTCAGGCTGGTCTGGAACTCCTGATCTCATGATCTGCCCACCTTGGCCTCCCAAAGTGCTGGGATTACAGGCGTGAGCCACTGCGCCCAGCCAAAAGTATTCTATTTGTGGACTCAGTAGTGATTACATAGATGGAGATGTGAGTTGGTATTCATTAAGCTCGTACTGGATGCTGTGCATGCTACTCAGTCTACCCCTGCAGGACCCAGGGACTCATGCCTCCGCCGCTGGGAATGTTAACATCACAGGGCTCTCGACTGAGTCCATCTCTAGAAATTGCCCTTGGTTATGTTCCTCCCCGAGAATAGCCAGCATGCAGAGACTGGTCTTTGGAGGCAAAGACCTGAGCCCGTGCCAATTAAGGCACCTCTTCAGGGCCATACCAGTTCTGGAGCTCTTATAGGATCAGTCAAACCTTTCTCATGACTGCATTGCAGCCCAGCTCTTCTCTCTGTCGTGTGCTGCTGCTTTATTACCTAATAGGTAAGGTTGGCTACCTGTTTTGTAGAGCTCAATGCAAAATAAAAATAAAGATGTGGGCCTTCATTCATACATTATGAAGAATTCCAAAATGTTGACAACAGAGCTCTAGACGAAGTGAAGGCCCTTCTATGTGCACAACCTGGTACTGTGGCACGGGTTGTACTCTTGTGAAGTCAGCCGGGTGCTAATCTGGGAGCACTCCCCAGTCAACTACCAGAATGCAAATCTCTGTCTCAGAGTCTCCTCCCCACAGGGAAACCTGGACAGTGATGGAGCTTCATAGTGAAGATTTAGGCACTTGACTGTACCTGCTATATTGAAGAAAAAATTAACAAAATAGTAGAAAAGAAATTGTAAGAGCATCTGGTAGGATGAATAATGCCTCCCAAAGATGTCCACATCCTAATTCCCAGAACCTGTGAATATAATTACCTTACATGGTAAAAGGAACCTTGCAGATTGAAGAAAAATTAACAAAATAATAGAAAAGAAATTGTAAGAGCATCTGGTAGGATGAATAACACCTCCCAAAGATGTCCACATCCTAATTTCCAGAACCTGTGAATATAATTACCTTACATGGCAAAAGGTACCTTGCAGATGTGATTAAGTTAAGAATCTTGAGATGGGGAGATTATCTTGGATTATATGGTGGGTCCAATGTAATCACAAAGGTCTTGATAAATGGGAGTCAGGAAGCTGACTTTGAAGAGGGTGGAAGGGGCCACAAGCCAAGGGAGCCAGAAGGCCCCTGGACACTGGAAAAGTCAAGGACACAGATTCTCCCCTAGAACCTCCAAATAGGAACATGACCCTGCTTGTATGCTGATTTTAGCCCCACAAGACTCCTTCTGGACAACTGACTTCCAGAACTGGAAGAGAATAAATGTGTTGTTTTAAGCCATCCAGCTTGGGGTACTTCGTTATAGCAGTCACAAGAAGCGAAAACAGAGCTGCTGCTATTCTTCACTTACGTGGGGACTGGTCCTCTGTAAAAGCAAGCTGGCTAAAGGGATCTAGGAATGACATGGGGAGCATTTTCCCAGACTTGTCACCCAAAGCTGTCCTGGAAGGATGCGGGGCCCGATTCTCTGGCTTCTTTGTCCTGGATGTGGGAAGTGTAGACTCCCTCTGCAGGCCCTGGATCCTGGGACAGGGATAGAGATCCTGGCCACGGGGCAGGGGGAGTGGGCATGGAGAGCTTCTCTTCCTCTGTGGCTGACTGGGAGAGACAATGTTTCCATCCCCATCTCCAGTGCATTTGCTTTTGCCTAAGCTTCTAGGTCACAGGCCATCCTAGGGTGGTTTTTCTGAAGCCCACCTCCTGCTGCCCCTGCCTGTATTCTTCCCGGCTCCTCTGCCCAGTCTGGATCCATCTTGGCTGCTGCAGATATTTTGGTCCTTGCTGCCCCGAGTCCCGCATCGTGCCTGGTATCCTGGGCAGTCATCTCTGCAACCAGGCCTCTGACAGCACCTGCTCCAACCTGAGCGTTTCCCTGGCCTGGGGCCAATCAGAATTCTCCAGCCCCATTTCAGATCACTGAAAATGTCAATTCATTTTCCTCTTCCTTATGGTGAGCTTTCCAGTGTCCCCTGGATTATCTTGATGTGTTATGGGAGCTCCATGTTCTCAGGGTGTAGAATTTGTTCTTTCAGAATGAATGTGCTAATTACAGGCCTCTGTAAATCGTGCTTCTGTGTACTGCACGGTGAGGAAAGCATAACAAAAAAATAACTCCACGAGTTCTTCTCCTTCCAGCTCATGGAAGTCAGCCCTGCGGGGTGCCCCCAGCCCATTGGCACAGCAGTAGAGACAGACGTGCAGGGCATAGGCAGTGACTGCCTGGGCTGATCTGAAGCATTTGCCCAGGGCATGTTGTATTTAAATTGGTTCTCTGCTAGATTGGCTGGAAAACGGTCAGAAGTTCAAATGAGGTCGGCCTTGATTCCTTTATTAGTTGTTTGGTTATTGGGAACCCCAAGGAAAGAGGGAATGATCCCATGAAAAGGCATCTTCATGTGGTGGCAAGAGCACATGGGTCAGACACAGACAGACCCGGGCTCACAAAGCACTACCACTTTCTAAAAGGTAAGATTTTGGGCGAGCTCCCGGTCACCTCATTCATACAATGGGTAATAATAATATCTACCTTTTAGAGTTGTTGATGAGTTAAATGAAATGATACAAATAACCTCATTTAGTACCTGGCATATGGCAAGGGCTCCAAACCGCCGCCCCCGCAATAGTCTCACCTTGCATTATAGTCTAATTATGCTAGACTTCTAAAGATCCAGGCTGCAGGCACTACCAAACACGAATGTGGAACAGTTTTCTTATTCTGCATTTTGTAATTTCTTATTCTGTAATACTGTTCTTCCTACATACTGAGCAATGGCTCTCAGGTGTGCAGGGAAAGTATGGGTCCCTATTAGAATAAGTCACTGCTCAGCCTTGCCCTTCAAATTAGATTTGGATTTGCTGCTCTTGGCATTGTTGGAGGAAAAAGTCTTTTTCAAATTCTTAAGTGGAATTAGCACCAAGTTTGGAGGCCTCAGGTCGCATAGTTTTTCTATACTGTGAGGAAGGCCCTCCTTCATTTATGAAGGCTGGGGCATGAGTTTCACTGCCCTAGAGGTGGGAAAGCCCAAGCCTGGCTCTTCTAGCTTAGTGAAGCATGTGGTAAAGAAGGGATGAGTCAGAGAACGACCCCTGGGGAGTGGCAGCAGTGCTTTAGAAACACTGGATAGGTACAGGAGAGGTCTCCTGAAAGATGGGACCACTTGAATGCTTGCCTGCCTTGTCTTCTAAGAAGATGCCTATCCTCTGTCCCTTCCAACATGATGCATATTGATAGTACAGCAGTGTTGAAAGGAGGGGGCTAGATCAGTGAGGTTGGCTTGAACATGGTGGAGTGTGGGATGCAAAGATCCCTGTCCCCCAGTGATGGAAGGTGTAGGGCTGTGGCTGGGCCTTTGAGCCTGGTGGTAATTGGCCCTAACCATGGACTCTTAAGGGGAGGTTCCTCATGTTGAGGACAAAAAGTCACACTCTGGAGACCACAATATGATGGTGATAAGCTGTCCAGCCACTCAGTAGCAGAGACCAAGGAAGATCCAGAGGACACCATAGATCCAAGGACCTTCTCTCCTCCTTCCACTCCCATGCCTGGGAAGACACAGTGAGCTCCCCTCACACCTTCTGGCACCATCTTAGGGAAGAGGATGAGCGTTTGCCTAGGGAGACAACAAAAAAGGCTCCTTTCCTGAGGGCTGAACTTTGCATAGACTGGCTATTTAAACCAAGAGGAGATTATTCAAACCAAAGAGACAGAAGAATGCTTAATTGGCACATGTATGTTTTTCTGCTACCCAGGAAGAAAGTATGCTAAGCACATTTTCTCTCCATCTGAGTGTAGTGTAAGTATATTCGCAACCCCAGTAGGTATTAAAGCTTTGTATGCAAGTTATTTCCATTCTGGTGATGGATGGGGATGATATATACAGCATGGAGGAAATAGATTCTCAGGGTGGTCAGGCTGTGGACTGGGAGGCAGGAGGTTAAGGTGATATTCTTTGGTAAAGTGCTTTCCATGATGGAGAAAAGTCCCTCAAGCACTTCATCAGTGCTGCAGTCTTCAGAGCTAGTACATGTCGTGGTTCTGATTTAATGTTCTTCAAGTCTCTTTCTGATTGTAATTTGATTTACTATTCTCTCCTAAGTGGAGGGAATCTGCTGGCTATGACCAAGAAATAGTCCAGTCAAACCAAGGCCATTAATTCATAGGCATTGGCTTATATGTTAGTCTCGATTAATTTAATTATGGTGAGTTGGCCTTTGGCAGACAAAGTATGGGGACCAACAACATCAGGACTGTGTGCCTTTAAGGCCAAAGGGTATGGCACTTCTGTGTGGTGAATTTGTTAGAGGCGATGCCACCCCATTCTCTCCCAGAAATGTTCCAGAATCACAGCATATCTTTCCCATTGACCAACAAGCCTTTTTGTAGAATTAATTAGTTATTTAAGTCTATGATGGAAGAAGTTCTTTTTCTTTTTTTTTTTTTCTTTTTGAGACAGAGTCTCACTCTGTTGCCCAGGCTGGAATGCAGTGGTGCAATCTCAGCTCACTGCAACCTCTGCCTCCTGGGTTCAAGTGATTCTCCTGTCTCAGTCTCCCGAGTAGCTGGGATTACAGGTGAGTGCCACCACACTTGGCTAATTTTTGTATTTTTAGTAGAGATGAGTTTTCTCACCATGTTGGCTAGGCTGGTCTCAAACTCCTGACCTCAGATGATCTGCCTACGTTGGCCTCCCAAAGTGCTGGGATTACAGGTGTGAGCCACTGCACCCGGCCAGAAGAAGTTCTTAAATGTATCTTTGGTTGCTCTTGGCAGGCATAAATATTTTATGTCTCTGATCCCAGGTTTAGGTTTTACTCATGCACTGTCTCAGTTTGAAAAGGGATGTAGCTCTTGCCAGGCAGTCTCCACTTCTATTATTCCCAACTGAATAAAATCACATCACACACAGTGGAATCACATTGGATGAACACCTAACTTACTCAAGTTCAACTGTATGAGATCCCTATGTTACTGAAACACTAAGGGTTTGGTCTAGGTCCCGTTGCTTGCTACACAGAAAGGCAATCACTGAAACAATGAGTATTGCCAAGGAAGAAGGCTTTGACTGGGTGCCGCAGTGGAGAACTCTCAAATCAATCTCCCAGGCTGACTAAAGTTAGGGGTTTACATAGCAGGGAAGCAATGTAACCATGTGTGGGAAAACAGGAATTAGGGATGGGTAAGGAAGAGAAGTTGGTCAACAGGAAGCAGGTGGGCAGTTAGGCAGTCATGATGGGTGAATGGTCTGACAGTGATCTGGTGAATTTCAGCTCCTTGATACTATCTGGGAGACCTGATGGTTGGTTGTCTGAAAAAGGAACTCAGATAAGACAAATGTAACTTTCTCAAGTTTTAAGACTGGAAGCATCGATTTCTATGTTTATTCAAAGAAACCTTAAACATCAGCTCTATGGGACAATTGGATCAGTTTCAACTACAAGAGGAAAATGACAATTTCAGGGGTATCATTGGGAAGAGAAAGATGCATCACTGGAAGACATACAGGATTAGTCTTCACTCTTCATAGTTCATCAGACATTCAATTTTTATGCAAGCACAGTAGCATACTGGGTACTGTATACCAAGCCACATGTACTAACAAGCAAGGGCTGTGAAGCCAGATTTCCAGTGTTCAAATCCTGGCTCCACCACTGAGTGGCTCTGTGACCTTGGGTGAGTGTCACTAACTCATTCTGTGCCTCAGTTTCCCACATCTATAAAATGGAAGTAGTCATCATACCTACATCTTAACACTAGAATAGTGTGGGTCATAGTAAGCTCTTACTAAGTGCTAGGTGTTATCATGATTATTGTTGCTTGGCTTAACAAGCTACCTAAGGGATTTTCAAGGGCAACTTTCACTCCATATGACTATTCCATTACTTGCTGATGTGATAAATTTCATGGGGCTTACCTACAGAAAGCAGGACCTGTAGGACTGGGAACATCTCCAAAGTTCAGTCTTCTCAGGGGTCCCAAGAATTATGATCTTCCAGCTCTGTGGGAAGGAGGGTCACACTCCTGCTCAGGCTCCCTGACCTCCTCATGGCTAAGCTAACCTTGATGGAAACTTCCAACAAAGCATTTCCGCAGAGTGATCCATAAAGCATGACCTAGAGCTATATTAAACCTACAAAAATCAGCCTCCAACAGTGAGAAACAGTTTTATATGATAAAGTAGTGATTACATTTTCTAATGATTGCTCAAAGTATTCTGTAATCTACAGGGAATATATTTCACAGCTCCCGCGAGCCCTCCCAGCTCCCCTATTTTTCATTCTAAGTTTAAGTAGAGCACAGAATATGAGGAGAACAATCTTGGCATACATTATCCTTTTGGGAACTCAATATATGCCATATCCATGTAATTAACCCAGGTTTAGCCAGCCTACTCATGATGCTGCAACTTGTCCTCAGCAACAAGGATGAAACATTGTACAAATTACCCATTGGGACCCCCGCCCTCACCCCGTTTCTTTTTTAAAAAATAGGATCATATTTTTCAGACTCTTAGTAAGCATTTTCCATTTCTCAGCAAGAAATTTTTTTTCTGTTAAAATGTTTAGCACTGTGGTTGATTGTGAAGTCTTCAGAGGTGCTTATGGTGACATGCAGTCTAATGTCTAACATTTCATCAAAGGAGCTTTCCCATCACAGAGCACAGAGCTGTTTTTCCAGCTTATCCATCAAACTGGCTTCCAAGGCAAGCATTCCTGGCTTGAGGTTTGAATCCCAAGAGCAAGACTTAACAGTTTTCCTGCAGAAAGAGCAGTGTCCCTTCCTTTAACTTGCAATTGCTAATCATGAAGAACATGCTCTGTATTCAGATTCTAATAAGCTGTAGAAAAGATAGGAGGACAGTAGAAAGCAGAAAAGCAGCATTTATTGGGTCTATTTCAGGGCTAGGTCAGTGTTGGAGGGGCAAGTAGCTTTGTTAATTGATTTCAAAGAGGGAGTCATTGTCTGCTGTTGAGAATGAGGCTGTAAAGGTTATTTTCTCACTCAATAATATGCACTGGGTCCCAAAGACTTCTATTTAAAATATAAAGCTATAATGATATCATATTCTATTATAGAACATGAAACATTAAGTTGAAAGGGACTTACAGATAAATAAAAGCATATACACATAGTACATATATATATGTGTGTGTGTCTGTACGCACACACAAATACATGAGCACATGTCTGCCCCAGTGTCAAGCTTGATGCTGTGCATGTGTGTTTCATCAAAGAAGCACAGATTTGGAAGGGGGCTATTATTTCCAGTGACTTGCTGCCTCGGGGGCAGCAAATGGAAAAGAGCAGGGTAGCCTGCTCTCCCAGCGATGTTCACTGCATCTGAAAGGTCATGTCATGTTTCCCAGCAATTGACTCAATGGGTTTGGATTCTGCAACATAAGGTCGGGCCATTTCCACTTTGCTTGTGTTTCCTGGGGAACGTGCCTTCCAGTTGTTTTCACATTGACCTCATTACCCAGTCCTGGTGATAAGCTTGGCATGGACATGTTGTGGCTGTGGCCGGCTCAGGGCTGCTTGCCCTTACAGACCCCATGCCTCTGCCTTGATCAGTGTGGCTGGGGATGCCTATGCCTTGGCTCAGAAAGGTCTGATCCCTCCCCTCCCCCTGCAAAGGCCCTCTGCATACAACTGAACAAAGATTACAGGAGGACCAGGATGTGGTGGAGGGGCTGGGGACCCTTCCTCCAATTTATGCAAGGGCAGGCAATGAAGAGGAGAGTCAGGAGACACCCAGGCCTCTAGTCTCAGATCTTCAATGCATGAGCAGAGGGACCTGATCAACACCAGTATAACATTTCCCAAATTCCCCAGCTCCTTTTCAGAGTGAATGTTTTCTAATCAGTTCTGGAAGCTCATTTTGAGCAATGAGAAAGTGATTTTCTCAAATCCACTGTCTCTGTATACCTCCTGTCTACAAACATTTCTGCTGGGTCTCTTTCAAGGGAATTAGAATACTTTCTAAAACATAATTGTTTTGGCTCTGGGAAGTGCACTCCACCAAAGTAAAAATACTCAGCGAACTCAAGGTTTTATTTCCCCAAATGACTGAGGGACTTGAGCATGAATCAGTGATGAAATGCTTCTATTAGCTGAGTCCTAGACAGTCAATTAGAGGGGGCTGGGCTGGGCTGGGCTATAAGCCCATGAGGATCTAGACCTGCCATGGTTCCATCCTTTGTGTTGTGATAATGGGTGGGTTATTTAAAATCTCAGAGTCTGTCAAATGGAGGATTAGTATGAGGATTGAAGGAGATCACACCTAGGGAGTACTTAATAAAGGCTAATTTTAGTCATTTACCT
The DNA here is from genome assembly GCF_002776525.5 of Piliocolobus tephrosceles. Classification (NCBI taxonomy): domain Eukaryota; kingdom Metazoa; phylum Chordata; class Mammalia; order Primates; family Cercopithecidae; genus Piliocolobus; species Piliocolobus tephrosceles. The sequence goes on from NC_045439.1 coordinate 130,285,541, forward strand.
CTGTTTCCGGTTTTCACTATGGAGTGATTTTATTCACCTGGGTCTGGCCAATTACTTGGTGAAGCCGGAAGAGAGAAAACCAAAGTCTGATGTGGGGGGAAAAAAGTTCTGGACCATGAAGGTCGATCAGGCAGTAGAATAATTTCACTCAGGAAGCTGTCACGACTCTAGAACTAGAGATATTCAAGGAAAAATTGGATGTCTTACTTAGGGAAATAATATTGGAAGACTTTGTGTCCTTGTGTATGAGTCTGAAGGAGATGACCCAGCAGCTGATCTATAAATAAAATGCTTTTTTTGTTGTCTAAGATTTGGGCACTGTGGGAATGGCAGGATGTGTCGGGCACTTTGAAAAGTGATAATACAAAAGTATGGCAGTACAGTGAAAGCCTGATGTTTCTCTTCATCACAAAAACTATATTCGAAATGTGAAGCCCATTCTAAAATGCAAATACGACCAGGCTGCTTCCTGTCTTACAGTAGACTAGTCTACTCTGTATAAATGTGTACAATGAATTTTTCAACAGAAGAGAAGTTTATTTTTGTGCTTCACGGTCTGAGGCAGCTGTTGTTGGTTGGTGGGAAGCTTTCTTCCATATGACTCAGGAATCCAAGCTCCTTTTGACTTGTGGTTCTACTGTCTCCTGCCCCCTTGTCATCCTCTACATGAACTGGTGAAAGGTGAAAAGATTTGTAGGAGGGGCAGTCACCTATTAAAAGCCTTGGCCAGAACAGGCGCCATCTTCTTTTTCATATTCCTTTGGTTAGGACTCAACCACATGGCCACACCTACCAGCAGAAGCTGCTGGAAATTAGGGTCAGCTGGACCCCCAGGAGGAAGAAGAGGAGATGGCTCCAGCTGGGCAGCCTGGGGTTTTGGCACATTCTGTTTCCTAAAGTCCTTCAACTGATCCTGCACTGCTCTGAGATTGCAGCATTGACATCAGGCAGTCACCATCTGTTATCTTTGAGAAACGGATAAAAGCTATGGATCTCTCTCCATGCTTATACCCATTGCCAATTCTGCTTGCAGGTTTACAGAGGGTTCCCAGATGCCATCAGTGGAATTCCTAACCTAGAGAGACAGAGAAATTGCTCTTGAAGTAATGTTTTCATGATGGACTAGTGCACCTTCAGAAGACCTGCAGTGGATATGGAGCATGTAAGGGGCTAATTTCGATGTCAGCATCCCTAGGATTGGTTGCTGGGGAAATACATAGAGGTAAGCTGCTAGCCCGAGCTGAGCTGTTTCCTCCATAGTGCTGCTAACAAGGCTCTGCTTGATCTCAGTCCTCTGCTGTGTGGCTCCCCACCATGAAGCCGAGTCTGACTTGTGTACACAAGGTTGAGAATCCCCAGGCTCCAATTGTATAGAAACGTGTGCAGGTGTCATAATTAGCCATTTCCTGCCAAAACCCCACAAATAAGCTACAATCCTCGAGACAACCCTCTGGAACCTTTTACAGAATTGTTTGCAGACCAAATAATATTCATCTGTAACCTGCTTAATTACCCAAGCCATATATTTAACTGCCCCAGACTTGCTGGTACAAATTTTACAGAGAATCGGATGTAAGGGGAGTTAATGGCAGGAGGGCCTCTAGCCACCATGTGGAACTCAACAAAGCAGAAACCAAGGCTGGTCTGCCCACAGACCAGTCAGATGGGTGCAAGGTTGCAGTTTCCTGTTCTATTCCTTGCCTGTCAAGACCAATAAACATGTCACGAAGTGACCAGAAACATGTGGATTTGGAAAGGCAAACATTGACATTGAGCACACTGTTCCAATGGTCTGAGCTGCTTCTCCTATCTCTCTTGAGGGGAAGTTAAGGCACTAGATTGTATAAAAAGTGCAAAACCCCCTTAAATACCTGGTTTTCCACCTTCTGACATTTCCCGCATATCTCAGGAAATACATGAACTAAACGAATATTTTCCCCTCTAAATTAAGAAAATCAAGTTTCATGTTTAAAAGTCTAAATGATATTTAGACTAATGAAGGCAAGGGCTTGAATTACGCTTGCTAAGGACCTAGATGAAGTCTTCCCTCCCCCTCCTCCTGCAGCTGTTAGCGAGACGTTGAGGGAGCCACTGTGCATTTTACACTACAAGAGAGATGCCTGCTGGGGATGGCATCCTGTGATCTGCCGAAATGTTCAGAGTCGGCACTGTTGGATAAACAATTGTTCAGGTTATCTGGAGATTCATGCAAATGTATTTTCATCACAAAATTTATTTGTAAGTGCATAGACACAGCCACAGTCTCTCCATTCAGAGAGTCACAGTTCCCATCTGGTTTTGCAGTTTTGAAAATCATGTTATACCTGCTAGCCTTTTCCTCACCACAAAGGCTGTTCCTGGGCCAATGTAAACTTAACTGTATGGTTAGATAAGAAAATTCAGATGAGAAAGTATTGTGTGAAATACAATGTTGAGAATATTGGGAATGAACAAGATGTAACAGGAATACAGAAACAGTAATATTCTCTCCCATATTTGCAAAGTATAGTATGTGTGAGTGTGTATGAAAGAGAGAGAGAGAGATTGGATGGCATTCCTTTGAACACAGCTTTATTTAAAAAATTGAAATAAACTTACATTGTTTGCTTTTCTTATTATTGTAAATAAGGCTTCAATGAATATCTCCCTGCAAATGACGTATTTTCTTCTAAATAATTTCCTCCAGAATAAATTTTATGCAGGGAAATATTTGGCGAATGGGTATGGATTGGTTTTTGGTTTTTAAAATATACATATTGTCAACTTACTTTTCCAGAAGAATTATACAAATTTATGGTGTTACCAGGAAATAATGAATTCAACAATTTCTCTGCAATTTTTTCACTGTTGGATTCTGCCTCATTCATTAACTAAGTCTAAAATGGTCCTCATTATTGTTTGAATTTGCTTTTCTTTTATTTTCTTTTATCACAATAATATTTTGCTGTGTGCTAGCTTACTTTTTGTATTTTTCGGGGAATATTCAAATATCATGACTTTTGATTTTGCTAGATAGTGTTCTTTTCCATTTGAAGGAGCCTTCTATAAAACATCAGCATTATCCCTTCAAACATGTTGAAATTCATCGGTGATAATTATATGCATATGTACAAAATGTGCATAACAATTCATTCCCTGGGCTATTGCACTGAATTATTGTGATAATGCATTTGAAAGTGCTTTGAAAAATCCCTAGCATTATGTACATGGAGGTATATGATGATCTTAATATGGAATTTATACTTAGTTAAAAGTATAAGTAAAAATAGAAATATACTCTGGCAATAAATAGTTCTATAGGAACTCATGTGCCAAAGATCTGGGTATTTTAGCTAATCATAGGCTCAATAAGAGAAAATATTGGAACCCAAGTGATAAGAGGTTAATATGAGCCACAATTTATGCCTGAATATGTGATGCGCTTTTCCTCCAAAAATTATCCATCTGAAAAAAAGCCACCTTATATTTAAGGTCTAATAAGTTTCTCATATTACAGGAAACAAGAATATATTGTATTATGAAGACATATTACCTCCATCAATGCCAGTTTTGAGGCTTACAGAGGCCCCTTGACAGAATTAGTTAAAAAAAAAAAAAGGAAGCAAAGAAATTTCACATCAATTTAGTGATTATTCCTGGGTATATGACCTCACAGTTTTAAATGCAAAATGTTGATTTAAACAAGATTTTAATTGATTTTTAGAGATCACTTGACAAAGCCAACAAATAGGGGGTTATATTGTGGAAATCACACATCTATAAACCTATGAGATGAATTTGAAAAGCCCAGCTGCCTAATATTATGCAAATGGACACTTGTGGCTTGGGGGAACAACATAGTAAATGCGCCACACACAGATGTAAACTTAAACCTTGAACTACAAGTGTAACTACAATATAAAATAGTATGGATGACTCTCATGAGCATAATATTGACTAAAAGAAACTAGACACAAATAACTCTTACATAAAATTCAAAAGCAGGTACCTTTAAACTGCTGTGGTCCGAGTCAGGATAACGGTTTCCCTCTGAAGAGGAAAAGAGCGGGGCTTCTGGGGCACTGGTTTGTAATGAGGGCCAGAGTCGTTCTCTGGGCTCACTTTGAGCAAAATCAATAAGCCAAACACGAATGATTTGTGCCTTTTTCTGTATATATATGTTTTACTTAAATGAATTTTTTTTGTTGTTTTTTTGAGACGGAGTCTCACTCTGCCGCCCAGGCTGGAGTGCAGTGGGGCGATCTCCGCTCACTGCAAGCTCCGCCTCCCAGGTTCACGCCATTCTCCTGCCTCAGCCTCCGGAGTAGCTGGGACTACAGGCGCCCACCACCACGCCCAGCTAATTTTTTTGTAGTTTTAGTAGAGTCGGGGTTTCACCGTGTTAGCCAGAATGGTCACGATCTCCTGACCTCGTGATCCGCCCACCTCAGCCTCCCAAAGTGCTGGGATTACAGGCGTGAGCCACCGCGCCCGGCTGAAACTTTTTAAAAATACTACACTTTGAGCAATTTAGAGCTAAAGATGATATGTTCTGGAAATCTGTTTTATTTTATTTTATTTTTTTATTTTATTTATTTATTTTTTTTTGAGACGGAGTCTCGCTCTGTCGCCCGGGCTGGAGTGCAGTGGCTGGATCTCAGCTCACTGCAAGCTCCGCCTCCCGGGTTTACGCCATTCTCCTGCCTCAGCCTCCCAAGTAGCTGGGACTACAGGCGCCCGCCGCCTCGCCCGGCTAGTTTTTTGTATTTTTTAGTAGAGACGGGGTTTCACCGTGTTAGCCAGGATGGTCTCGACCTCCTGACCTCGTGATCTGCCCGTCTCGGCCTCCCAAAGTGCTGGGATTACAGGCTTGAGCCACCGCGCCCGGCCTGAAATCTGTTTTATTTATGTGACGCTGAAGGTGGCTCCAGTGATGGCAGGGATGATGTAATGATGCAAATGAAGAGTGAATAATTTTTTTTTGATGATGTGTGTAGAAAAGAAAAGCCACGTTTTTATTTTGTGGTGGTTGTTGAGATGGGAGTCCCACTATGGTGCCCAGGCTGGTCTTGAACTCCTGATCTCAGGTGATCCTCCTGCCTTCACCTCCCAAAGTGCTGGGATTAACAGGCATGAGCCACCACATCCAGCCAGAAAAGCTATGCTTCTAAATTGATCTATTCTATTAGAATGTGTGATTCAGAATAAATCTGTAATTTAATTCCTAAATTACCAAATTCAAATTTTAAAGTAGACTTTTCACTATTTCATTCTAATTCTTCAAATTTATATCTAAGTTGGTCAAAAAGTGTGTTGTGGGTTCTCCCATTGGCAAACTGTAGCATGGCTTTGTTTGGTGGGATTTTTTTTTTTTTTTTTTTTTTGAGAAGCAGTTTGATCTCATCTTCTGCATGTTTAGTACTAGGTGCAATGTTTTAAAGGGAAGACTTATATTATGAAGCTAGCTCAGAAGAGGGTAACTAGAGTGCTGAGGAGTTCCTACTTGGAAGGGCTGTAAGGTAAGATAAATCTTGATGTAGAGAGTGTTTATGAATACGGGAAAGGCTGTCAGGTGCAAAGAGGCTGGTACAGTCAGCTGGATCCAGGGAAGAGAACTAGGATGCATGAGTACAGGGCACACTTCAAGCCAGTATTAGGAAGAATTTCATAATGACTGGAGCTCATTAGAAGGGAGATGAGATATCTTCAGATTAATCCCCACAGATTCAAGAATCCCTTAGATTAATCCCCTAGAAGATTCTAGGATAATCTGGATAATTATTTGCTAGAGATGTGGGTGGAAGGGATTTCTTCAATGGATCAGGTCTTTTTATGATTTCTCCCAACCTCAAGAGCTCATGATGTCATGGTTCCTTTCTTAACTGTCTCCAGCTGGTCAGCTCTGTGTCTGCAAAGTTTAGAAGGTGAAGAGCTTATTTGCGAAGTGGTCCACACCATAGAGTCAAGCCATTTTGGCCCCAACCAGGAGCCAGGATAATCTGGTTTGATTCTTGACAGGAATCAAATGAGCCAAAATAACATTTGTTCTCTTAGTTATTTTTTCTAGGTCAAACTTCTGAACCACTGGTGTGTTTTGTTTAGCTTAGAAATTAAAACAATAGCTTGTTGCTCACATTTAAAAATAAGGAATTTTTTTTTTTTTCTGAACTTCAGATTCCTGGGTTTTTCTTGAAAAGCCTGTGGTTAGGCAATGCTGGACCCCATTCCCACAGGCAGCGATGGGGTCCCTGTGTTTCTTGCATTCTGTAGAGGGGCTGGCATTCCTGGGCTCACTGGGCACCCCCCCAACTGCTTCCCTTATTCACTCACATTATCTGCCTGGCCCCAGAAGCTGTTGAGCTTGCAATCCCTTTTCTAAGAAATATTAATAGTTTTCCTTTCTTTTGCACGTAATTTCAGTTGCCTTTAAAATCAATTAAATTTACAGTGATTAGTCCATGGTAATGAAAAAACAGAGTCTAGTGCCTGTCAATTTTATATTCCAAGTAAAAGTGACCCTAAGAAGAACTGGTAGAATATCTGCTCACTTGCTTTTCAATGTGACTTTAGAATTCTATTTTTCTTGTGGCCTTAATCTCTTTGCTCCTTACTTTCTTCATCTGTAAAATAAAGTTACTGCAGTAACAGACAACTACTTCAAGAATAGTTTTTGTGGATTAAATAAGGTCATGCTGGGAAGCACTTACATCAGTGCCTAGCAGATAGAATGCTCTCAGTAAACATTTATTAAAAAGAGGGAGTATAATGAAGGAATGATCTAAAATTCATATTGTCTAAAATATGCTCAGTAGAATACATTGAGCTAGAAATCTCAAAATATTTGCTGTGGCAATAAATTGACAAACATTTCAATAATTTAGCTGCTATTGTGTTTGGTGGGATTCATAAAGGGCACGCCATTGTCATGTTCACTTTCCAGCTCTCCTGCACCAACCCAGCGGTTACCATAGCTCTAGAAGGAGCTCTGTTAGGCTGGGGATGATCACTTGATGAGGCTGGTGTCCTCTAAAAAGTGGTAATAGTTTCCCCACTTGCTTATCTAGGATATCTCTTGAGGAAATTGTCTTCAAAAAGAGAAGCAAGACTAAAATCTAAACAAATGAACAAACCAAATAGTTAATTCCTTTCGGAATAAATGGAACAGCAAAAGTCTTTCAGGTATTAACTTGGAGTCAGCCAAACTCAAGGTTAAGGGCACAGTCTTCCAAGACTGTCAAGTTTCCCCAAGACTTCTGACACCACTTACAAGTTTGGGAGTCCCCAGGGCCATCCTCATATGAGAAAAGGTAACAACAAATTTAGGGGTTCCCATGGACTCCCTCAGGTTTGATAAATTGCCAGAATGACCCACCGAATGCAGGAAAGCACCATACTTAAAATTACAGTTTTATTATAGCAAAAGGACACACATTAGAGCCAGCCAAAGGAAGAGACACATGGGACAGGATTTGAGACTCAGAGGGTCACAAATGTAAAGCTTCAGTGTCCTCAGGGATGTGTTACCCTCCTGTTGTTGAAGTGTGACAATGTGCAACATTGTCAGCCTATGAAGGTCACTGTCTTAGTCACTTTGTGCTGCTCCAATAAAATATCATAGACTATGTACTATACATAAAAAACACATATTTATTTTTCACAGTTCTGGAGGCTGGGAAGTCCAAGCTCAAGGTGCCAGTGTCTGGTGAGGGCCCTCTCCTCATAGGTGACACTGTCTCAGTGACCTTAGAAGGCAGAAGACCAGAAGAGAGCAAACTCACTCCTTCAAGCCCTTTTATTAGGATCCTAATTCCATCCATGAGGGCTCTGCCCTTGTGCCTGAATCTACTCCAAAAGGCCCCACCTCTTAATACTATCACATTGGTGATTACATTTCAACACATAAATTTTGGGGGGACATTCAGATCATAGCAGTCACCAAATATCAGTGTCCAGAGTTTTTATTGGGGTTTCATTATGTAGGAATGATTGATAGAATCCTTGACCAGCTGATTACCTGATTCAGTGCCGCAACCCTCTGATCTCACTGGGCTTTCAAGGTAGCCAGCTTTCACCCTTAGTCATCTATGAGCACAAACTCTCCAGGGGCCCACAATGAGTCACCTCATCAGCATAAGAGGGGTCCACCATGAATAACAAAGGTACTGCTATCACTCAGGAAATTCCAAGGATTTAGAGATTCAAAGGCTAGACTGCTGCTCTTTGGGTAGAGTTAATTCTTGACTACACAGGCACCTACCTGGGGCAGGCAGCCTCTGTCTGGTCAGCCACTGACCTCCAAGTGACTGAACCAAGTGACTCATTTCTGGCAAATAGAATACTAAAAATGTGATGGATATCATTCTGGGATTAGGGTACAGAAAGGCTCTGACTTCATTCCCCATTATTCACCATCTTCTTCTTTTGCTTCTTGCACTGAGGAAGGCAACTGCTATGTTGTGAGCTGCTCTATGGAGAGGCCCATGTGGAAGGAAGTGAGGGAGGCCTCTGGCCAACAGTCCAGGAGGAACTGAAGCCTTCAGTCCAACAGCCTGTGTGGAACTGAATCCTGCAAACAACTCCGTGTGTGAGCTTGGAAGTGGATCCATACTCAGTCAAACCTTGAGATGGGACCCCATGCCCTGCTGACACTTGATTGTGGTCCCAGCTAGGCCACTGCTGAAGTCTTGACTCAGAGAAACTATGATATAGTAAATGTTGTTTCAAGTTGGTAAGTTTTGGGATCACTTTTTATATAGTGATAGTTTTTATATACTTTAAAATAACACATTGCCCTATCCTTCGCTTACACTTTTCTCTTGGAACTCTGCTTGCCCATATATTACAAATACCTTTCAGATCATGGGCTGAAAGGTGGATTATGGATGCAGTGTTTAAATTTAGCAATGTCACTTATGACTGTTCATATGAGCTTTGCTGCGTAAAATGTTGATATTAATTTGTTTCCCTCTAAGACATTCTTAATGTTTACCTCTCAGTATTTTCTTTGTAGTCAATTAATATAAGATGAATGTAGTTTGTAAGTTTTGCCTTTCTTAATTTGTATACAAAACACACAATGTCTAACTATTGTTATTTAAAGATTAACTAGGAGGAGGTGATGGAAACTGTTTAGGTGATGGAAACCTTCTTTACACATTAGGTCTATTTCCCCTAACTTGAGTATATATTAAACTAGTGGGGGATTGAGCTACAAAAATACTACTTGGTGAGAATTTTTTTTAATACAAATACTCAACTCTGAAGTTATGTTTTTTGTGGAAAGCTATCACTTTGGAATTTGAATTTTCTTGGAGCTAAGCCACTGGTAGTTGTAAAAGCTACACCTGTAAATTTGTTCCCTAGAAGATACTTTCGTTTAGTGACCACTTGTTTCTCTGTGGATAAATTCAATTATAAATTACAATCGAATTGACTTTTTCATAGCATCCTTCACTCTCCAAGTATCTCAAGTCCTCTGTGAATTATAAAGTAATTACAGTGCTCAAAGGACAGTTTCATAATTGTGTCCATGAGTACAGACTTTCTCTATGTTCGAGAAGGGCTCATTCCCAGCCAGGAACATTAAGTTGGATTTTATTGAGACTGGGGACTGCTGGTCCAGACAGCTGGGTGATCCCCTGTGCTATTTTGAAAAGTATCCTGGGATCTTTAATTTCCACCTGGATGGTCAGGGAGGTGAGAGAACGGCCCTCACTGGGTGTGACCTTGTATCCCACTTGGGGTCTTGAACCAGGGGACCCCCAACCCCAGAGGTGAGATGTGCAATATGGTCAATTATACAACCTCTTAATTATTTTTGCTGAATCTCAAGTGTATTCTCATGGCCTGTACTCCCCCATGTGGGTTCAGATGGTGACCAAGAAGAAATGTTAGAAAATTCCCAGAGAGCCATTTCATGAGAATGTTTTCATTGGTTTGTGCCTGATACTGTTTTGTTTTTGTTGCTGCTTTTTAATAACATTTTTTTCTTTCTGTGGGGTCATTTGTGTAATACACAGGTGACAAACACTCAAGGTTATTTGGTCACATGCCACAGCTTTCCTTTGGCATATCTGCAATGAAGGAGTCTTTCTGTCTTTCTCCTTTTGTTCCTTATCATCTGTTAGCTTGGCACAGCTGACTGAGCTGTTAAGTGATTACTGCATATTTTGCACCTCACCTTGAGAGGCTTTGGTATAAAAAGGTGCTAATTAAGCTGAAGCTCCTGGCCCTCTTGCCTATGTGGGCCCCAGGAAGCAAAGCAAAAAGACCTTAGGGAGCTGGAGCTTGTGTGTGTGTGTGTTTGGTTTTCAGCATTTTGAGGAATTGTTACTGGAGCTTATAAAATAATTGTTTTAGACCTATAAACACAGCAAATTCTTCAAACTATGTATGAGGTTGGCTCAAAAAGCCACATAAAGGTAGCTTGGCAAATCAACTGTTGATCAGTTTGTGGCGATCGTAAGTCTATATATGCTGGATTTGAATATTTTCTGTATTTAAAGAAAAATAAGTACATTATAAGAATAGTTGTCATCTCCCTCTCTAGACTTGCCTTGTAGATATTTGAAATGGGGATTAACATATTTAAGAGTAGCAGGAAGTGCTATTTTATCAGTGTCTGGAATGGGAGGTGAATTCACGTCCCTGCCTGGACTTGTTGACTAGCTTGCTGGGTTGTGAGAACCACGGCATTCTCCTGGGAATTGGTTCCAGGGCACTGACTGCATTTCTTCTGAAGCTAAAGCACTTAGCTTTGCTTCCATGCCTTTTAATATAATTTGTAGGCTTCAGCAGATTTCTAAAGTACACCACTTGATATCTTTCACAGCTCAAGGTAAATTCTGCAGCATGAACTTACAGAAGTTTTTTTCTTTTACCTGGGGTGAGAACGTACTTTTTTCTAGTGCTATTTTTTTTTTCTGGGATACCTTTCATCTGTTTACATGAATTTCACTTTTTCTTGCTGTATTAAAAAAATCACTTAAGCTGTCTACATAGGTGTGAAACTTTCGGTTGTGATTTCCTTGAAGTTAGTTGGAACTGGAACTTTTTTTTCTGTATCCTGAATGGCTCACACATTCCCTAACACAGAATGGGTACTCAGTGAACAGTTGTTGAATCAGTGAACAGTAATGGATCAGTTCTGTCAGACAATGGATTGAATTATTTTTACACACTTAGTTCACTCATGGACTGAACTAACCTACTCATGGGCTGTTTGGGGCATCAAGTGGTATTTATATATTTCTGGAGAATGTAGAATCACCTGGGTTAACAGTGTTTGCAGGTGACATTCGATTGCAGGGGCCCAAGGAACTATGGTTGAATTCTGCTTGGGCATAGGCCATTTTCCACCAGCAAAGTTATGAGAACCTTTTTTTTTTTTTTTTTGGTAACTGATACGAAATTTTCCGTTCTGAATGACTTCCAGAAACTCTCCTTCTGCAGCAAATGAATAAAATGTTTTGAGGGAATTTGAGAGGAGGGTTGGGTCTTTTATCTCTCACCTCTAGCAGGAGGACGCTTGCAGTCTCTTAAGAGGTGTTCCCTTTATGAATTGGTGGAAGGACAGAAGCATCAGCCAGCCCATTCGTGCTTGGGGACAGAGAGGGAGCTCATGAGCACAGGTCATTCTAATGAATGACAGCTGTAATAATAAAGACATGCCATCCATGCTACTTTTTGCAGAAACCAGAAACATCCTTGTGAAAGTTAAAGGGAAAAGAAAAATGTGTACTTTGAGGCGGGTGTTAACAGGGGACAGGAGGTGGCGACATAAAGACTGGTTTAATGTGTCTCGTTGTAGCCCCTAAGGCTTTACCTGACCCCATCACTGTCACAACACCTTCTCCGGGACTGACAGTCTTGGTAATTGATGAGTTGGTGGGGGCTGTTTTCTGCAAACACATTAAGGCAAGAGGAAATACTCTGGCCCCCACCTCCCCACGCCTGGCATGGGGGACCTGGAGGCGAGCAGACACAAGGCCCGGCGGTGTTGAGGGGAGAAGGAATCAATTCTGTCAACCAGACTGCCCAGCTACTGTCAGGCACTAGGACCTTTCACCCGCTCCTTGGAGTCATTAGAACTCCCAAATCTCTTTGCAGGCCTTTTCTATTAGACACATACTCCCATGTTTTGATTTTTTGCTCCCAAAGTCATTTTTTTAAATAATTACCTGCATTGAACCACACTTACCATCTGTGGGCTGAGAGCGGGCAAATGATTTATTAGTCTTGGTTTCTAACGGTGTTGAGCAGCGTGGGATTGATCTTGCTGGTGACACACTCGGTGGATGCACCGATGGGTGGGAGGGTCAATGTCAGGATGAAGCTTCTTGTGGAGCTGACATGCATGTGGGGACCCGGGGTTTGGTGTTTAGTCGGCAGACTGTGACATTGCAAAAGTGGAGTCTCAAATCAGGGTGGGTAACAGGAGGCAGAAAAAGCAGTGAGGGAGCTTCTTGGGATGTTTTACTTTAAGCAGAAAGTAAAACTGCATGAAAAGAGGAGACAGAGTATGCAACTCAAATCATTGCCAAGAAGGCTCTGAGTTTCTTCTGCGCACACTGCCTGCCTTGTATTCAAGGGTTTGACTGTGCAGAGGCCAGTCATGTTGGGGGACCCTGAGCACTACACTTGGCATTTGGGTGTATCCTGATGTACATCCAAATCAAGATATCCATCAATATAGCCATTTCCACTGCTTGACATTATGTTTTGGGGCTAGTTTTTTAAAGATCAGTGACTGGATTGTAGCTCGGCTGATTGGATGTGTCTTCTTGGAGACTCACCTGTCCTCCCCGATGAGATGCTGACTACACAACAGCAGTCACTGTGCTGGGCACACGGGCAGTGTTCAGGAGATGTGGCTTCCTTCCTTCTTCTTTCATTTCTTCCTGCCCAGAACAGCAAGGCTGAGACTGATAATAAAATTCCTGGAATGTGGAGAAACTAACGTGGGGAGAAAAGCAGAAATGTATTGCAACTTCCATGGGCTTTGGGCATTTTTGGACCTCCCCCCTCTCTTTTCTACAAAAAATGCATTTTAAGACATATTGGTATAAAGATGGAATTATTCATAGTACATATTAAAATTTTTCCACTACCTAAAAGTTTGTGATTTTATTGTCTTCTTGTTTTTAAAATAAACTCAAATATTTTCAAAGGTCCTTAGAAGAACTGTGGGCCCTGGGCTCGGTGCCTGCAGTGCCTGATAAATCAGGCCTGGAGAAAAGACATCAGTGACATTTTAGTGTTAGAAAATGTAAAATATCATGATTGTTTTCCAATGATATACTAAGTAAGACACATAAGATGTGTTTTGATTTTTTTTCTTGATGTATGCTGTGGTCTTTTAGTTATAAATGCTGAATATTGTTAAAAGATAAACTGAGGCACAATAAAAATTTAAAGAGTTTATTTGAGCAAACAATGATTTGTTACAGAAACACCAGGGGTTTGAGGTCCTGTTGTTCACTGCACAGAAAGCCAATCACCGAGACAATGAATATTGCCAAGGAAGAAGCCTTTAATCAGGTGCTGCTGCCCAGGAGATGGGAGATCAGTCTTAAGTCCACCTCCCTGACTGATTAAAACTAGGGGTTAGCAGGGAAGAAATGTAACAATATGTAAGAAAACAGGAACTAGGGAGGGGCAAGGAAGAAATCATCAAGAATGAGGGGCCTGACATCTCATTGCATGTGATGATCTGGTGAGTTTCAGTTCTTTGATACTCTTTGAGAGGTCTGGGGTTCCTTTCTTGTGGAAGGAACTCAGATAAAACAAATGTAAGTTTGAAGCTGTAAGATCAGAAGGATCAAATTCTATGTTGATCTAAAAACTGTCCATGGGACTACTGGGTCAGTTTCAGATTCATGAATCAGGCAGCTCCAAATTAAAAGTGGTTCAGTGCCTATGCTGAAGAAAGGAAGAGACAGGCTTTTGTAGAGTGAATGAGGAAACAACAGAAATGAAATATTTGATTGGTTACAGTTAAAACTTGCCTCATTTGGTCTATCCTGCTGAGAAGTCCTCAGTTATATAATTATAAATTTGTTGGCTGCTTCTGATTGTTTGAGCTTCAGTTCTGGTTTTCTAATATGGGCATTTACAGAAATAGCTCATGTTAAGTTTTGTTTATGTTTGCAAATCAAGCAAGATTAAGGTCATTAATGAAGCCTAACTGGCTTTGCCTGCTCAGGGCATCTTCAAGCCTGGTTTTCATTTTAATTTACTGTAACAGTACTTTAGATTTGTAAGGTAAAGTTAGAATCCATCTTTGTTGACTCCAAAACATACTCTGAAGTTTGAACTTTTTAATAACTCCCTGATATGTATTAACTTTTTTTTGTAGGTATGACGGTCATCTAAATTTCCAAGTTCTTTTTTTTTGAGACAGAGTCTCACTGTGTTACCCAGGCTGGAGTGCAGTGATGCGATCTCAGCTCACTGTAACCTCCACCTTCCATGTTGAAGAGATTCTCGTACCTCAGCCTCCTGAGTAGCTGGGATTACAGGCGTGTGCTGCTATGGCCAGCTAATTATTTGTATTTTTAGTAGAGACGGGTTTTCACTGTGCTGGCCAGGCTGGTCTTGAATTCCTGACCTCATATGATCTCCCTGCCTTAGCCTCCCAAAGTGCTGGGATTATAGGCATGAGCCATGCCTGGCCTCCAAGTTCTTTGTAGTAAGTACTTAGTACTTTAGACTTCTTAAGCTTTTTCCTCCTACTTAGCTGAAATTTTGTATCCTTTAAGTACTTACTACAGAACTTGGAAATTTAGATGACAGTCATACCTACAAATCAAGTTATTATGGATAAGTTATAGCGTTATTTAACTTATTATGGGTAAGTTGTAGTGTTACTTAACAATCAGTATGCTACTTAGGAAAAAAACTTCCTGAGCTCTATGCAAAAAAGCCTGTTGTAAAGCAAATAATTCCATTTAAAGTATTTGCTTGTCACTTTGGGTTGTTTTTCCAATTATTGAAACGTTTACACTGAATGCATCTCTATTCTTCCTAGCCTGGTGAGTACTGAAGGGTTGGGCTATATCTCTGACTTTTTTCCGCCCTGACAAGTGTTTCCTAAAGGCAAGTGTGGTGCACAGGTAATAGCCTAGGCTATAGAGGTGACTGAGTGTAGTTCAGTTCCTCGCATTTCCATTTGCTCTAGGGCAAGTTACTGAAATGCTCTGTGCTTCCATTTCCTCAACTCTAAAAAGAGGAAAAAAAATGCAAGTATCCTTCATAATCCAAAGCAAATTTGTTCCATATAACAGGTAAGACGGTGAATATCCACAGAGCAGAAGCCCATGTCCCTTTATTTAATTTAATGTATTTATTATTAATTTTTCTATTATTTATTTTTAAAACTGACATAGAATTGTACATATTATTAATGGTGTACAACGTGATGTTTTGAAATACATATACATTGTGAAATGGTTAAATCAAGCTAATTAACATATGTGTTACCTCACATACTTATCATTTATTTTCGATGAGAACACTTAAATCACCTTTCTTAGTAATTTTTTTTTTTTTTTTTTTTTGAGATGGAGTCTCGCTCTGTCACCCAGGCTGGAGTGCAGTGGCGCGCTCTTGGCTCACTGCGAGCTCCACCTCCCCGGTTCACGCCATTCTCCTGCCTCAACCTCCCGAGTAGCTGGGGCTACAGGCGCAACATGCCCGGCTAATTTTTTTGTATTTTTAGTAGAGACGGGGTTTCACTGTGTTAGCCAGGATGGTTCCAATTTCCTGACCTCGTGATCAACTCCCCCAGGCCTCGCAAAGTGCTGGGATTATAGGCGTGAGCCACCGTGCCTGGCCCTTTCTTAGTAATTTTCAAGAAAGTAATATATTATTACTAACTATAGTCCCTGTGTTGTACAATAGATTTCTTGAACTTATTCCTCATATCTAGCTGAAATTTTGTATCCTTTGACCAATATCACCCCAATTACTCTGACCCCGCAGCCCCTGGTAACTTCTATTCTACTCTACACTTGTGTGAGTTTGACTTCTTTAGATTGCACTTATAAGTGAGTGAGATCATACAGTATTTCTCTTTCTGTGCCTGACTTAATCTCACTTGTGGAAAAATAATAAACAGGTTTCTAACTCATCCTAAAGTCCCAAATGATGTCCCCCCAAATCCCTAAAACTCAAACAGGTTGGTTCATGACAAACCACTAAAGATGCGTGCATGACACAAAGAGTTTAAAATGTTACCTCATTTTAAAATAATTAACTCATTCATGGGTACGCTTGTGTGTACAGTAACTCTAGAAATGATTTTCTACAATTCTTCAAACATATACTCTAATGTAAATGAGCAATGAAGTAATACATTAAAAACAGGCAGGGCGTGGTGGCTCACGCCTAGAATCCCAGCACTTTTGGAGGCCAAGGTGGATGGATTGCTTGAGCCCAAGAGTTTGAGACCAGCCTGGGCAACATGATGAAACCTCATCTCTACAAAAAATGCAAAAATTAGCTCAGCATCATGACACATGTTTGTTATCCCAGCCACTCGAGGGGCTGAGGCAGGAGGATCGCTTGAGCCCAGGAGGTTGAGGTTGCTGTGAGTCATGATAGCACCACTGTACTCCAGCCTGGGTGACAGAGTGAGACCCTGCCTCAAAAAACCAAACAAAACAAAGCAAAAGACAAAAATACAAAGAAAGGAAAACCCATTGTGAAGTAAAATAAACAAGCAATGCAAATTTAAAAAATGATTCCTTACAAATTGGAGACCTACAGATTGAAGGTGATTGAGATTTGGAAGTGAGAGAAGGGATATGGAACTGTTGTCACTGTTGTTGCCTGTGCTAAACCTCTAAGGTACAACGACTTCTTGGTCCATTGGTGGTAAAAGCAACTTGAACTTTATCTTCATAATCAACAGCACTAGAAAGAGTGTGCTCTGTCAACAAAAAAGTGTTGATTGCAAAATTTTCATTCATATCTTTAATGGATGGTGACAGAAAGCTGCTGGTTCGTACAAGCTTATGATAATCGTTCGTACAGGCTTATGATTCAAATATCGGGTGACAGGCAATGCATTCTCTTCTACTTGGCTCTAAAGGGCACTGAAGTTGTCGGAGTAGTATATCAGTGAGAGTTTTAGCCTAACACCTTCTTCATAAATGCCTCCAAAAGTAGCATTAGCCTTTGTTTAGGGGCTTTCTATCTAGGCATACATTCTTGTCTTCTGAAATGGACATATAAGTTGCCTTTTTTTCTTTCTTTCTTTCTTTTTTTTTGAGACAGAGTCTCTCTCTGTTGCTCAGGCTGGAGTGCAATGGCATGTTCTCGACTCACTGCAACCTCCGCCTCCTGGGTTCAAGCTATTCTCCTGACTCAGCCTCCCAAGTTTTAATGTGTAGAGAGGCAGCACCTGAAAGGTCTCTGTGGCTTCTAATAGTCCAGGGAGACAAGAAGTCAAAGAGGTCCCTGTGTGGACACTAGGAGAGGGGACAGAGAACCTCCTGGGAAGCAAGTCACTCACATGGCCAGGGCCAGAAATCCCTCAGAGAGAGCAGAGAAGAGAGTCACGAGGGTCTGTGGCTGGTGTCTGGGTTGATGTAACACTGTTTTTTTTTTTTTTTTTTTTTTTTTTGCAGTTAGTTTACTAACGTCAATTCTGAGTTAGAGACACAAGACGTGTGGGCTAAGAGATGTCTCCATGTTCAACACACACTAGACAAACTTAATTATTTACAAGAGTCTCTATTGGAACACTTCAGGCTGTGCAGAGGCAGCTTTTAGATGGTGAAGACAGCTAGTTTTTTTCAAAGGGCGCTGGAAAGATAGGGCTAGTTTTTGGATTTTGTTTCACATTTTGTTTTTCAAACAAGCTGGTAAATGTTGAATTAAAGCATTATTTTGGGCCACGTTTACATAGAGTGGCAATGAAACATTTCACTGGATAAAGGAATAGGGGGAAAAGAGCTCCAGGGTTTCTTGCCTCTGGCTTTGTAGCTTTCTTGCATCACTAGGGGATCGTTTCTGCAAATGGAGTGAGAAAAGCCAAAGCTTTGGAATAGATTCTAAGTGAATGGGGAGAAACAAATGTAGGGTGAACACACACACAAGCCAGACAGAACCTTGGTACAAAAATCAGATGCTCCATAAAGACTGTTTCACTTTAGGAATGTTGTCTAGATTTGAAATGCTTAGTTTAAAACGACTATTACGTCACCGCCACCTGCTGGCCAGAAACGGTATTAGCTTAAAGCTCCATTAGAGTAAAGGGTCTTCTTGGGGTGGGGTAACTGATTGGGATTCTCATGGTTATTTTTCTGTGGAAAGAGTCTTTCTCCGAGAAAATCTGCTTTTATTTTTTCTTTTGTCTAGAAAATGTTCTGTTATTTTTAAATGAACATTTTTAAAATTTATAAAAACATAGTGATAGGAAATTTTAAAAATACAGAAAAACATAAGGACTATCTATATTTACACATTTTCCTAACATGGAAATATTTGAAAAAACTCCAACAAAATTGGAATTTATTATACATATGAATTTGTTTCATTTAGTTACTCAATTAGTTTTTTGTCATGAAATATTTTAAACATACACCAAAATACAAAACATAACAGATGCCCAACTGGATTTAATTCATTTTTAAAATTTTGCTACATGTTTTCTCTAAAATTTTCTTTTGGAAAATACTACTTTACAGGTGCAAATAAAATTCACATCTGTCCCCACCCTCATCATCAACTTTCCCCCCATTATTCCCCAGATAGTACCACTATCTTAAAAATGGTATGCAACTCTTTTTGTTTTTATAGTTTTGCTTTATATGTTTTAAATTGTACACGATTGAGTGATACTCTATTCTTTATTCAATTTGTTTTTTTTTCACTGAAAGTTATGTTTATGAACTTTATTTACATTTACATAGGTAGACCTAGTAGATTCATTTTTACGAATAGCTGAATTAAAAAAAATCTTATCTGGAAGTATTGATCTTTAACTGGAGAGTTTACTCCATTTACATTTTTTGTGAATATGTTTAGATATATTTCTACTGTATTCTTTTTGTTATCTGTTTATTGTACTTTGTTTTAAACATTTTTGTTTTCTATCTGAGGCTGTGTATTTAAAATTTTTTTCCTCATCTACTTGTTTTGAAGTTATGTTTCCTATTTCTTTTCTACCCTTCAATTTATACTATGTCTACTTAACAAGTCTAAACATAACAATTATTGCTTCTTTCTCCAGAAGAGTACAAATACCTTAGAATGTTTTAAATTACTTTTACATTTCTTCCATTTTCTATCTTATGCTTTTTAGGATTTTAAATTCTTTTTGTTTTAAATCACTATATTAGTGGTCACATCATCATCATCACCACTACCACCACCATCACCATCATCATAATCATTACCAATCAGTGCTTAGTTAGCATTGAAAAAAAAGGCCAAGCAAATATGAAGCAAAGAAAGCCAGAATAGCAATCTTACTCCTTTTTGTTCTTTCATTTTTGCCTTGAATTAAGTCTGTCTATCATCTATCTATCTATCTATCTATCTATCTATCTATCTATCTATCTACCTACCTACCTACCTATATCTAAAGGAACAATTTAGTCTCAAGCATATAAAGTCACAATGTGGCAGAAGTACAAGGAAAATAAATGAACCAATAATTTTAATATTCTTTTTAGAAACTGATTAAGGAGACAAATAAGTACAAAGATATAGAAAATTGAATAACACAATTAACCAATACTAGGTATCACATTTTATTAAATTTTCATCAGTCTGATAGTTGCTATATTCTAACTTGTTTTAATTTGGATTTAAAATTATTACTGAGATTAGATATTTTTTCATACATTTATTGGAAGATTGTAGTCATTTTTGTGTATAATTAACTCCATGTTTATTGGAGATGTTTGTTTTTACTGAGTTGTAAGAACTGTTTGTATACAAAAATTATTAAATGTTTATTTGTTATATATGTTAAAATATTTTCAGATTTATCATTTGTCTTAATTTTTCCTATTCTTTTTTAGGGCTTATTTTACATTTTAATGTTTGTGTACTGTATTCTAGATATCTTTGGGAAAAGATTAGTTTTTTGGAAAGGATGAAAGAATGAAAAGATTAAAGAATGAAAAGGATAGGGTAATGAAGGGATCAAATGGGAATGCAGTAAAAACTAGAAAGAAAAAGGAACAAGAACCTAAAGAATAAGAAGAGGAGGCAGGTCGGGCGTGGTGGCTCACGCCTGTAATCCCAGCCCTGTGGGAGGCCAAGATGGTCACGAGGTCAGGAGATCAAGACCGTCCTGGCTAACACGGTGAAACCCCGTCTCTACTAAAAAAAGTATATACACAAAATTAGCCGGGTGTGGTCACGGACACCTGTAGTCCCAGCTACTCGGGAGGCTGAGGCAGGAGAATGGTGTGAACCCACGAGGTGGAGCTTGCAGTGAGCTGAGATTGCGCCACTGCACTCCACTCAGGGGGACAGAGCAAGACTCCATCTCAACAAAAAAAAAAAAGAAGAAGAAGAAGAGGAAGAGGCCTAGTGCAGTGGCTCACACCTGTGATTCCAGCACTTTGGGAGGCCAAAGCAGGAGGATCACTTGAGGTCAGGAGTTCGAGACCAGCCTGGCCAACATGGTGAAACCCCATCGCTACTAAAAATACAAAAATTAGTTGGGGCTGGTGGTGCTCACCTGTAATCCCAGCTACTTGGGAGGCTGAGCAAGTGAATCGCTTGAACCCAGAGGTTGGAGGTTGCAGTGAGCCAAGACTGCTCCACTGCACTCCAGCCTGGGTGATAGAACAAGATTCCATCAAAAAAAAAAAAAAAAAAAAAAAAACAAAGAATAAAAAGACATAAAGGTCTGGGACCTGCAAATAATTTACCTAAAATGATGAATGGAGTTCAAATATGAAGTAACATTTTTGGAAAGCAAATTATAAACTTGTGAGTAAGATACATTAAAACACAAACAAACAAACAAACAAACAAACAAAAATACCCCTTGCTGCCCAGTCTTGGAATTGGAAAATAGAATTGGACAAAATATCAGAGATATCCTCTTAAACTTGGATTATACACACATTCCTTTTCCTTGACTATCTGATCTGATGGAACAGGATACTAAGTCAAATTTACTCCTTTTGGGAAACCAATATATGAGGAGACAAAGTCAAAGTTTTATATGGTATTTAGGGAAGTCCTTTATTTTTTATTTCATTTATTTTTTATAGTCTCATTTTGGAGTGGACAGCTACTGGGATGAATTGAAGAATTCTGAGTAGAATGTTTTAGACTCATCAGCAACTTCTTGGTTGTTCCTAATAGAGGACTGTCCTTTGACACACTCACAGTAGACACATTAAGATCATAGAATTACAGTAGGATAGCCTGGAAAGCTCTTTAGAAATGGAATCATCCGACCTTCCCAGATGAGGAAATGGGGATTTGGAGTGGTTCATGGTTTGTAACCCAATACTCCCCAGCTTGTCCTTCAGAACATGGCCAATTTGGAGTTCTGGGTTAATAAAAGTGCTTTTGTAAACTCAAGGACAACCCACACATACCCCTAATAAATGAAGGCATCTCTCATCAGAATCATAGGCACACCTTGAGATCTGGGGAGAGCACTGAGCTGGGAGTTGGGGGATTGGTGTTCTAGTTCCCCATGACCATCCCCAGCTGAGTGACCAGGAGACTCATCTGCCACAGGGGGCAGTAGAGAGAAGACTCCTGTTCTCTCCCACTCTAACATCCCTCATGCCTCAGTTCCTGCCTGGGGTGACAGGTACAGTTTCCAGTGCACAGTCTAAGGCCTCAGGACTTTATCCAGGGGTCTTTCCTACAGACTGGTTTGTTCTGTAGAGCAGAGATTGGATATACAAATGAACAATTGATGGTTCATTTATAAAAACAAAACACTGACCCACAACCTGTAGCCACCTGCCCAGGAAACCAATCCCTTATCTACAATAACCAGCCTGGAAAGGCAGCCTGCTGTAAGCCAGGTTTATGGGAAGTCAGATTACCATCTCTAGTAGCAATCCAGGAAGTCAAACAATAGCTTCCATAACAATCAGCCCCAAATGGCCAAGACTTGATTAATAACTGATAGCCTCTCTAATTTTTGTCCCTACTTCCAACTTAGTAGCAATTAGACAGAGCCCACCATGCACCCCTAACCAATCCCATAGGATGCCCTGTTCCCGACACCAGCAGCCTCCAATCAGGGCACATCTAAAGCCTTTCCCCTACCTTTTATCCCAACAATAAAGCTCTCCCACTCCTCTGCCTGCCTTTAGGTCACTGCCACGTGCAAGTGACAATGGCTGACTCCCTTGTTGAAGCAAGCTCTGAATAAATAGCCTTTGCTGTTCTCATTTGGTTGGTCTTTGCCTCTTTTCGCCCAGCAGTAATGCAGGGATGAGACTAGAATGCTGGGCTTTGTCCACCCCAACTTTCCTCTTGGCCCCTGAGGGTTCCAGTAAGGAGATCAGAAGCCAGAGACATGTGGGCACACAAAGACCCCTCCCTCCCATACTAAGACCCACCCATTCCCAGCCTTCAAATCTTGTTTTGTGTGGTCTCCCCGGTGACTAACCTCAATGTTATCAATAATGACTGAAAAAAGACAGTATTCATGGAATAAAAAATCTATGTAACTTCAGCTTGGGTCTTGCTGCTGGCAGTGTACTTAGATGTACGTTTTCAGTTAGTTTTGTCACCTATGAGCTAGAAAATTGCAGCGTTGGGTTAGGTCATTGGAGTTGGGTCAAGATTCTCTTTGAGAGCAATTGAGTATGAAATCTGTTCCAATTTGCTCAGACCCAGGTAATTTTTTTTTCAACTTGCTTTTGCTGATAATAAGTAATTTAATATTTGACAGCAGGGGGATGTGAAAATGTAAAAAAAGATGTATTAAAAAAATTAGACTGGGCACAGTGGCTCATGCCTGTAATCCCACCAGTTTGGGAGGCTGAGGCTGGTGGATTGCTTGAACCCAGGAGTTTGAGACTAGTCTGGACAACATAGAGAGACCCTGTCTCTACAAAAAATAAACACAAAGTATCCTAGTGTCATGGCATGCACCTGTAGTCCTAGTACTCAGGAGGGTGAGGTGGGAGGATTGCTTGAGCTCAGGAGATTGAGGCTGCAGTGAGGCAAGATCGTGCCATTGCACTCCAGCCTGGGTAACAGAGCAAGACCCTGTCTTGAGAAAACAAAAAACAAAACAAAAACAAAAACCAAAAAACCTCGTTTATTTACACAGTGGTCATTGAACTCCTCCTGCCTGCTAGACTCATGACTTACTATCAAATTAGATTTTCATCATGTCTATGAAAGCACAAGTTTATGCAGATGCAATTGGGTCATTGTTATCATTTTCTTTTCACATCTTCTTTTCTGTAGTTAAAAATTGATTGATTGACAGAGTGTTGGATGAGAAAAATGCCTCGAGTGTTGGTGTTTTTGTTCTAGGTTTTTTTTGTGTGTTGTGAGTTTGACTACCTGCATCTTCATTTTCAGGGATGCTTATTATAAAAGTACAGTTCACCGGGCCTCGCTCAGATCCACGGAATTGGAATTCTGGGGGATGGAATCTGCATTTTCTTTTTCAGGCTCCTCATGTGAGTTCATGAACTCAGTCTATGGGTTTTATACCACACGGCTTCTGTGTTATTGGATGGAGAGGGATTCTATTATGGATGAAAAAAACTCAGAAAAGGAGGTTAAGTGGCCTGCTAAAGGTCACAGAATCAGTTAATAGGTGGTTGTAACACACAAAACCCAAGGAGAAGAATGATAAAGCGATTTGGATCTGTAAGTCTCTCTGAGGCTTTGGGTCAAGTGCCTAGTATTTGCAACTCATAAAATAAATCACTTAATAAAACAAGATACTGTTCTCAATCAAAAGCTCATTGAATGGGGTGGAAAACCTGGTGCTATTTCTGGAGCTTTGGTTTATCTGGGTGTGGCTTTTGGGCAGTGAGGTGCTAGGGTCTCAGAAACCTGGGCTCCAACGCGGACCCTCACTCAGGCAGGCTTTCTTAGCTGAATGAAGGAACCAGGACCTCTGGTTGTCCTGTTCGCAAAGCAGTCAGAATAATGCCTCTCCCTTTCCAAAGAGAGTCAAGGCAGTTATAGCATCTTTGAGCAGAGGCTTCAACAACGTCAGTTTCCCCTGTGGTCTGGGGGATTCTGTGGAGGTTTAAGTCGTAGCAACCCCCTCCCCGTTTTGGGGACATAACCGAATCAGGAAGACTGTTTTAATCAGAATGATGCCCCCTCTTCCTTCCTCTTCTGTTTATGGTATTTGACTTTAATTAATTAATTTGTGACAGGGTTTCTCTCTGTTGCCCAGGTTGGAGAGCAGTGGTTCACTGCAATCTCTACCTCCCAGGTTCAAGCCATCCTCCCACCTCAGCCTCCCAAGTAGCTGGGACTACAGCTGCACACCAGCATGCCTGGCTAATTTTTGAATCTTTCGTAGAGAAGGGGTTTCACCATGTTGCCCAGGCTGGTCTCCAACTCCTGACCTCAAGCAATCCTCCTGCCTCAGCCTCCCAAAGTGCTGGGATTATAGGCATGAACCACCGCACTGTCCCAACTTTATTTTATTTTATTGCAATCACTTTTCAGGGCCAATGACCTTCTCTGGGAGAGTGGGGAGAGAGCTGAAGGAAACACCTTGGGTGGGCTGCCTGCAGAGTTGAGGTGTTGTTTCCTTTCCAAAGCAGCCAGCAGTTGCTGCCATGTCACTGCACCCTGTAAGAGTGGCCCCTGGCAGTTCATAGTCCAAGTCCCAGGCTGGACTGGTCCCTGACCCTACACTTCCCACATTGCCATTCCAATGAACACAGTATCAATGGCCAAATCTAAGCCTTTTCACAAACAGAAAATAGGTAAGATGAACACTGCATTTATGTAGAACCTGCACTTTATTTAACAAGAATTGTTTTTGTAAACTGTAGTATATCCAGAAGGAAAAACTTCTTGGGTCCTTCTTGCCTGTTTCATGTACTCTGGGTTAGAAAGCCACGTCTGCCCAAATGAGGCAGGTCTCTCTCCCCATCTGCAATGCTCCAGTGCATTTAGTGCTCACCTACCACAGATCACATGTGCTATACAATTGAGTCCTAATGAAGGCTTCTTGCTCCCCGATTACTGCTGACAGCCCCTTCAAAGAAGCACGGTTTGTGCTGGTCCCTGTCTTTCCCCTTACCCTGGTTCTGCAGATTATTTTCCACCATTTTCATGCTGTTCTGGCTGAAGCAGGCTCTCATGGGCTGGGCTGTTTCTTTTTAAGTCTGTGACTGAACTTGCTTAAAGTTCCACATCTGAAGTCTTTTTTGTGGGGTGGACTAGGAGGCATTACTTCCTTCCAAAGTACTCTGAGAAATGCTAGCCACTAATTACTTATTAATAACCTGCCCAGTGCTGCAGCTCTGTGCTCTGACCCATGCCGACTGCTCGGTCAGCATTTTGGCCCCTGGAATTCTCGACTGCACTGTGGTGAGGAGAGGCTAAACACAAAGCAAGACAAATAGAACAAGCCAAAGTTTCTTTACTCATTCAAGCACAGTTGAAAATTTAGAAAACACAGATGAGCTGAAAGGAGAGAGGATCTCGCTGCAGAAATAGAAGCATCAACATTTTGGTCCACATCACAGGAGACCCTGAGGAACCTGCCGTCTGCTTTTTCCACATAACATGGCTTCTTGAGCATATTTTCAGGCCATTCTCTTATTTTTAAAATACATTAGTATCCCATTGTATAGACATTCTGTATATATCTGAGGGCTGTTGGACAGCATAGTTTGTTTCTGAATGTTTGGTATTATAAACAATAGTAGGGTGAGCACCCTGTGGCTGTCTGCTTGCAGCAGGAGGGCTGTTTTCAATGTCTTTGTGGTTGGATTACATCTGAGCTGAAAACAGATTTCCCCTCTAGGCAGCAGCAACCTAGTGGGGATGTCATGATGTTCTCAGGTCACCAGGAAGCATCTTCCTGGCTGCCCCAGCCCAAAGGTGACCTGCTTAACCCTTTGAGCTCACCTTCAAGGACTGCACTTTCTCATTCTCACAGTGATTTCTGGCTACACATCAAAGGAGGTAGGAAGGGCAAGCATTACTGTTATTTTTAGGAGGAGGGAGGCAGACACACACTAACTAAGGTGTACTTGATGGTCTCCATCTCATGTGGTGTGGCTGTGTCCCCACACAAATCGCATCTTGAATTGTAGCTCCCATAATTTCCACATGTTGTGAGAGGAACCTGGTGGGATGTAATTGAATCATGGGGGCAGTTTCTCCCATATGTTCTTGTGACAGTAATTCTCGTGAGAACTGATGATTCTATAAGGGATCTCCCCTTTCACTTGGCTCTCATTCTGTCTTGTCTGCTGCCATGTAGGACGTGCCTTTTGCCTTCCACCATGATTGTGAGGCCCCCTCAGCTGTGTGGAACTGTGAGTCCATTAAACCTCTTTTTCTTGGTAAATTACCCAATCTTAAGTATGTCTTTATTAGCAGCATGAAAATGGACTAATATGCCATCCATGCACAGGTGAAACTTGTCTTATAACTTGCCTGCTTCTTCTTCCAACTGGATCCCCTTTCTCACCTGTGACCTGAGTTCAAGCCTGTCGCTGCCATAAAGTCCTGTTGCCATCCCTCACCTGGGAGTGATGAGGGAGGTCATTCATTATGTCACATCTGTCAACTTTTTTTGGCTCTGTGAGCTCCTCAACCACTCAGTGCCACAGGCATTGATGACTCCAGTAGAAGCTAAGTGACTGCCAATCTTTCAAATGGATTTTGGGATAGAATGATCACCAGTAGTCTTGTAGGTGACGGGTCTGTAATGGCTTCTTTTGGGTTTCCTAGGTGAAAAGTAGGCTTTTGGAAGACTTCTCTGTACACTTGCATGCCACTTTTTCTTCTTTACTTCATTGTAAATGTTTCTACCTCTTTCCAAAATCAAATTTGCCATCTACACCCTGGCATGGGGAGGCCATTTCAGCATGGGGCACAGGTCCTCACATGGCATTGGTAGACAGACACTTGGCCCTGCAGTTTGGGTTTTATTTGTTTGTTTATTTATTTATTTATTTATTTGAGATGGAGTCTCACTCAGTTGCCAGGCTGGAGTGCAGTGGCGTGATCTCAGCTCACTGCAACCTCTGCCTCCCCGGTTCAGGCGACTCTCTTGCCTCAGCCTCCCGAGTAGCTGGGACTACAGGCGCCTGCCACCACGCCCAGCTATTTTTTAAAAAAATATTTTTAATAGAGATGGGGTTTCACCATGTTTGTCAGGCTGGTTTCGAACTCCTGACCTCATGATCTGCCTGCCTTGGCCTCCCAAAGTGCTGGGATTACAGGCGTGAATTACTGCTCCCCCAGCCAAGTTTGGGTTTTAAAATTGCTAAGTTAGTGGTACAATTCTGTGCAGGAAACAATCTCACTGGTGGTTTGGCTCCAAGCTGTCGAATTACCAGAGCACTTGGCTGGTTATTTTGGGGTCTGTAAGGAGGGAGGGTCCCTGCAGTCATTTCAGTCCACGTGTAGAGTTTGCCTGTGTTCTGTGTTTATCATCCACATACTAAGTTTGTGTGTTACCAAGATGACCTCCTCAACAATAAAAAAAATGAAGCATTTCAAAACTTTTAATGCCTTTCAATCTAGCAATTCAATTTCTAGGGATCTATTATCACAAACCACTAAATAAGTATATTCAAGGGTGCGCATGGTAGTGTTATAATACTGTTTTGGAGAGGGAGAGGAAGAAAATCAACAGGAGACAACTGACAGGACATCTAAAGGGGATTGGTTAAGAAAATCACGGGAAGCCAGAGCCGTCATTAATAACAATGCAGGAAAGGTCACTTGGGTACTTGAGGGAAATGTTCAGAGTCTAACCGTGAGGAGAAAATGTATGGGACAAAACAAGTATAATTTGGTACATTTCTGCTGTATGTGTAGAATGAATGAACACATGCCAATATGTAGGTATTAGTTGAAGCTGGTTGGAGGCATATTTCTTCTCTCTCTCTCTCTTTTTTTTTTTTTTTTTTTTTTTTTGAGACGGAGTCTCACTGTGTCGCCCAGGCTGGAGTGTAGTGGCATGATCTCCGCTCACTGCAAGCTCCTCCTCCTGGGTTCACGCCTTCTCCTGCCTCAGCCTCCTGAGTAGCTGGGACTATAGGCGCCTGCCACCACGCCCAGCTAATTTTTTGTATTTTTAGTAGAGATGGGGTTTCACCGTGTTAGCCAGGATGGTCTCGATCTCCTGATCTCGTGTTCCGCACACCTCGGCCTCCCAAAGTGCTGGAATTACAGGCGTGAGCCACGCGCCCGGCCGTATTTCTTCTCTTTTATGAGTTTTTCCTCCTCTGGCCCCTTTTCTCTTCCTCCTGCCTCTTTTCTCCTCCTTCTCCTTCTCCTTCGTCTTCTTCTTCTTCTTCTTTTTTTTTTTTTTCTGATAGGGTCTCACTCTGTCACCCAGACTGGAGTGCAGTGGCATGATCTCAGCTCACTGAAACCTGCGCCTCCCAGGTTCATGCGATTCTCCAGCTTCAGCCTCTGGAGTAGTTGGGACTACAGGCATGTGCCACCATGCCCAGCTAATTTTTGTGTTTTTAGTAGAGATGGGGTTTCACCATGTTGGCCGGGCTGGTCTCGAACTCCTGACTGCAGGGGATCTACCCGCCTTGGCCTCCCAACGTGCTGGGATTACAGGCGTGAGCCACCGCACCCAGCCCTCCTTTTTCTTCTTTGTCTTCATCTTCATCTTCTTTGGCAGGTTTTCAGCTGTTGTGATTAGCAAGACCCAGTGGCAATGCCTTAACCGCATTTTAAACTCACAGGATAGAGAAGTGTTGCTTCCCATTTTCCTAACATAAAACAAAGAACTAGTTGAGGTTCCTTAATTTGCTAGCATTTTAAACTTTTATAGCGCACACATCTTGTTACCTCGTGTTGTCTACACAGTTTCAGTCTTTGAGAACTGCGGAGATAAAATGACTTATTAAAGTTGAAGGGGACCCTATTTCCTGAGCTCATAGCTTGGGCATATGGTTGCTGGGTCTTAGGGCACTGGAATATAGGTGGAATATAGGTTAAAATTCTTAAAATCAGAACTTTCTGGAAAACCAGTGTGGTTACCACCCATTTGTGGGCCCACATTTCTCTCCAGCCATCCAGGGAAGAGGATGCTGGAAGCTTGTCCTGACCCCACCTCCTGCTGGATGGGAAAGTGCGCCTGAAAAATCTTACTCCCCATAGTGGGAATGTTTTTAAGCAAGGAGGTTCCATGGCAGAGGCAGCTGGGAGAAACTGGTTATGAACAGAAGGCTCCTCCTGAAATCCTTTCCACAAAACACACATGAGTACGTGCATGTGCACACACACACACAGACACACAGACAGATACAGCTGGGTGTATGTGTGTGAGTCTGAGTCTGAGTTAGATGCCATGGCATCTGCAGCCTAGATGGGAGGTCTGCCCCAGGAAGGAGGGAGGTCAAGAGCCCACAGGTGGGAATCACCTGAAGCTGTGAAACAGAGAACAGACTTCTGGGGAGAAGCAGGAGAATTCCCTGAAAAAATGTATAAGTAAACTGCATCTTCCTTATTTATTTTGGAAGAACCAGAGTTGTTGGCTGGAAGTGGGGAAAAACATCGTTCTGGAGACATTTAAAAAGTTTTCTAGGGGGTAGACTCTACTGAGAGAGGTGAGAGAGTGCGCCTTGGGAAGGCACAGCGGAGCAGGGCGCGGGGAGGTGAGCAGGCTTCTTGGACCGCTGGATCCTCCAGGACACTCCTCCCTGCGCAGAGTGGCCCGGAGTAATGTGGCTGCAAGGGAATCCATCAGGGAGGGCGGGACTGTGCAGAGATTCCGGGTACTAGGGAAGGACTATCAGCAAAGGGGTGGGGACCAGGGAATAAGCAGGACTCAGGGCCCCCTTGGAGCCAGCAAAGTGAAAGTAGAGGAAGGAGAGGGATCTGAACAAGGGGACAGGATCTCATACCCACCAGAGCCTTGTGACTTCAGAACTAGAGGGCTCCTTGGTGGGAGCAAGGCCATCAGGACTGTATCCAGTGTATGGAAATAGGACACCTTGCAAGTGAAAATGAGCAGGGCCTGGTCCAAGTGGAGAAGAGAAGCTGGGGGTGTTGGAGCCTCAGCACTCTCTGGCCTTTTCTTTCTCCCTCTCTCCCAAGCTCCTCAGTGACCCCAGAGGCATCCAGTGTTTTTTTGCTCTTTCTCCCTTCCCTTCAATTGGAATCCACTGTGATGCCATTCAGACCACAGGGTGACTCTACTCCCTGTGGTAGACCAGTGTTCTCTCTGGGATTTAGTGATGACTGTGGGATGGGGTGGAGTTGGGTGCAGGGGTTGGGGGTGCTCTGAAGGCTTACCAGCAGACAGGGGGCACCTGAGTGAGGGACAGAGGGATTCAGGCTGGGGCGATAAATGCTGTCCTGGAGAGGTACCCAGCCGGGATGGCAGATGTGAACATCCACAGGAGCTGACCACAGATTCAGTGGGCACAGGAGGAGAAGGGAAGCCAAATGGGCATACCCTGTCTGAGGGACGTGTCTCCCCACAGCTCTGGCTGGAGCCCTGTGGGTGGGAATCTAGGCTGCTGTTACCAGAGGGGCTGATTTTCCAGGAGATTCTGCAGAGTGGCGTGTTTGTGCGAAACCTGTCACTTACAAAATGCCGTTGATTAATTTAAAAACAAAACAACGCTGTCTCAGCCCAACATAGCGCATTCTTTGGGCCATGGGCTTATGACTCCTGCTGCAGTAGCGAACCTGATGGCGCTAGGTCCAGACTGGCATGGCGTGAGGCGTGTTGTCCCTTCTAACTTACAACAGAGCCCCTAACTAGGTTGGAAGCCAGTGTAGCCACGTGGGTGTAGCAAAATAGATGGAATGCAGGGTCTCAGTTAATCTGCATGCCTTCTTTTGGGATAGAGCAGTCTTATTTTGTACTTGAGAAAAAAGGGGAGCTCAGAGAGGTACATAGTTGTCAGGGAGTAGCAGGTTTTACTCCAGTTCTTTCTGATTTTCAAGACCGATTTCTCATTATGTATAGCTTTTGTATAACAGAGAAAGGCTCAGGTAGAGTGAATGTTACTGTACTAGGGTTCTCCAGGAAACACCAATAGAATATATCTGTATCTATACCTATAGATACAGAAATGTAGGAAGGTATTTACTATGAGGGATTGACTGATTACATGATTATGGAGGCTGGAGAGTCCCACGGTCTGCTGTCTGTAAGCTGGAGGCCCAGGAAAGCTGGTGATGTGGTTCCAGTCCAAACTCAGACACCTGAGAACTAGGGGACCGATGGGGTAAGCCGAGTCCAAGTCTGAAAGTTTGAGAGCCAATGTCCAAAGTCATGAAAAGATGGAAGGTCCGGCTCAAGGAGAGAGAGGAAATTTGCCTTTTCTCTGCCTTTTTCTTCTGTTTGAGTCCTCAAAGGACTGGATGATGCCTTTCCACCCTGGGGAAGGTGATCGTCTTTACTCAGTCTACTGATTCAAATGCCAGTCTCTTCCAGAAACACCCACACAGGCACACCCTGAAATAAGGTTTTATTGACTATCTGGGCATCTCTTAGCCCAGTCAAGTTGATACATAAAATTAACCATCACTGCTACCACATCCACTGCTAATAGGAATATGGTGAAGCAAATTCTCCAGAAGGAAAGGTTGCCATCCCTAGGACCAAACTCCTGCCTTTTCCATTCTAACTGGGAACATTCTGACAGACCAAGAAAGAGTATCAGGGGCTAGGATGGAGAGTTATAAGATGGCACAGACAGTAATGTGCCATGTGCATTTCATTAATTCACTCATTCATTCAACACACTCCTAATGAGGACCTGCTCAGTGCTGGACTCTCTGTTCTAGGCACTTCGGATCCAGGGGTGAACTTAGTAGACAAATGGCTCTGCCCTTATGCTACATTCTAGCTGGAGGAGGCAAACAATACACAATACATGTAAAAAGCAAATCATATGGTAGGTTAGGAGGTGACAAGTGTTATTCCAGAAATACAAAAAAGGAGGCATATAAGTGTGTGTGTGTGTATGGGGGGGAGGCGCCGGTGGGAATTGCAATTGTGATTGGTTTGATGAGGGTGTGTCTCACTGAAAAGGTAGCACTGGAACAAGGCTGTGGCAGGAGCATGCCTCCTGTGAGAAAAGCAAGGAAGCCAGAGCAGCCAAGTGCAGCAAGGGAGCAGTGTTGAGGTCCGAGATTCCAGAGCCCCACTCACCCAGGGCTGGGTGCTATTATGCCACTCATTGCCCCATCTCTCCAAGTCTCTAATTCCTCAAGTG
Organism: Piliocolobus tephrosceles; assembly: GCF_002776525.5. NCBI lineage: Eukaryota > Metazoa > Chordata > Mammalia > Primates > Cercopithecidae > Piliocolobus > Piliocolobus tephrosceles. The sequence continues at coordinate 130,317,886 of NC_045439.1, forward strand.
TAAATGCAGTGGATTACATTTCCTCTGCTTCACAGGTATTGGAGGATCCACTGTGAAAAACTTTGAAGACTGATTTTTATTTTTATGTGTGGGGCTGCCCTAGGAAAAAGAGTCTCAGTAACATTCTTATTCCTCCTAGACAGGATGTCCACCATGAAGCTTCCCCCAGCTCCTCCGTCTGCAGGGATGTCCCACTCTCTGCTTCTACTGCACCCAGGTGCATCAGTTTCCTCTGAAGGGATGGCTGCCAGGAGGCCAGCTTCCCCAGCCCCTGCTGACTTCACGGGCATTTGACCTCTGCAGTCACACAGGGACCCATACACAGAAGAGCCCTGTGCATGGTTGAATGCTCTGCCATTACCATCTTTAAATACTCCATGGTTTTATCTTTACACTTGTGATGAAGTCCAATGGGACAATACAGCGTGCACCTGAGCAGAGGCGATATGCGTGGTGTGTGTGTTGCCATTCCTTGCCTCATGAGCACAGAATTCTGGTGCTCCCATGATGGTGGGAGTTCAGAAAGACTCGAAGTGAGAACGAGATTACTCAAAGTGCGTACAAGTGCTACAGCTCTGATTAAGTACGGGCCTGATGGGCCATGCTTTCCATTCAAACTAGAACTTGACTCAAAAATGGAAAGAAGGAAATGATGTTCTAAGAGACATCAGTAGCCAAGGAAGCCTATCATATTCTTTCTCATTCCTGTTGTTTCTCTGTGTTAGTCAACACTTATGCCAGTAGTTATGACATAGGAGGAAAGGGAACTAGCCTTTCTCTTTTCTTTTCTTTTTTTTTTTTTTTTTTGCTTTTTGAGATAGGGTCTTGGTCTGTCACCAAGGCTGGAGTGTGGTGGCACGATCTTGGCTCACTGTAACCTCTGCTTCCTGGGCTCAAGCAATCCTGCCACCTCAGCTTCCCAAGTAGCTGGGACTATAGGTGCGTGCCAGCACACCCAGATAAATTTTGTAAAGATGGGATTTCACCATATTGCCCATGCTGGTCTCCAACTCCTGGGCTCAAGTGATCCACCTACCTTGGCTTCCCAAAGTGCTAGGATTATAGGTATGAGCCACAGTGCCTGGCTTTCAGGTCTTTCTTAATCCTCAGTAAGTCAAAGGCAGAGGGTGCTGGTAGAATGTATGCATATCTAGAAATGAAATAAAAACAGCAAAGCTAGTTTTTGTGCAGCATTTCCAGTAAGGGATTGGTTGAAAGGGCAGGGCGATTGTGTCATTGTTTGCCTCTAAATGCAATCATCTGTACTGGTTAAAAAACCTCCCAAATCTATTTATGTATAAGCTACAAAATACGAATTCTATAATTTCTGTGATTCTGCATGTGAGCTAAATGCTTCCATTAGTATTGTAAGGTGGCATTGCACAGGAATGGTAAGATTTATGCTATCAATTTATGTTTAATTTTTCCAAATTTAGCACATATGAAATAGCAAATAATAACACTGCAAGTCAACAGAGAGACAGTAGGAGAAAGGAAAAGTCCTTATATTTTAGTAACTTTCCTGGCACCTTCTTTCCTGATTTTTGGAAAAGGGGCCCAACATTTTCATTTTGCATTGGGCCCTGTGCATTTTGTAACCAGCTCTGGCCAGCTCAACTGGTGCCCAGCAAACACTGTCTCCTGCTCACTCCACTCCAAGTCCCAACTAGGGCCAACAGTTCCAAGAATGAACTGTCACTGTGAACTCGGTCCTGGCCCCAAAGAGTTTCTGCTGTGATTCCCATCACTTTTATTTTCAAGGAATTAAGACAAAAACTTCAGGCTCTGTTTGGGGTCAATGTTGTGCCCATTCTCCTTAAGAGGGAATAATAAGTTATTTAATTGTCTATAGGCCAGAGAGCATCATAAGGTACATACGTTTTTAAAAATAAAATTTCACATAACCCCAATATATAACAAAAAGAGAGAGAGAGAAAAAAAAAACCCAACATAGATATTCTCTGAACTGTGTAAACCCTTTGGAAATTTCCATGACAGAAGGTTTAGAACATTCTCTAATGGTGATTTTAATACAACAAAAAGGTCACATCTGTATCTTATTACCTTACGGAGCATTCCCAGGGACTTTTCCCCAAAGGTGTGTTACAGCCCGTGCTTCCATTAGTAAGGATAGATAAAAGATGTTAACGTTGGATGCTATTCTAAAAAACAAAACAAAACAAAAAAAAATCCCTTCTCTTTTAACACTAGAGGTCACTCTGCAACCGCAAATGCGAAATAGCACCCTGGGGCTCCAGAAGGTCAGCACAGCTAATCTGTATAAATTGCTGAACCATGAGCCAAATTTGTACCTAATTACGGGTTGCTTTGATGCAGCCCCACTCCTATTAAAAGTTTCTCTTTTTCCTGCAGAATTGTGGATGTTGTGACTTATATGTTTCTACTGAGCCCTAATATTTCTCAGCTAAGCAGGGGCATTCCAGCCACTGTAACCAAGAACACACATCTCCCTACATTCCAGATTTTTGATGTTAATTATCCAGATGGAAAAGAGCATCTGCCACTTGGGTATCAAATGGTGATAACTTGGTCTTTATTTCTTTGTGAGACTGAGGTAGAGACAGATTTAACACAACCCTGCATGTGGGCGTGCAAAGACCACAGGCACAGCACGTTGCGCAGAAAAAATTGACAAATATTTTCAGAGTTTCTTTTTCCTGTTTTTGGAGCTACGTATAAAACTGACTCTGCATCCAGTGTATGGAAATAGGGTTATTTGCATCTATTGGGGATCGGAACTCACAAATGGCTTATCAATTGAAAATTAAAATCCTTGTGCAGCATCCCTAGAAGACTTCAATTTCCTTTGGTTAGCTACCCTTTCAGAGTAATTAACGTTATTTCCGATTTGGATTCCTGAGGGTTTGGATATCTGTCTATGCAGTAATTTCATATATAATTGCATGCAAAAATTTGTGCTTTATTTCTTTACTGGCTCCTAATCTTTGGTGTTTTTTTCTGTGATTGATGGGAGTTACGAGGGGTCTTCATGGTCTCCTCATTTAGGGAGAGTGGAATTCCTGAGCTGGGCAGGCATAAAAGACCTGAATATCAAACAACGAAAAATAACGGGAATAGTGGAAGCTTGTCACTCTCTGCAATATCTTCCTGAGGCATGGATGGGAATTTTGCAGCAGAGGCAGGTGATACACAGGAAATGCAAAGCTCTCTTCTTGGGAGGGCGGGCTCAGCTCGCATGCTAGAAGTGACTTGACACTGGCAGCCTCAGCTGGGATGGAGGGCAGTCTCCTTGCCGTTCTGCTTAGCCTCCAGCACTTGCAGCAGATGGAGAGCTGGTGTGGATAAAGTGAAGCTGCTGTGCTGCTCCTGGGTCCAATTCCTCACATGAGGGGGTGGCCACATTTAGGAAGATTTTAGCCCTAGACCAGCCAGACCCCTCCCTCTCTGGATTACAGCACAATCGCATAATCACCCTGACCTCCTCTGTGTTGGATTTTCTGTTGTATTTTGCTTAGATTTAGAGCACTCAAGGTGGTTGAAGTCATTACTCTCTGTAAGGAGATAACAAAAATACGCTATGGTCACTTATCTTGGCACCTAGCCGGTCCAGCCATCGATTTCCCATCTCGGTTCACAAGGTGCTGAATGGAGCCGATCAATTTAACAGCACCGATGCGACTCAAATATTCTCATAATCTATATTATCAGTGGGCTTCCTTCCTGATGTCCTCATCTGACCTGGTCACCGTGGCCTCTTGATCGGAGAAATGAAAGCAGGGATTGGGAGGTCTTTATAACGGGAGTATGTGAGCTTTAGCGCGGCCACTCTGGGGGACTGAGGGTTCATCATGCCCACAGCCCTGCTGCTAATGCTTTTAGTAATGTGCATGCTTGGATTTAAATTCGGAGTCCCAATTAGTCTCCTGTTTTCTAGCAGCCTGCAAAAACGCCATTTAGGGAGGAACTGTTTAGAAAGCAGGTTTTTACTTAATAAACAGTGATCAATCGAATTGATTAACCATGAACACATTCCCACAGTCTGTGGGTGGCGCTTGTTGTTGATAATTGCGGTTCATGAGTACAAGACTATTAAGTGGCTGCTCGTAGACGATTTCCCAGCTCTTTCACCTAAGAGAACTGGGGGCGCACTCTGGGGATGCCAGCAACTGTTGACAGCACTTTTTGGGTTGGGGCTATGCCTGAGCCAGCCTCTGCCCCCAGCAGGCCTTTGGAGTATCTCTATCAATTGTGACTATTTACTAGACACTGGCAGACATTTCTGTAAACCTCGCATCTGTTTTATTTACTAATTCACGCGGTAATTAGGTGTTCTCACGCTGGCTTTGTGGCTTTACATAAATGGTAAGTGTTTGGAGCTGCCTGTGCATTAGAATTAGTGCTGTGTTCTGTGCAAGTCTTATTACCACCGAGGCTCTCTCTCTGCTCGCTAGAACGGCAGCTAGAAAACTGGGAGGAGAGCTTCCTGGCAGCATTAGTAAACTAGCAGCCCCTGAAGGGCGATGAGAAAGATGCAAGTGAAGGCGGGTTCGGCGGGAGAGTCCCTGGTTGCATTGCGCGGTTGCGTCGCGCGCCTGGAGTTGCGCTTGATGAACGCAGCCCGGGGCCGTAGCGAGCACCGCCGGGCGGGTTGCCCGGGGCTCCGGGCCCAGCTCCCAGCCCAAGGGACTGACTGTTCTTTGTGGGACAGAGGGGAGAAGACGCCTGCCATTTGGAACCCCTGTTGATGCTCCAGCTCATTTTGGGCAGGTTTCTGAGCCTCTCTTGGCGTAGTTTACCTAATTACCAAAAGTACAGAATAGCAACGCGATGTGTTCTATTATGTAGGTTAGAACGCCCTTTATGCTCTCGGTGCTGGCCCTGGGTAAATGGGAAGCCGCCAGAGGGCTGGGTGCCTTTACAATTGTCTTTACCGAGGACTCCTCGGGGCCGAATGACCTCTTGCGCCGTCTAGCGGTGTACATACCTACTCTCCGTGGACACCAACCTAGTGGTCCTGGAACTTTACTCTGAGTCAATGGCCCCGCCTCAACCCTAGAGGTTTTCCTTGCACTGAGGAAGGGGCCCAGGCCTTGGTGTTTTTTACAAGTGCCCCAGGAGATTCTAATGTGTATCCAAGCTGGAGAACTTCTGCTAGAAACCAAGGCAAGACAGAGCCACACGTGATAGGTGGTAAACCATATGTGCTTCAAAATATGTTTATTACTTATGTGTTTATTATTATTATTTTAAACATAACATTTACTCGTGGGTAGTTTTTTTCTTTGTTTTTTGGTTTTGAGACGGAGTCTCGTTCTGTTGCCGGGCTGGAGTCCAGTGGCTCAATCTCAGCTCACTGCAACCTCTGCCTCTCTGGTTCAAGCAATTCTCCTGTCTCAGCCTCCCAAATTGCTGGGACTACAGGCGCATGCCGCCATGCTGGGCTAATTTTTGTATTTTTGGTAGAGACGGGATTTCACGATATTGGTCAGGCTGGTCTCAAACTCCTGACTTCAGGTGATTCACCCACCTCAGCCTCCCAAAGTGCTGGAATTACAGGCGTCAGCCACCCGACCCGCACTTACCTATAGGTAGTTCTAATTTGGAAATTTCCAATCCTCTGGGAAGACTCTGCAGATTGCCTGGGATAACAGTAAAATTCCAAGCCCTCCTCTTTCTTTCCACCTTCTGCTAGAGACTGAGGAAACTAAATCGGTACGTGATTTCATAGTCTCTCTTAATGCAGGGGTGGCCATATGACACAATGCTAGTCAATATGATGTAAGTGTAAGGAAAAGTCCACTCTGGGGTGTTTCTGGAAAAGCCTTTTTCATCCTTTCTTTTTTTTCCTGTTAAAAATAGATGTAGAAGATCACCACCCACTTTTCTCTTCTTGCTTTGGATGTGGATGTGATGCCTGGAACTCATGCAGCTATCTTGCAATGATGAGGATGAGGCTAAGAGAATAGGAGAGATCCTCACTCAAATAGGGTAAGCCAACCCCAGAAGCAACTTGCCTCCAGACTTTTTATTATGAGGGAAAATAAATCCCTAAACATTTAAGCCACTGGTAGGTTATATGTTACTTACAGTCAAATAATTCATAACAAATATACTTTCAGATGAAACATCATGATGAAATTGCTGCCTAGAAGAAAGATGAAAAGAAAAATAAAACTTTTTGAAGTGCGTACAATGGGCCAGGCCTTGGGCTGTCACATGCATTATTTCATGCAGTACCGAAGACATTGGTGTCATGATTACTATTTTCGTTTGTTGAGAAAACTGAGGTTGAATAATTTTCCTTTTATCAGACTGACTACCGAGTGTCTGTTTAGTATGAAGGAACAATTATGATATGCAAGAGTCAAATTTCCAGAGAGTTTTATCTGTCTTCAGAGCCCATGCCTTTTCTTGGAATTTTTTCCTCCTACTACCTCTTGCTTGCCAAGAAGAGATGCTGCAGTCAAGCCCTACTGGGGAGGCTGAGGAGGGCTGCCAGGCTGCCTCAGCTGGAAGCAGGGACACAGGGGTGACTGCAGTGCCATCAAGCAGGATATGGCATGTCTAACACACAGAACCTTGAACTGCCTCCCCATCCCCACAGCACACAGAACAATGTAGCTGGCCCTGGGAGGACTCAGCTGGCCAGGACCTGGAGCCAGCTTCTTACATCAGAGAGAGATGGACAGAGTGGTGCAGCATGGTAGAACCACACGCTGGAGTAGAGAACCTGGGAAGTGAGGGGAGCAAAGCTCCTGGCAACTTCTTGAGGGAATGTTTACTTTGTTTTGTTTTTTGAGACGGAGTTTCGCTCTCGCTGCCAGGGCTGGAGTGCAGTGGTGCAATCTTGGCTCGTTGCAACCTCCGCCTCCTAGGTTCAAGAGATTCTCCTGCCTCAGCCTCCCAAGTAGGTGGGATTACAGGTGTCTGCCACCACTCCTGGCTAATTTTTTGTATTTTTAGTAGAGAAGGGTTTTACTATGTTGGCCAGGCTAGTCTTGAACTCCTGACCTCAGGTGATCCAACTGCCTTGGCTTCCCAATGTGCTGGGATTACAGGCATGAGCCATGGCGCCTGACTGGGAACATTGATTTGAATGATAAGAAGACTGAAAATCTGGCAACGTGGGCTCGAAATGAGAAGTGACACCTCATCCAGGTCTGCAACAAAGGCAGAGAGCTGTGTATTTAATGGAGGGGATGGAGACCTAATATCAGAAACCCATTAGAGACTGCATATTTGAATATCTGTATTATGAAAATGCATGTGTTATAAAAGGGTCGACACTCTTCTTAGTTGGTGGGGTCAACCATTCTCCATCAGTCTCTTATCTTCACATAGGATTGTGTTAAAGACCCTCCCCCTCCTCCAGCCACTGTTATATATGGCCAGGTGGACATGGACCCTGAATGGCTCTAACATAGAAGACTGAGGTGCCCAGACAGGGCCCACATTAGACCTCAGCCCCACAGTTAGCCATCCCTCCAACTGTGCCAACAGGTGTGGCAGCATCCCCTTTCTGAGATAGAGCTGCTGGCTTCTCCTCTAAGCTCCCCGTATCACTGATTTGCACCTTCCCTGACTGGATAGATCATTAAGAGAATTGGTTTACAAGGCTCTTGCTGAGCTGCTGGCTGTGGGAGAGGAAGTAAACAGACGTGAGAGAGAGCTGTAACATATGATGTTATATCCAGTGCTTAATGAGGCCCGTAAAAACAGGAATGCAGGAGCAGCCGCAGATAAATGAACATGTTTCATGCAGAATCAAGAGTTGACTGTATTTTATTTGATTTAGTTCTAGAAATAGCAGATGTTGTGTCAATTATGGCAAAGTAGTTCTAACTAATCTCTTCATTGAATTCATCTCATTGACCAAAATGGATTAAAAATTATTTTGTTTCCATGATTATAAGTCAATTTTCTATAGAAAATATACAGAAGAATATACTGGAGAACTGAAATGACCCGTAATCCCACCACTAATAATAACTCATAACAATGGATTACGTTTGCAAGTGCTAACTGGTTCCCAGTCAGTATCTAGAACCACTCTTCTGTTGGCATGCTAATTAAACCTCCTAGGAAGTAGGGAGAGCTAGCAACTGCATGCTCAATATAGGGAAACTGAGGCGCTGGGAAGTGGGAAGTTAAATAACTTCTCCAGTGTTAATACATTTGGAGATGGTGGAGTCAGGGTTCTACCTTGGCAGTTTGGTTCTAAAACCTGCATTTTTTTTCCCTTTTTTTTTGAAATGGAGTCTTGTTCTGTTGCCCAGGCTGGAATACAGTGGCGTGATCTCGGCTCACTGCAAACTCTACCTCCTGGGGTCAAATGATTCTCATGCCGCAGCCTCCCGAGTAGCTGGGACTACAGTTGCCTGTCACCACACCCGGCAAATTTTTGTATTTTTAGTAGAGACAGGGTTTTACCATGTTGGCTAGGTTGGTCTCAAACTCCTGACCTCAGTTGATCCTCCTGCCTTGGCCTCCCAAAGTGCTAGGATTACAGGCGTGAGTCACCACGCCTAGCCTAAAACCTGCATATTTATCCAGGAAACTCTGTTGCCTTTGGTAGAAACCCCTATTAATGTGTTTTCTTTCTCTGAAAATGCATGCAAATATCACATATTTTTATATGTATACACACAAATTGGAGATCATATTCTATATGCTGGTTTGCAATCTGCTTTGTTATATAACTTTATATAATGTTATTGTAAATAAGTGTTTGATGGCTGCATGGTGTTCTTTCATACAGAGGTACACTGGAATATTTTTAAAATAAATCTCCTAACCTCAAGCATTTATGCTGTTTCCACGTGTTGCTGGTTCATTTTATAAATAATGCTGAGATGAAAGCCAGTTTTATGTACATATCTCAGAGTGAATCTCTGAGTGTTTTATCTCAGTAAATTCCCATAAGCAACATTACTGGGCAAAAAGTATGGTCAGTTTTAATGACCTAAATACTTACACAGATTCTTACACAGATTTAGTTTGGCAAGGAGCTTTGACCAAGATGATGAAATGAGTGGACTGGTTTCAAATTTGTAGTTATGATTACAGCTCTATCCTGAGCCGTATGACAGAGATACATTTAATGGGCTAGAAAACAAGTGACATGGTGGCGCTAAGGAACCCCAAGAAGCACCTGGGTGGCTTGTCTTCCTTCATTCCCTCATGGCGCCCTGTTAGACACCCTCATTTGTCAGTCTTCCCTGCTGGACTGTGAGCAGGAGGAGGATCATGCATTGACCACATGTCTACCGAGTGTCTTCCCTGAGCCAGGTCCTGGGAGGAGTGAGGGCCCCTGTGCTCACCTGCATCCCAGAACTAGTGTGGAACCGGCTGCTCTGGAAGCCTTGGCAGGACTGCTGAAGCGAACCTCTCCCTCTGGCCTGCTTTCTTCATACTCAGCCTTTAAAACGTGCTCCAGTTGCCTTCTCCAGGGGTGGAAGTGGACATTATGCCAGGCAAGAGTGACAGTATATTCAAACCTTGGGAGCATCTTAAAAGGTAGATCTTGCATTATTACCCCATTCTACAGATGAGGAAGCTGAGGCACCAATAACTTAGTAACTTGTCCAGGACCACACTTCCTGTAAGTGGCTGACTTAGAATTTGAACCTGCATCTGCTTCACTCCCAAGATCTTAGTTTTTCCACTGAACCTTGAGGCTTTTAGGAGACAGGTTTAGCAATTCAGGCTAGGGTTAGGTGTAGGCTTTGGTACTTGTCCTGATTCCTACTGAGTCTGTGTGGCCCAATATTTAGACAGCAGGAACTGGAGCTTCTGCTTGTACCTCTGGATTCAGGTGATGGACTTGGAGGGCCCCCTGGAAAGGTGGAGACCCTCTGGTTGCAGTAACTGCTAGGTTGAGACAAGTGTTTACAATTATTCCTACTGGGCAGCCCTTCACCCTGTTGCATCTGGTGGCAACAATCTCACTTTGCTTCTTTTAATTAAAGAAGAGACTTTTGTTGATATTACTATTTTTGGCAAAATGGCTTCCACTGCATTGTCAGTTATTTGAAATAAGGAATCCAAGGGCTCCCTTGTTTGATCATGTATTAGTCAGTTTTCATGCTGCTGATAAAGACCTACTCAAGACTGGATAATTTACAAAGAAAAAGAGGTTTAATGGACTCACAGTTCCATGTGGCTAGGGAGGCCTCACAATCATGGTGGAAGGCAAAAGCACGTCTTACATAGTAGCAGGCAAGACAGAATGAGAGCCAAGCAAAAAGGGAAACTCCTTACAGAATCATCAGATCTTGCAAGACCTATTCACTACCATGAGACCAATATGGGAGACACCACCCCCATGATTCAATTATCTCCCACCTGTTCCCTCCCAAAATACGTGGAAATTATGGGAACTACAATTCAAGATGAGATTTGGGTGGGGACACAGCCAAACCATATCAGATCATTTGTTCATTTGGCTGCTTTTGAGACCTTTCTACATATCAGGCCTTGCTCTGTGCCCTGAGAATCCAGAGGGAGCTCGGAGAGCCTCAAGGGTCTCCCAGTTTAGTGGGGAGACAGACTTGGACATGACTCGCTGCTATGTGAGGTGAAACAGACTGCGGCTCCAGGAGCGAAATGCTTTGGGCAGGACTCAGAGGGACAGTTGATCGCTGCCAGATGCAGTGACTGAGAAAGCTCCTGGGAGAATCTTCTTTGAAAAACAAAAAATAAGCTAGAAGTCATCAGCAGAAATGTATTACTATAGATCAAGCTAAAGGAATGACCAAATCAGGCAAAAAAAAAAAAAAATAAATAAATAAATAAAAAAAATAAAAAAGCAATGAATGGCAAGAAATTTACATTACAACTGAGCAACCTTAAAGTGGACTCATTTTAGTTTCTTTTTGGCCACAAGCTAAAAACAGGGCAGGGAAAGAGGTAAATGGGAAGCAACAAAAAGAATTGAGTTTTCTTTCTCTCTGCCAGCAACATTTGCAAAGCTTGACATAATTTGTACCAATATTTTCTTGTGAAGTACATGAGGATAACATTTCTTAAAATAATTATGCTCTTAACAGTCCCACTCAGACTAGAAGCTGGGAAGCTGTACAGGAATCAGAGAATGAGCTTCTGAGCCTCTGAATTCCTATGGTCCCAAAGGACCCATGGGTTCCCACTCAGGTCCAAAGGAGCAGTGGCTTTGGCAGAGGCTGGGGGCAGAGGAGAAGAGGTGGGAGGCTGCTGACACGTGGCTCTGTGAGCTTAGCAGTGTTCTTGGAGGCTATGTTTGGTGGGGGGAGGAGTAGAAAGCCCCTGGCGAACACCAGCCTGGATGTCCCTGGACCAGCCACCACTTATGTCTGATATCAGGAACCCCACAATCCCGGGACATAGCCACATGTGCCTTGGTCTTGCACAGAAAAACAGGAGAGTTAAATGTTGCAGATGTTTTGTTCTCCTTCTTCTGCCTTCTTTTTTTTTTTCTTTTCTTTTCTCTTTTTTTTGAGGCAGAGTCTCCCTCTGTCACCTAGGCTGGAGTGCAATGGCGTGATCTCAGCTTATGGCAAGCTCTGCTTCGCGGGTTCACGCCATTCTCGTGCCTCAGCCTCATGAGTAGCTGGGAGTACAGGCGCCCGCCACCATGCTCGGCTAATTTTTTGTATTTTTTTAAAGTAGAGACGGAGTTTCACCGTGTTAGCCACGATGGTCTCGATCTCCTGACCTCGTCATCGGCCTACCTCAGCCTCCCAAAGTGCTGGGCTTACAGACATAAGCCACCGGACCGGCCTCTTCTGACTTCTATATTGCAGATTCCTTTTTTTCCACTAGACCGTGTTGTGAAACAGGATTCTACTACCCTGCAATTGAGTGGAAAGACATTAAGTGGCAATTGTTCTGAGTGCAATGGCTACTGTTCGCATGGAGCCACACTATTCATAAGAAAAACACGTAAGAATGCTCTCAGCTTAGAGATGTTAAGGGAGGCCTTTTCCCTGTGGGGATCCTGGAGTGAGGAGAGCTGATATGCAGGATTGTCTCCCTCGGAGGGTCCTGCAGCTCTGTACCTGTACAATGGACTCTCTGTGAGAGCTGCTGGGCTCTAGGGTCATTCATGTTCAAATTAAGTATTTACACCATAAGTTGTAATTGTATTCGTTTCAAAAGGAGATGGTGGAGTCTTTCAAATCAAAAAAGACTTTTTAAAGTGCCAGCCGTTTCATACTACCTGCTTCATGGGATTGGACACAATAACTCAAGCTTCAAAAATTCCATGCCTATGTTGTATGCTTGAATATTACAGATCTCTGTCTGAAATCACCTCCCTCCTGTGACAACCTTCTCCATCAATGAGAAACCCTGATTATTAAACTTTTAAGGAAAGTTTATGAGACTTTTTGATTATAAGAAATAATGCTCCTTATAGACATTTTTAATAAGAAAGATATAGTACATTTGTTCTATAGCTCAAAAGCAGTCCAACCATTAATTCAGCTTCTTTGAAACAAAACAGGCCAGGCGCGGTGGCTCACACCTATAACCCCAGCACTTTGGGAGGCCGAGGGGGTGGATCATGAGGTCAGGAGATCGAGACCATCCTGTCTAATATGATGAAACCCCGTATCTACTAAAAGTACAAAAAATTAGCCGGCATGGTAGTGGGGACCTGTACCTCCCAAGTCCCAGCTACTTGGGAGGCTGAGGCAGGAGAATGGCATGAACCTGGGAGGTGGAGCTTACAGTGAGCCGAGATCGCACCACTGCACTCCAGCCTGGGCAACAGAGCAAGACTCTGTCTCAAAAACAAACAAACAAACAAACAAACAGAATCAGGCTGCCATTGACAGTTGTGTTAAGAATGCATCCTCTCTTGTCCTGAAGGTCAGCCTCCTGATGGGCATGGACTCTGTTATGTGGGCTGCAATACCATTCAGAACAGGTCCTGCAGGAAAAAGCAAGCAACTTTCCTTACTAGGTGACATTCCAGTTATGGAACTCCAGGCCACTGGTTCTCTACTGGGCGCTATTTTGCCTCCAAGGGCAATTGACAATGTCTGGTGACCTTTTTGGGATTATCATCTGGTGACTTCTAGTGGGGAGAGGTCAGGGATGCTGCTAAACATCCTACAATCTACAGAACAGCCCCCGACAACAAAGAACGGTCAGGCTCAATATGTCAACAGTGCTGGGGCTGGAAAACCCTGCTCTAGGCATTCTCTCTTTTCAGGAAGAAAAACAAGGACAACGTAGGAAGGGAAGCAAAGAGAACTGACTTATACTGATCACCCAGGCTTCTGACTCTGTGTTAGATACTTCATAGATCAGAGCATGTAGTATTCAGTCTTCACAATGAAACTTTGATGTGCGTATTATCATCCCCATTGTACAGATGACAAACTGAGGCTCAGAGAGGTTAAGTGACTTGCCCGAAGTCAACCAGGTAGGACCTTTAAACACACATCTGCCTTGTTTCAAGTCCCACACTCTTTCTACTAGACTTCTTGAGTCCTGCAAGTAATGCGACGTTGGTAACTTCCTCAGGAAGTATATTGGATGAGAAAGAATGTCTTCAGGAAGGATGTAATGAATCTTTTGCATTAGAACACCTTCTTAATTTGGAATCTGAAAATTCTACCAAGCTGAGGTTGAAGTGTCCCTTTGTAGCACTTACAAAGAAAAGATCTGCACTATGTAAACGAAACCATAGGTCGGGCACAGAAAACTCTTTAAGAGGAGTGAGCTTTCTAAGACAATGATTGTTAGTTTAAGCATTGCAGGATTCCAGATGGTAACCACATCACCACATCACCGTTCCTTATTAATGAGACGTGGAAAGTAATAACGTTCCTAGCACTCTGCATTCAGGAAGAGATAACTTCCTGGTCTTTGTCATCCATTAACACCTTCCACAAACATTTACAGAGCACTGGCATTGTGGTTGCTGCTGTCTCAGGGGACACCAGATAAGACACACTGGCCTGACAAAAGGTTTACTGTCTATTTAAGGATAGACCTAAAAGGAAAAGTTTCCACACCCTGTTTGAAGAGCTACAAGTCAGATGTAGATAAAGGGATAGAAGATTGTAGAGGGGACAGTAAAATTCCTGCTTGAACGGAGAGAGTGTCCCTGGGGAGTAAAGCTTGATCTGGGTTTTGAAGGATGAACAGAAGTCTCTTGAGTGGGCATGGGAAATAACAGCAGGCCAGACAGAGAAAGCCACAGGGCAGAGGCCTTGTGACTGAAGAGCATGTAATTTTCAGAGAACAGTGATAGATAAACATGTGAGCCCCTACTGTGTGCTAAGCATTGGAAATAGTGAGGAATAATAGAGACAAATAACTAAGATAATATCAAAGCAAAACGAGTGCCATACAGAACAGGACAGGGTCATGTGACAGAAAAGTGAGGATTGGAAGAGGGTGACATTATGGCACACCCAGTTTGAATGAAGACCTAAGTGGCTAGGATGAGCTAGCTCTATGACCTGAGCATTCCAGGCCTAGATGATTCTCCTCTCCCACCTCAGACTGCAGTCCCAGCATTGCAGGCAGTGAAGCCCACCTTCATGGCTGAGGCACCCGGGCCAAGGTACCCAGGGCACAGGAAAGGTTATAGAGAAGGGCTATGCCTCCTGCTTCTTCATTTTCTGTGCTAGTCATCTGGGGGAACATAGGGTCTCTCCTGGCATTGAGAAGCCCCTTGACAACTCCCAGGAGTGCTTCCCTGAAGGTGGGAGCCGCTGAGCACCCCCAGACTCAAGCTGCCTCTCTCACTGAGCCAACTGTATTAGTCCATTTTTTTTTTTTTTTTTTTTTTTTTTTTTTTTTTTTGTGATAAAGACATACCAGAGACTGGGTAATTTATAAAGAAAAGGAGGTTTAATGGACTCACAGTTCCATGTGGCTGGGGAGGCCTCACAATCATGGTGGAAGGCAAAAGGCACGTCTTACATGGCAGCAGACAAGAGAGAGAGCATGTGCAGGGGAACTCCCCTTTGTAAATCCATTATATCTCATGAAACTTACTCACTATCCCAAGAGCAGCGTGGGAAAGACTTGTCCCTGTGATTCAATTACCTCCCACTTCGTCCTTCCCACAAAATGTGGGAACTACAATTCAAGATGAGATTTGGGTGGAGACGCAGCCAAACCATATCAGCAACACTCAGAAGATTCCACTACCGGGGAATGTGATGCATCTCCAGGGTCACAGAAATTGCATCATCGTTGAAAAAGCACAGACCTACTCTGCACTGGACCAGGTACTCCCTAAAGGGCAAGGCTGGGAGTTTATGGGAAAGGGTCCTAGGCTGAGGCGGGATGGGGGCTCTGTGCCCAGTTGTAGCTCTGTGCAAGATGAATAGTTGGGTTTTGTTGGGAGAAAGGGCCCTCAGGGTCATTATGGCATTGCCTCCAATACCCAGGGTGGCCTTGTCATTGGTGTAGGCCAATGGCAAGTGGGTCAGACTGATGAGAGCTGAGCAGGTTGAGGGCTTCAGCCTCTGGAGTCCCCAAGGACCATCCCAGTGAGTGTGGGGGAGGGCTGAGAGGTGAGAAGGCTGGGAAGGGGCTGAAGCTTTTTGAGGAGTCATGACACAGACCTTGGAGTCCCCTGCACATGGTGAGGAGGCAACCAGTGGTATTGGGCAGGGAATGGCACACCCAGTTTGTACTGATTTGTGCTTTAGATGGTTCTCTCTGGAGGCTGTTGAGAGAATATCTGGATTGATGAGGGGCAGACAACCTCTGATCCATCAGGCAATGTCAAGGTTGATGAGGGTCAGGACCGAGTGGCATCCCAAGCTTCCCATGGGGGATGAGGAAGTGGATGGTTGTCCTGCCATTAGACAGGGAATGTGGGTTCAGAAATAGGCCTGGGTAGAGGAAATACTGTAATTTTGATTTTGAGGATTCTGAGGGCAGAAAGCCAGGCAGCTGCTGGAAATTCAAGTCTTAGGTTCAGAAGGCCAGCGACACAGTTGATGATGTAGGAGATGATCCATGAGCAGTGTGTTGATGATGCCCTGGACGTGGGAAGAGCTGAGGAGGCAAAGGACAGCATCCCAGCAGATCCTGACTTCTGGTGGACAGACGAGAGGGACAGAGTTCCATGGAGTTGACTGGGAAGGGGTGGGTCAGGAGGCCGAAGGAGAATCAGAGAGGATGATGGACACCAATGAAAAACCACGGCACTCACCTGTGAGAAGAATTTGTTTCTTTTTCATGATGAAATTGGAGCTCAGCTTTTGACAGGTCATCCAGCTAGTGCACAGCAGAGCAGGCACAGGGAACATATTAGCAACCCCTGGTCAGGATGTATCCACGAATCAAGCTGCTCAGTTTAGACTAATTGGAAAGGCTTGCGAAAGTCATACTTGCAAGTTATTATTTTTTATATATGATTAATGTACATTTTTTTTTCATTGGGAGGAGCACAAATTCATTGCAGAAAATCTGGAAAACAAAGGAAAGAAAAAAAAATTTACCAAAATACCCTTTCTTTAACCAGTCAGTATTAGCATTTGGTGTGACTTTTGTGATCCTGTTGATCCTTTTCCTCATTTATATTTTTATTTTATTTATTTATGTTTTTTTTTGAGACAGGATCTCTCTCTGTTGCCCAGGCTGGAGTATAGTGGTGCGATCTTGGCTCACTGCAACCTCTACCTCCCAGGCTCAAGCTATTCTCCTGCCTCAGCCTCCTGAGTAGCTGGGATTACAGGCATGTGCCACTACTGCTGGCAAATTTTTATATTTTTAGTAGAGACAGCGTTTCACCATGTTGACCAGGCTGGTCTTGAACTCCTGACCTCAAATTATCCACCCACCTCAACCTCCCAAAAAAACTAGGATTACAGGCATGAGCCACTGCACCTGGCCTTTATATTTTTATTTTTAAAAGACTTATAACCAATTGTTCAGGTTTGACACAATCTCCATACCCATTCTTTTTAATGGTCACATAATAATCCATCAAGTGAATGCACCACTGATTAATTTGAACATTCTCTCATTTTGAATACTTAGGTTATTTCCTTTTTTGCCACTACTATTTTGAAAAATTGTTATGCTGTATTGAACATTTTTCTGAATTTGAGATTTCCTCATGAAAGTTTCAGTCGATATTTTTATTGATCTTAATACGTATTGCCAAATTGCTGCACGAGGTAGCCGCACAAGTAATTACCCAGAAAATGTGGGACTAGAGATGTTTATTTTTTAATTTTAGATTTCTTTTTTTTTGTTTTTTTTGAGATGGAGTTTCGCTCTGCCGCTCAGGCTGGAGTGCAATGGCTCAATCTCGGCTCGCTGCAACCTCCGCCTCCTGGGTTCAAGCAATTCTTCTGTTTCAGCCTCCTGAGTCGCTGGGATTACAGGCATGCGCCATCACACCCGGCTAATTTTTGTATTTTTGTAGAGATGGGGTATCACTATGTTGGCCAGGCTGGTCTCGAACTCCTAACCTCAAAGGATCCACTCACCTCAGCCTCCCAAAGTGCTAGGATTACAGGTGTGAGCCACTGTGCCCAGCCTAATTCTAGATTTCTTTATTGCAACCACTCCGCTTCGTGAAAGAGGCCCTTGGCTGTGACCAGCAAGAAGGGTACCAACTCCAGTCTGCAACTCCAGAATGCAGCTCTAGGCAGCACAGCATGTGGGAATTTAGACAAGCCCACGTGGGTCCTTTCAGAGTGAACTTCACTATCAGTTGGCAGAATTTGCAAAGGTATAAGAGAGGCCAAAAGGGACCTGGGTGGGATTGGGGAGTAGAGATGGGCACGAGAAAGAAATCCTGACAGTGTGGACCCAAAGAAGAGGCAACAGTGAGTGAAACAGGGGAGGAAATAAACACTGGTGAGAGCCCCATGCACTGCCTTTGCGTGTTCCAGAGCTCTTCAGAAAACTGATCACTGGAGACTATACCTATTGAATTCTTGAGGGACTAACTTATTGGACTGCCTGAGGATCCCGCTGCATTCAACAGTTGAATTCTTTTTTCTTTTTTTTTTTTTGAGAGGGAGTCTCATGCTGTCACCCAGACTGGAGTGCAGTGGCGTGATCTCGGCTCACTGCAGTCTCTGCTTCCTGGGTTCTAGTGATTCTCTTGCCTCAGCCTACCAAGCAGCTGGGATTTCCAGGCACTTGCCGCCATGCCTGGATAATTTTTTTGTATTTTCAATAGAGACAGGGTTTCACCATATTGGTCAGGCTGGTCTCGAACTCCTGACTCAATAGTTGAATTCTGATAGAGCTCTCCTGTCCTCTGCCCAGTGGCATGGGGAGAGTGGGAACTGGCTAGCCATAGCCCCGGCTCCCATGCTTGTGTTTGGGATAGAAGGGACACATACTTATTACCAGCCAGCATGGGGTTAAGGGCCATTTCCCCGTGTGCACGTTCTTAGTTATTTGGCCCCCCAAAGGGGCCAAATAGGAGAGTTAAGGTGATGAGAAAGAAGTGTGGGCTGGTTTGCTTTAGACAGGATGTGGTAGATCTGAAGACTGAAGGGCCAAGGAGAAAAGGGGAAGGTGATTTTCCGGGTCCTTACACCTTCCTTGATAGACCAAAGCTGATGTTAGTGGTTGGAAAGTGCTTTTTAAAGTCCAACTTGCCTTCTGTGTGTTTCTAAATTCTGAGAGAGTTTCAAGTAAGGACTCTGGAATCCCAGGGGAGCAAAGGAATAAACACCACACAACTGCAGCTTTCCAGAGAAGCCTTAAGACAACAAAGCACTCGTTAATGAAAAAATATTCAGTGGCCGACACCTTTATTTTTGTTTAGTCTTTTGACAGGGTTGGAATGAAAAGAGTTATGCGATAGGGAGAGAAAGCCCTACCTTCATTTAACTTGCTGTAGTCTATGAGTATAATTACCTATAAGTGTAATTACAGAGAAGACAAATGGCATTTTTAGCTGTGGTCTTAAAGAGGCGAGTTAATTTCCGACTTTGACCAGAACTATGTTAATTAGCCATGGTGCAGGCTCTCTCTCTCTCTCTCTCTGAATGGAAGTTCCTCACCCAGGACTGAACGTGGCCTGCTTCCTCTGTACCTTTGAGTAATGAAAGGACACTGCATGCCAACCAAATCAGGGCTGCTGTATTAATAAGGCTACTTTCCTGTCCATTTATCATCAATTAAAGGTGCGCTAGTTTGTAAAGTAACCCCACCTTCGGCCCGGCCGCCCAGAACGGCTCCTCATTTATTTTCTGCGTGGTTTCGGTTGGAGTTAGACCCACCTTGCAGCTCAGAGGTGACAGGCGGCATGAAAAAGTACACTAATTGAGACATCTCGAGGGAGAAATATAAGAAAACTGAAACGGTA
Organism: Piliocolobus tephrosceles; assembly: GCF_002776525.5. Lineage (NCBI taxonomy): Eukaryota > Metazoa > Chordata > Mammalia > Primates > Cercopithecidae > Piliocolobus > Piliocolobus tephrosceles. The sequence continues at coordinate 130,337,159 of NC_045439.1, forward strand.
ATTAGAATGAGAGGATTTCAAGCTGGGTAAGGAAAATCGAATGGAGGTGCATATTAGGGGCTGTTACAAATGGGGAGGAAAGTACTTGGTGAGGGGGGAGAGAAATGGATCTCAGAGTAGAGGGTACCCTTTTAACACTTCAGGGAGAGAGAGGAGAGAGCAAGAAAATATCCAGGGTCAGGTGTGTGGACTTTTAGGAAGGGTGGCCTTGCACGCAGGCTGCAAGGCAAAGCTAATAGGGAGTCTGGCCAGCAAATTGCCAGGCTTTCGATGCAGGCTGATGTTTGGAGGAGAGAAATAGCTTGGATTTCTGGTAGGGAATGTGATTCTAAAATTCAAATGTGATTTTTAACACTCCCAACCTTTTACACAAAACTGGCGAGAGAAACCGTAGAGAGATTTCAGGGGATTTGAAAACGGAGTGTTCCTCGGCTTCTGCTTTCAGTCCTCTGACGTTTAAGCCCTGGAAGCTGTGCCTGAACAGGGTCCTGAGGATAGTGCCATGAGTCCAAACCCTCATGGGCCAAAAGGTAACAGAGATAGAGCCATTTTCCTGCAACATCATGCCATGTGCATGGATACATTTTTTGATTAGTAATTTGGATTTCAATTGTTCATTTTCCTTCGGAGATATCAATTCCCAGAAACCAGATACAAATGGGCCATTTAAAAAAAATGTTCCTTTAAGTGTGAGAATGATTTTGAGTGGCCAGTTGCTATTTTAGCTTAGTATATTATAGATATGCACCTACCAGGTGCATAAGCTCTGAGAATGTTGCAGAGGAATTAGGTCCCATATTATCAGCCAGCCAATGAGGCCAAGAGCAACAGCATGGAGATGCATGGGTTGAAAGAGAAAGAAAAGGTCTTACGGTCCAACCAACACTGGGACCCTTGTCAAATGGCTGGAAAAAGTCAGGTTGAACATTTTCAGTGACAGGGGACCTGAGCAGGTGTCATGCTACTAACTTCTGTCTGCAGATCAGACATCTCCCTTGTCACAGAAGAGCTCTGCAGATACTTGCATCCACAGTCATACTTTCCCTGTCTTGTTTCCAGCCTAAGTGTGCTCAGTTCCTTTAACTGGGTTTCTGGGAACGGGGCGCATGGTTTTAGTTATTTCCTACCTTAGCCATCATCCTGGTGTAGCACTCAATATGAGCCCTGCTATGTGATCTGACTGGCATGCAAAGGAAATGTCTGTCATCTCTTTTGTCATATAATATATGCTTCTATTAATGCATCTCAAGACCATTTTTATTTCTTTGGCAGCTATGTCACACTAACCATCATTGTTCATTTCTATTCACTATTAATTGGGTTCTGTGAAGTGCTGGGCACTAGGGATAGCATGGTGGGCAAGACAGATGTGGCCCTTACCTGCACAGAGTTCATGGTGTGGCAGGGAAGATCCATTTGGATGGAGGAATCACTGTGTTGGGAAAGGTGAGGCCAGGCAGTGATGGGATTATATTAATACATAGGCTATGGGCTCATATCTAGTTCTGTTGTGGGGAGAAGCCCCTGAGGAAGAAGCATTAAAAGTCGAGCCCTACAGGCTGCACAGGTGCTCACCAGGTAGAGCAGGGGTGGAAAGGGGGCGTGGCAAGTGCACCTAGAGAGGGAACAGCACATCCAAAACCCAGAGGCAAGGAAGGGTGTGGCGTGCCAGTGAATGGCTGAATGTCCTGGATAGGAGGGACTGGATGAGAGAATAAGGCCAGAGGAGGTTATGAGGAGGCCAGAGACTGGAGCCGGCCTGGTCTTGAGAGGGCCTGTGAATCGAGGTCAGGGTTTTGCCTTTCACTGTTGCCAAGCCCTTTTAAGTAGGAAATGGCATGATGAGGTTTTCAGCTCACTTCAGAACCTAAGTCTTTTTCGTGTACCCTCTTTGTAAGAAATCCCATTCGTCCTCCAATTCCCTTCCTAGGATTGAGCCCTGACTTTTACATGCAAGTGAAGAGCTGTGTGTTTATCCACATTTTAGACTTCACTGTGTGCAATTTTGACAATCTCTATGGCCACTCACATTTGGATTCTGAATCTATCCCCTGATATATTTATCTCTTTCCCAGCTCCACTCAGTTTTGCTAAGTCTCCTTAGGCTCGTTCCAGGTTGATGGGGGTTTAGTGCTGGATAGAACCCGATGACACTTCCCTACAAATGTCCTCCTGGCTGCCGTAGAGCCATTCATGGACTCACATGGGTTCCTGTTTTGACCTCCCTTGCCTCCACCTAATTGTAGCGACCTCAGCCTGCCTGTCTTCTTCTTGCCACCGTCTGGGAGGCTGCAGAGGCAGCCATATCCATTCGCCGTGGGGCCATTCCAGAGCTTGGCTTGGCAGTGTGCTGTGCTGCTCCTGGAGATGGTGCCTTGTCTCTCCACTCTAGAACTGCCTATGTCTCATCTGAGTCAGGCTGCCAAAAATAGAGTGCCATAGACTGGGTGACTTGCAAACAACAAATATTTATTTCTCCCAGTTCTGGAAGCTGGAAGTCTGAGATCAGGGTGCCGCTGGCTTGGTCAGGTTCTGGGGAGGGCTCTCCGTCTTCCAGGATGCAGATGGCTGTCTTCTTGTTGTATCCTTACATGGTGGCAAAAGTGAGAGAGCTCCCTGGTGTCCCTTTTGTAAGGGCACTAACCCATCGTGATGGCTGTACTGTTGTGATCTAATCCCCACTCAACGGCCCCAACTTCTAGTACTATCACCTTGGGGGTTAGGGTTTCAGCATATGAATTTGGGAGTGGGCACAAATGTTCAACCCATTGCAGGTCCCCTGAATAGTCCTTTTTTGAGGCACTTAACAGAAAGATGATTTTCCATAATTTCCTATCTGACTCTTGGCTGAGGATGAAATAGGCCCAGATGACGCCACGGTTGCTACCGTTAGGAACGTGGAGGAAACTTTTAGTGTGAATGCCTGTGAAACTTACGAAACCTCCCAAGAGGACTCGGCCTGAGTTTGGAAACCCTTCTAAAGGGTGTTTTGCTTTGTAAAACGCTGACTCAGTTGACAGATGGCCCAAATGCTTATTTTGGTCAACACCTGAAAGCAATTTGGGGCTTTCTAATTATTACTCCAGAAAATAGACTAAATCCCACTCAACAAATGTGGAGCTGGCCAGTATGGGGCCCCCACGTGCTAATGCACTGGAGGCTGGTTCTGTTATCAACAGTGAGTCCCTCTTGAGTTCCAGTTCCCGGTGGGGCTCCAGGTCTGTCCTGATTCCATTCAGAACTGCAGCTTTCATCAGCCTATCTGATGTGTCCACTGAGCCTCTTTCAGTCTCCTGTGTTGTCACCTCTAGTGCAACTCTGGGTTTGCTTTTGGGGCTCTGCCACGGCAGTAGGAGGGCTTTTGGACAGACTGAACCTGGGTCCCTCCCAGGCAGGACACAGCTCCCTTGGCAAGTACAGCGGAAGCATCTGCTCCAGTTAAGACACTCACCTTCCTTCACTGCCTCATCACATTTTGTTCTGGTTACATCAGGACTGTGGCTCTTCCATCCTTCAGTGCCTAGTTTAAGCCAGCTACAAATTTCTGGATTGCAACCACCAATTAGCATGCTTTATTGTTGATAACCATAGTAATGGCACAACTAATTTCATGGATTACACAGAAATAGTTATCAAGGCAGCCTATTTGAGTGAAAATGGGTAATTGTATAAAGCCATGAAGACATGGCCTTATGAAGGTTGAAAATTCAAAGCAAGCACCATTTGGATGGTGTGGTGTTGAATCAGCTAATTACAGTGGTTTTATATCTATGTTTGATCATTTAAAAAAAGTTTCTCTACACGCACACACACACAGACACACACACACAGAGACACGCGTGCGCGCGCAAGAGCAAAACCCTATCAAATAAGTTTCTCCTTGAATTTACAGTTACTCTTGGGGGCAGGGAGGTTTCTGAATCACAAATGAAAATTTGAACATCAAAGAGATTTTCTCCCCTTCTTCTAAGGGAAGAAGAGTTTTTTCTTTCCAGCTATGTAAGAAGGGAAAAAATACATAGATTGAAAATTAAAATTTCACCAGGGCAGTAAGAAAGTAGAAAACACCAAATTCCTATGTGTGGGTAAGTTTGAATGTTGCTCTGATGAGATAAAATGCAACCTTAAGAAAGAGACATAAAGAGAGAGAGCACTCCTAAGAGAGAGAGCACTCCTAGTTTTAAAGTCCAGGTCCAGGACTACGGCACCATTTCTTTCTGAGAAGACCACACTCAGAGGCTAATGTATCATCAACTGTCTGATAAAGAGGAAGGGTATTGGATATCCCAAAACCAATAAACTCTGAGCTTGCCTAAAAGTTTATCCTTTAGAGGGGGATTGATAAAAAGTGACTTTTAAGAATGACAACAGTCTTTGATAAACAAAAGTATATTTAGTTTATGTAAAAGCATTTGGCTTTGAATGGATCATCAATTTAGAAAAGGATAGTATCATCACAAATGGAGGAAATATGTCCACTTTATTAATTAGTAAAAACAATAACTGTATTCTCAATGTGTATCTTTGAAATGTGTCATTTTGGCAATCCTTTTTCACAGACTGTGCTGTACTTTTCTTTTTTGTTTTGTTCCTTTGTTTTTTTGTGATTCAATGAATGCCAATAGATGACATAGAATAATCTATAGCTTATAAAGTTCTCTCACACATTGTTTTGTTTGGATCTTACAACAGTCTTGTAAGATAGTGAGACATTAGCTTCCACATTGTCAAAGAAGAATCTAGCTAACTAAGAAAAACCTGCAACTGACATCATGGTTAAGACTGGAACAAAGCAAGGTGTTTGTTCTCATCCCTCCTATTTATAACAAGGAGGAGTCATTAATAACTATGTATGGAGTTTCTGCAGAACGCCAGCAACTGTGCTCATGCTTTTTATTATGGTGTTTTGTTTAATCCTCCCTACAATGCCTCTTGTAGGGACTCTTTCCACTGCTTTACAGATGAGGAAACAACAGCTCAGAGATGTTGTGACTTTGTCCAGAGTTGCACAGTGACTTTGGATGATGGCTGGAGCATCCAAAAGAGAAATGCTGTTCACTGACTTGCACAAAGTGCTCTCTGCTTGTGTTAGAAATTCAGATACTGACACAACACTAATCACAATAGCAAATACATGGAACCAACCTGGGTGTCCATCAATGGTGGATTGGATAAAGAAAAGGCGGTACATATGCACCACAGAATACTATGCAGCCATAAAAAAGAATGATATCATGTCCTTAGGAGCAACATGGATGCAACTGGAGGCCATTATCCTAAGTGAATTAACATGGACACAAAGAACCAAATATTGCATGTTCTCATTTGTAAGTGGGAGCTAACCATTGGGTACACATGGACATGAAGATGGGAACAATAGACACAGGGGTCTCCAAAAGGGGGAAGAAAGGGACGTAGGGATTGAAAAACCACCTATTGCCGGGCGCGGTGGCTCAAGCCTGTAATCCCAGCACTTTGGGAGGCCGAGACGGGCGGATCACGAGGTCAGGAGATCAAGACCATCCTGGCTAACATGGTGAAACCCCGTCTCTACTAAAAAATACAAAAAAAACTAGCCGGGCAAGGTGGCGGGCGCCTGTAGTCCCAGCTACTCCGGAGGCTGAGGCAGGAGAATGGCGTGAACCCGGGAGGCGGAGCTTGCAGTGAGCTGAGATCCGGCCACTGCACTCCAGCCTGGGTGTCAGAGCAAGACTCTGTCTCAAAAAAAAAAAAAAAAAAAAAAAGAAAAGAAAAACCACCTATTGGGTACTATGTTCACAATTTGGGTGATGAGTTTAATAGAAGCCCAAACCTCAGCATTATGCAATATATCCATGTACCAAACCTGCCTGTGTATCCCCTGAATCTAAAGTAAAACAAAGAAATACACTTAAAAAAAAGAAAACAAATTCAGATACGGAGAGGACCATAACCAACCTGTATTTGAAGGTGGTGGGCCGGAATGTGACTCCAAGCACGCTAGGTCTCCTTGGTTCCTTTCCACTTATCAGTAGCAGACCAGACTGTTGGTAGGTCTTTTAAGTTTTCATAAATTTTGAGTCCTGCATGCTAAAAAGCTATTTGTTTTATAGAAACAAATAATAAAAATACAAGAAAAAAAAAAAAAAAGAAGAAATAAAAGAAAAGAGAATTTCTTCCCTTTCCAGCAAAAAACAAATTCCAATTGGAAAGTTAAAAAAAAAATCAAATGCAGGCCAGACGCGGTGGCTCACGCCTGTAATCCCAGCACTTTATGAGGCCAAGGCGGGTGGATCACGAGGTCAGGAGATCAAGACCATTCTGGCTAACACAGTGAAACCCCGTCTCTACTAAAAAACAAAAAATTTGCTGGGCATGGTGGCGGGCGCCTGTAGTTCCAGCTACTCAGGAGGCTGAGGCAGGAGAAGGGTGTGAAACTGGGAGGCGGAGCTTGCGGTGAGCCGAGATCGCGCCACCGCACTCCAGACTGGGTGACAGAGCGAGATTCCGTCTCAAAAACAACAACAACAACAACAAATCAGATGCAGCATAGCTGTTTTAATGCCCTTTAATGCCCTTTAAATCTCTACGGTCACTTTAATAGATTGTCTGCTGTTTCTCATGAAAATATGTTGCCCATTGAGCTAAATAGACTGGGAGAGTTTAGTCAAGTGAGGTTTCACATTTAATGATTGATTTTCATTTTCTGAGGTTGTAAATTAAATTTACAACACTGGCGTAAAGTTGAGAGCAGAAGACTCCATCCAAAGTTGGACTAAAACAAAGGTACTGCAATATATTTGCAGGGCTGGGTGTGTTCCTGTGTGTGCCACTGTTTTATCATGAGTCAGGAAATCCCACGGGGTGCCCCCACCAGCCAGTCTAACTTCACTCTCCATCTACCTGGGTTGCTCTTCTCTGCCCACCCCAAGATGGCTGGAGTAGCGGGGGAAGAAGAGAGAAGACAGGGTTTGTGAGGAAGGTTTCTACCTGCTGTCAGCACCATTTCCATATGTACCTGCCTGTGGCCACAAGGGGGTCAGGTGTGGAGAAAAGAAGAGTATCCTACCCAGAATGTTCAGGTAGAATTGTCCCTGCATAAATAAGCTCAATGGTTACAGATTTTCAACTAGGTCAGGCCAAGGGAGCACATATTGTATGTGAATAATATTCACTTATGTAATTCCAGTCTACTGGAAAGGTTTGTACTAGGAGAAAGTGAGTCTGTTTGATGTACATGAAATTTTGCAACTCCCAACACCTTCTAGGAATTAATATTTCTGAGGTTTTTTGGTAAATTAACTGGCTACTTATTCTTTCATTTTATTATCTGCCCTTGTTAGCAAAAAATGCACTAGCATCTGTCAAATGCTTAACAACATTTTCTAGAGACCAGTATTAAGTCTAAAAAATTATTAATGTTTTGGAGGTGGCAAAAAGAATCAGGCAATAAAGCTGTTCACAGTCTCGTGTGTGTATGTGTGTATTTCCCTCTTTCCTTTCAATTTCTGGTTATATTATTATTATATAATAAACTGTAACAGTCTAGCATGATAACAATTATAAAATAGTCATATGAAAAATGCAGAGATCATTCTATTGGAAAGAGGGTGTCCTTCTACAATGATGAACACCTAGTTATTATTATTATGACAATCTCTAGAGATGATTGAACTGTTTCTTGACCCTCTGATCCAGCCCATTAGTGATTGCTCACTTCAAAATGAAGGTGTTCAGAAACATTTCAGTCTGTGAAATTAAGTGATCGAAAGATTTAGGGCATTGCTCTTTCACTTTTTCTTTGGATGTGGAAGAATATGTTAAGGGGTATATACTTGGACATTTCACCAAACTTCAAAAATGAATACTTTGATTTTAGTAAGAAAACAAAAAGTTGCTATTTATCTATGAAATATATTCTGCTGGCTTTTCCAGAAAACCAGATCACTTGATCTCATCTAGTCTTGCTCTGATAAACGTCATGGAGAAAAGGTCTGTTCCCTGGTGGAGGTGCGGTGTGTGTTGTCTCACTCACACATGCTAAGCCAGAGATGAGTCAGGGAGCTGTGAGGGAACCAAAGTGTGTTGTTTTACACACGGAGCTGACCACAGAGCAATATTTTTCAATTGAATATATGATATTAATATTCTTCCTAACAACAGCACTTATGCCATCCCGTCAATGCCAGTTCTGCTTTTTTAATGAACTCATGCTCCTATAATTGCTAATGATAACAGCATTATCTAGTACTGTTTACTGGGTATTTTCTTCTGAGCATTTAATATGTGCTAAAGACTTTACACACATCATGTCATCTTATCCTCACAATTCTCCAAACTATATACAGTTCACAAATCAGGAAAAGAGGTAAAAGGTGAAAATAACTTGCTCAATTTAACACAGTTAGTGGCAGACCCAAATTCAGGCCTCTCTGCCTCTAATGCTTTACACTTAATCATACTTTACTACCAATGGCAAAGTGTCTCTCCCTTTTCTATAATGAAAAATGGTTAGTCAATTCATCTTTTTAAAATTTATTTTTATATTTATTTTTTAAAAAATATCAAGGGTGGGGTCGTTACTCTCCTAACACAGCTGCTGAAATGGAAGGACCTGGCAGAAGCCCAGGATCCCTTTATGCTTTTCTATGGATGAGGAAATGTCAGCCTTCCCTCAGTTTCACGTCTCTAAGGCCCAAGGGCAGGACCTCCTCTCTCAGAGTCCTGGGTGCTGTCCCAGAGTGCTCCTGCCTCCCTCCTGCTATTCTGTCTCTCCACAAGAGTCTCTAGTAGACATCATTCTGGAAGGCCTGGTGGGTGTGTATTGCCTGCACATTCCTCCTCTTTGCTCATTACCCGCTGCAGTACCATATGGAATGTCTCCTGGCCAACTGGTATGCACCTAATTTCTGTAAACTTTTTATTGAGAAAAACTTCAAACATACAGAACAGTATAATAAATCTCTGTGTATCCATCATTCAGCTTTCAACAATGATTACTCATGGTCAATTTTCCTTCGCCTGCACTTGTTACTTCTCTTGCCCCCTACCAGTGATTATTTTGAAGCCAATCTAAGACAGTATATCATTTCACATAAATTTTGGCATCTATCTCTAAAATATAAGGACTCTTCCTAAAATATATTTATAATACCATTATCACACTTAACATCTTAACAAAATTCTTTAATGTCTTCAAATAGCTAGTGTTCTCATTTCCTTGATTGTCTCATAATTTTATTTTAGTATTTTTGGTTTAAATCAGGTTCCAGATAGGCACCATGTATTTCAATTTGCTATATTTTAAGTCCTTTTCCATTTATAGGCTTTCTCTACTAAAACAAAATCTCTTTTTGTTTTTCATTGCTTTTTTTTTTTGAGAAACTGAATTATTTGTTTTATGGAACTATTTCTCATATGTATAGTCAAGGACCAGTCTTTTTAAAAATTTAATCAATCACAGACCAATACCAGGGTAATACTTAAGAATTAATTACTTGAAAAATTGAATAAAAAGACGTAGGCAATATCACTCCTGATTTCTTAATGTTAAATTCAGCAGACATAAAATTACATTTCAAATAAATGTAACATAGGCTAAAAAGAAAATAGTTACATAAATTGTATGCATTGCTCATTAAAAGTGTGTATATAGGTGTTAACAGAAAATTCAAATAACACTCGCAACTTTTGTCCTTCCACATTTGTAACCAAGCAAAATTAATTAATAAAATAGCGACTTCTTATGTTAAACACATATACATACTTCAGAAATATAGAAACATGATATATGTTATTATTAAATGTTTTTACACAGCAAAGAACTTCTTGTATGTCAGTGTGGATAAACTAGATTGAATTGATGAAAGTATTACCTGTATGGAAAAATGTGCATGTGGACTTCTTCCTACTTTGTTTGAATGATGCATAGAGAAAGCAGAATTAGATTCTAAAACAATTTCTGCAAACCTGGGACACTCATTTTGAGCTTTTATCCAAAATGTAGCAAGTCAAGCTGTATTTTCAAAATTCATCTTCAATCCATTATCAGTAGCCAGTTCCAACACTTTATCCTTAAAGTTATAGCTTGATTTACATGATCTTTTATCCTATCTGAAAATCTCTGCCTTTTAATTGAGATATTTAAGCATTTACATTTAATATAATTATTGATATGGTTGGCTTTAAATCTACCATATCATACCAAATCTATCTTTTCTGCCTTCACTGGGGATAATTGAGCACTTTCTGTGATTTCTTTTTGTCTACACTATTGGTGGAGACAGTATTATCAAACATCTTTTAAATTCTTGTAAAATTGGTTTTCAATTTTACAAAATTGAAGATTAAAAGCCTAGATTTTCTTAGACTTTATAATATACACCTTTGAATTATTATAATCCAGCTCAAATTATATTACACTACTTTTTGAATAATGTAAGAACCTTTTAGCAGTATATTTTCAGTTTCTCCCTTCCATACTTTGAGCTATTTTTGCCATGCAAGTTCTTTTATGTATAAATCCCACAATAAATTGTTACTATTTTTGCTTTAGCCAGTTAATTAGCTTTTAAAGAAAATAAAAATAAGGAAAAATAGCTTTTTTTTTTTTTTTTTTGGAGATGGAGTCTCATTCTTGTTGCCTAGGCTGGAGTGCAATGACATGATCTTGGCTCACTTCAAGCTCTGCCTCCCGTGTTCAAGCAGTTCTCCTACCCCAGCTTCCCGAGTAGCTGGGATTACAGGTGCATGCCACCATACACAGCTAATTTTTTTATATTTTTGGTAGAGACAGGGTTTCACCATGTTGGCCAGGCTGGTCTCGAACTCCTGACCTCAGGTGATCCACCTGCCTTGGACTCCCAAACTGCTGGAATTACAGGCATGAGCCACCTCACCCGGCCAGAAAAATAGCTTTTATGAGTAACTTAACTTTTATTATTACCAGTGCTATTTATTTCTTATGTAAATACAAGTTTTTATGTGGTATCATATTTCTTTTGCTTAAAGAACTTTTTTTTTTTAACATTTTGTGCAGTGCATATCTCCTGTAAATTAATCATCAGCTTTTGTGTATATGACAAAGTTTTTATATTGTGTACATTTAAGAAAGATATTTCTGCTCCTGTCCCTCCCCAAGCTGGACCGCAGAGCAGCGGCTGGAGGTGGGTGGCAGGGAGGGCTGCGATAGGGGTAAGGGAATCAGAAGGGGGACCACCCCATGCTATGGTCCGCTCAGGACCTCGTGTGTCAGGACGAGAAGCTCAAGCTCTTTCTGGCGGCCCTACCCCACGGAGCAGCGGGGCCATCTTGGAGGCATCTCCAAGCCGTCCCCTCCTCCGTTCCGGGATCGCCCTAATTTATTAGTTCCAGCCGCGCAGTTCAGCCCTGGCTGCAGGAAGATGGTGTAGCATAAAGGACGACCTCAGAGTTTATAGACACCGCGTCACAGCGCTCTTCACTGTAGGGATGAGGACATGATATTCAACGTGCCAGAGCGTCCTGCAGATCTTGGTATCAAACAGCAGGGCCACTGCCATGAGGATGACTGCGGCCAGGGTGGACTTGTGGATGCAGTGGAAGAGTGAGGTCAGGCAGTCCAGCGACAGCAGCACCAGCGCTCCTGCAGAGGCGCGGGCACAAGGGGTGACCTCGCGGGGCATAGGGCCCCCCTAGCAAGCAGAGTAGCCTCCCGCTCAGGGGAGCCCCACCTAGGACAGGGTTGGGGGTAGCGTAAGGAGAGCCAAGGGCCCCAGCCCCTGCTTGGTCTCCGGTCGCCATCCCAGCCTCTGTGCAACCTCAGGGCACATGGCCTGTGAACCAAAGCAGACTTGACGTCCTGCTAAGTAGGAACATCTTTGTGGGCCCCCTCCTCCTTTTTTCCCACTCTGGGCAGTGGGCACAAGGGGAAGACCAGGGGGCTCACCCATCACCAGCCCCTTTCCTGGGGTGCACACCCCCGACTGAGTGTTCACAGCTGTCTTGGAAGGCAACACAGAGGAGTAGCCACCAGGGACTGGGAAAGGAGAGACATTAGTCCATGCTGCTGTGGCTGATCTTCTGAGGGAAGGTCAGCTCCCAACATGCCTTAGGAAGCAGGGGGAAGGGGACAAGGGGACTGAGGCCCCGGGGGTTGTGGCAAAGAGATTTAGGGTGCAGTGACTGAGCTGTGCTCAGGCCACCCTGACTATAAGAAAAGTCAAGAAGCACAAGTCCTTTCAGATTCTAGCCAGCTTTGTTTCTTTCCCCCATCCAGGTGGGGGCCCCGTAACCAGCAGGGTGGTGGTCAGCTGCTGGGGGACCAGGCACTGCCAGGCGATGTCTCCTTCTCTCCCTTAAGCCACAGATCACCTCCATCCTGTTGTCCTGACTTAGGAAAGGCCACAGGGTGGCGGGGTTGGGGTTCTGGGCTAAACCTCATGCTGGACTTCTTCAGGGGAGAGCCACAGTCCTTCCTGTCCCCATGTCCTTTTAGGAGTTAACTCTGGTACCAAGAGCTAGGAAGGCTTCAATGTGCTGGGAACTTTCTAGCATTTCTTTTTTTTTTTTTCCAGACAGGGTCTTGCTCTGTTGCCCGGACTGGAGTGCAGTAGAGTAGTCATAACTCACTGCAGCCTCAAACTCCTGGGCTCAAGTGATCCTCCTGCCTCTGCCTCCTGGGTAAATGGGATAACAGGTGTATACCACTATGCCCAGTGGGATTTTTTTTTTTTTTTTTTTTAGATGGAGTCTTGCTCTGTCACCCAGATCTCTGTGCAATCTCGGCTCACTGCAACCTCTGTCTCCTGGGTTCAAGCAATTCTCCTGCCTCAGCCTCCTGGGATTACGGGCTCGTGCCACCATGTCCGGCTATTTTTTTTTTTTTTTTTGTATTTTTAGTAGAGACGGGGTTTCACCATGTTGGTCAGGCTGGTCTTGAACTCCTGATCTCAAGTGATCCTCCCACCTCAGCCTTCCAAAGTGCTTGGATTATAGGTGTGAGCCACCGTGCCCGGGGAACTTTCGAGTATTAAACTGCAGTACTGTCTATGAGTGCAAAGAAACCAGAGGACACCCTGGAGGACAGCAGTGTGACCCCAGTCCCGCCTCTCCATGGACAGTTCACAGCTGAGGACGGGATGCGGGGTCAGGACAGACAGACTTCTAGTCCGGACAAAAATGAAAAGGACATATCTTCCTCACGTGTAACAGAGGGGAGCATCTCACTTCCCTGAAGCAGGTGATGGCTGAGAAGGAAGTGCCTGTAAGACAAACCCAACGTGCTTGGGAGGTCAGTGGCCACTCACAGTTCTCCACCCAGTTCCTTTCAAACCCACCACTCCTTCTCACAAGATGACACCCAAGGTGAGGCCATAGGTCATGGCTGGTAAGCTGTCTTCCCAGGTGACGCTGGCTGCCTACACCCACAGCACGTTTGGGGCCCAATAACTGAGATTACTGTTCAAGTTGACCACAAGATCCTGCCAGCATCCATCTCACCCGGGCCGTCACAAAAACCAGAGTTTCGCCTGCTCTCTAAGACTGGCAGTGGATTCTTAAGACCCACAGGTGCAGGGCCTGCTCTCAAGACGACTTGGACTGGGGCCAACTCAGTACCAGGCCATCCTGGGTCATGCGGCCCAGCTCATGGCCTTGAGAGAGAGGGGCTGGGGCAAGGAAATGCAAACATGGGAGGGCTCAGCAGAGGCCTGAGGTGACGGCATGCTGCATGTGATCACCCTCACTCTGCAACAGCTTGGATCTGGGACTCAACTCTGTGAGCTGCTGCTGACTGGGGTGACCCCTCCATGCTTGGCCTTCATGGGCTCATGTCAGCCTCTTGCTGTGCAGCTGCTAAAGACTACCTGGCCTATCAAGGAATTCTGTAGCTGCCTTAGTAACATTGATCTTCGCTCTGTTTGGGTTGTGTGCCTGGAACTCACTGAGTCATCAGAACAGTTCTGTGCTAGTTTTGAAGTAATGGGAATGAGATGCTCTGGGAAATCACATTTGGAAGATTTACTGGTGAGGGCTGGGGAAGGCCGTGGATTTTCTCGGCCTCAGGGTGAGTGAGTCCTAGGAAGCCCAAGCTCCACTACTCAACTGGGAAATGCCCAGTTCTCTACTGCTCAGGAGGAGCCCTGGCAATGTGCCTTTGTGACCTGACCTGGGTCACACACTTTGCTGTCTAGAAGCCAAGTGGCTCTCGTGAAATTGTCTAGGTGGACACCCCTTGGGAAGAAACCCACGGTGCTGCGCAGGTTAGCCGGCATCTTTGTCCATGCCCTCGTGGATGAAAAGACATACTGTCCTTCCTGTGGCTTAAAGTTTTTGATTCATAGGAGGAAAGGGTATGGGAATGAAAGTGAGGTTTTGTGTAGGTGTTTTTGCTTCCACTGATCACCTCCTGATGCTTGCATACCTGTGTCACCACAGTAGCCTTATTTCAAACTACTGCCCAATCCCCAGTCTTTCTCATGAGAGGCTAGTGGAGGCCTTTGGAGAAGAGCTTGTGAGCAACTGCAGACTTCCCTTATGTCGGAGTCCCCAGCTACTCCACACTGACATGCTAGCCCACACTTGGGCTTTAAGAATTCATTAAAATTTATCTGAGTTTTTCTTACAGGCATATATGGTGACCACCTCATCCTACCAGGCTCTGCCAAATGTGAACAGTCCATATATCTAATATCTCCTTGGAAGGACTGTCACTCATGGAAAATGGTTCACTTTGTTGCAAGGTGACCAAAGCTTTATGATGGGTTCATGAAAATCTATATTTTTAATAGATTATTCAGTTTTTTCTGTTAATGTGGGAATGAGATTCTTTACTGATTTCTACATCCTAAGCACATAAAAACCTCCTCATTTTTGTTTTGTTTTAAGTTTCTTGACTATATTTTATGTACAATAAACTGCACATATTGAAAGAATACAATTTCATGAGTTGGTCATATGTACACTCTTGTGAGATTATCCCCACAATCAACATCATGACCGTATCTACCACACACAGAAGTTTCCTCGTAGCACCCATAAGTTATCACTCCCTATTCCCACCCTCATCCCTATACTCTGGCAATAACTGATAAGTTTTATGACTCTAAATTATCTTTTGATGAAAAAATAGATTCCAGATTTTATATAATTTTGGGTTACAGTTGACAAATAACACTTAAACTAATATACATTGTAACATGGTCCTATTACTTTAAATTAATAAATATTTCACAGCACATCTGACTCATCTCAGGAGTTAGACATGAGTTGGGGTGGCCTAAACAGGCTCATAGTCTGTTCACTGAGATGAGTGCACTGACCAAAGTCTTGAATATCAGATTACAATGTTACATTGCTGTCCATATTTGCAAATGCTTGTAATTTGTGTGTGCTTATTAATCTCAATTTCTATACTTACCTCATGGTGGGCCAGTAATAAGCAGTTTGTGGACTGCATTGGTCAATGGATCACACTATGAGTAGCACTGCCATATAATTTCCTAATGTAGATTTGTGGATTACATTCTTACAGTGTCAGTTAGTGTGTTCTGTTTTTGAGATGGAGTCTCGCTCTGTTGCCCAGGTTGGAGTGCAGTGGCATGATCTTGGCTCACTGCAACCTCTGCCTCCCAGGTTCAAGCGATTCTCCTGCCTCAGCTGCCCAAGTAGCTGGGATTACAGGCATGCACCACTACACCCAGCTAATTTTTGTATTTTTAGTAGAGATGGGGTTTCACCATGTTGGTCAGGCTGGTCTCGACCTCCTGACTTCATGATCCACCTGCTTTGGCTTCCCAAAGTGCTAGGATTACAAGTGTGAGCCACTGCATAAAAACATTTTTTTAAGAGAGGGGGTCTTGCTACATTGCTCAGGTTGGTCTTGAACTCCTGGCCTCAGGTGATTCTCTTGCCTCAGCCTCCTGAGTAGCTATGATTATGGATATGAACCACCATGCTGGGATAACATATTCTAATGAATCCAATTTTTTTTTTGTAAATTGATGGTTCTAGGAGCTTGGTCTGATTCATATTCTTTTTTTTTTTTTTTCCAAAATTATTTAGTCAGTGGGATTGTATATTTCCATTAGGCAGCATATGATCTCTGATTGCCTCTCTTTTTGTGATTTTAACAGCCTGTTGATGATGGTTGTCTAGACCCATTAGTTCATCAGGAGTTGCAAAATGATATTATTCTAATTTTATCATTAATTTCTTTTAGTAGCTCAAATGCTTCTGTAAAAAGATACTTCCGTTCAACAACTATTGGATTGTCTTGAGGTAGAGCTTAGAATGAAAGGCTGGATAAATGCTTGATTCTTTTATTTCACATTTTTCAAAACAAGGAGTTAGTGACCCAACATCCTCTGAAGATATCAATGAGTTTTTTAAAAACATATGTAACTATCAACTCATAGAAATATATTTGATAGGTTTAAATCCATTGCAGTCATTCTTATGCTAAAATTGTGCCTTCTCTGGCCAGTGGAAGATCCTTCAAGCTAGCTTCTGTGTTTTCTTAGTCCTATCGGTGTTTGAGTGCTTTTTTATTTTCTCATACAAATGTTACAGATTTATCTTGTCCATTTCCTCCTCCAAACTTGGAATTAGAAACCCTGTTTTTTTTTTTTTTTTAAATGGGAAATGATATTTAGAGACCATAATCTGCATGCTAGGGGATCTAAATAATTTTAACGACTGCATGATACTCAAATTTATATCAAATTTAGTCAGTCACTTTCCAAATGATGGACAGTGACTACTTTCAAGTTTTCATCATGAGCCTTTATACATAACGCTTAGCTACTGAGTGTCTGCTTTCAGGTCTGGTGTTAGGCATTCAGCAGAAGACAGAAGCTGGCAAAGTAACAGGTTATGCTTGTTTTAGCATTGAGATACTCACAAGCCTTCAGATAATGTTAATTGTTTAATTTGTAGGGGTAGATATGTGGTGGGAACTCAAGTCAGGATAATTTTCATTCGATCTCCAAACATAAATCTGAAAAGGGAGGACAAGAATAGATTCTTCACTATGAATTAATCATTGGAGGACTTATATGTTTTTCTTTTCCAGCTGTAAGATGAAATGTCATCTGCAGAAGACCTTAGTTTTCTTCAGCCATATCCTAAGGCCTTTCCAGTCTCCATAAATTTTCCTGATCTTAGGAAGCAAGCTAGAATCTGTTACTGACTTAAGCGAACATTGCTGATGAGCAGACATTATTCATCAATCACAGAGTCGATGAAATCTCTATGTATGAGAAGAAAAGTGAAAAAAAAATTCCTTTGATAATGTTTTTCTGATCACAGTGAAGTGCACAAACAGGTCATAATACCAAACTACAGAAACAAGATGGTATAATTAAAATTCCACAGAAGGAATTATGTTGTTTTTTGGGAATGGGAGAGTGAATAGAGTTGTAGGCAAAGTAGTGGTTTGATAATGAATATTCACAGGTGGCTCTAGAAAATCATACAACTGCCTATTCCTGTCTATGAATTTAGCATACTTTCATAAAGAAAGATGCTTTTGTGGCTAAACTATAACAATAATTTAGAAAAAAGATGTTTACTTACTGGAATCAAAGCATTTTTCGTTTTCTCTGCAAAACATGTTGTGAAAACCACTGTTAATTTTAATTCAGGAAGAAAGTGTTAAATAAATAAGAACAAAAATGAATAAAGAATACAAATTTAAAGAATAAAAGTATATCTCCAGACCAGAGAAATTTGATATATTTTGTTTACTGAATGCTTCATCTGCCTGAATATGTTGCTCATACTGATTATCCTCTTTCTTTAACCAGGTAGGAATTTCCCAGGAGCAGTTCTTGGTTCTCATCTTTTTCTGCTGCATAGTTTCTTTATTGGTGATTTTATGCAGTCTCTGGTTTAAATACTTTCTACATGCAGTGACTTTTAAATTCATATTTTCAAACTTGACCTTACTAGTGTGGAGTGCAGACTCCCTTACTAGAATAGCCGACAGTCTACTCAAAATCTCCATTTGAGAGTCTATGGGTATTTCAGTCTTAATCAGTCTTAATCTGTTTCAAATTAAGCTTTTGATCTTGTCCTTTAAATTTGCTCCCCTTCTAGTCTTCCCCATAGCAAGAAATAGTACCACCATCAATCCATTTGTTAGGACAGGAGTCTTGGAGGCATAATTGACTATTATCTTTTCTTTGCATCACATAGGACCTGCTATTTCTCCAGCCTCCATGACCATGGTAGTGGTATGTGACTAAGGAATATTTGCACTGTGTCCCCAAAGATGAGTACAAATTTTCTAAGTAGATAAGTGGTGCAAACCTAGTCTAGGCAGATTGAATGGCAAATACGAAAACTCTAAAGCCACTTGATATCTATAAATGTGTATGGGCATACCCCTGGTAGATGTGGTTGTCTAGGAAGTTCACATATATGGAGAGTTTTAAGAATCCAATTCCAAATCTTCAACTTCCAGGTTTCCTAAAATGATTCTGCTTGTGAAGGAGTCAATATCCTTAACAGCCCTTCACTTTCCAAGGCACATGTCTCAGCCCTTCCAAATCTCATTTGGATGCGTTACTTGGATGGGATTCTCCTGCCTCAGCCTCCCAAGTAGAGTATAAACCCCTATGGTGTTAAGTAAAAGGGTAAATTAAAATAATCAGGTTATTGTAACCCACAGTGCTCTCAGGTTTCTCCTGTTCTATACACATTTTTGTTGAGGGTATTAGAAAGAGGATATTTTTGCCTTTGTCGGGATGTTTTAAATTCAGAAGGACAGACTTTGCATAAAATAGTGATGGTCTTGCCAGGTGTGGTGGCTCACGCCTGTAACCCTAGCACTTTGGGAGGCTGAAGTGGGTGGATTGTCTGAGCTCAGAAGTTCAAGACCAGCCTGGGCAACACAAAACTCCGTCTTTACTAAATTTGTCTTTACTAAAATACAAAAAGTTAGCTGGGTGTGGTGGCCTGCACCTGTAGTCCCAGCTACCTGGGAGGCTGAGGCAGGAGAATTGCTTGAACCCAGGAGGCAGAGGTTACAGTTAGCTGAGATCGGGCCACTGTACTCCAGTGGGCCAATGCACTGCAGCCTGGGCAACAGAGTGAGATTCCATCTAAAAAAAATAGTGATGGTCTTTTAAATGTAACAGAAATGTTATGTGAATTACCAGAATTTTCAAGATGCATTGGATAAAACTAATGGGTATAAAATTTTCTTGATTACATTTAAATTTAATGGCCTTTTTTCAATAAGGTAATTAAAGCTTTTATTTGGTCATGTAATGAAATAGGTATTCCTATTCCAGTCAATTCTTTCCCTATGAGCTATGTATGAGATGTCTACATGCAGAAATTAAGACTTGGCTAGAAAATGAGGGGCTGGAATTGGAATCAAGACCCCGTTGCATCACAAAGGCCCCATTCCTTTTTTTTTTTTTTTTTTTTTTTTGAGTTGAAGTCTTGCTCTGTTGCCCAGGCTGGACTGCAGTGGCAGGATCTCATATCTCAGCTGACTGCAACCTCTGCCTCCCAGATTCAAGCAATTCTCCTGCCTCAGCCTCCCAAGTAGCTGGGATTACAGGTGCCTGCCACCATGCCCAGCTATTTTTTGTGTTTTTAGTAGAAACGGGGTTTCACCATGTTGCCCAGGCTGGTCTTGAACCCCTGACCTCAAGTGATCCACCTGCCTCAGCCTCTCAAAGTGCTGGGATTACAGGCATGAGCCAGCACTTTGAGAGCCTAAAGGCCCTATTCTTGACTATGTGAATGTGACTTCTGACAGGTTTGTGAGTTATTTTATTAACTGTGGAATGTGCCTATGACCAACAACCATCCAGGGTACTAAACTGAGAAAGTGTTTGGCTGATATTGATTCTGCCTCTGCTCAAGAAGGCTGGTGAATCCATTGTCTCTAGTCTGTAATTTTGGGAGTTGACCAGATTTTGTCTAGAAGTAAATAGCTCTCAGATAATAATGATGATTTCATTGCTTGGAAATGATAGTTTGTCCAAACTTTTCCCAGTGGACTCTCCTGTTTGGTCAGTCTTTCCACATTTCAAGGAACATTTGAAGCATGACTGTTAAATGCTAAGTCATTTGGAAACTCAAATCTACACTCCTGATTTCTTTTTCTTTCTATTTTGACAGCTGAACTCGAGTATTTCGGGCCCTAAGAAGGAAGGACAAAGATTCCTGGAGAACTCTCCTGTAGTGTCATTGTTTTGAGTAGCAATGGAGGTAAGGGCTTGTTTTGTTAGAGCTGGTTTCATGGTGCTGTACTTACCCCACCTCCAATTCAGAAGGGAAATGGAAGGCAAACAGGCAAGTCTTGGGGTGAAGAATAAGTTCCAATTGATGTAACCCCCCACCCCCAGTTACTGGCACAAAAGCCTAGTGGTGGTTGCTAGTCTTTCCTTTTACCTACCTTTTGTCTTGTCCTGCTGAGGATGAAGCTTATTCTGTTTGCTGCATAAAGTTTCCTCTAAGGAAAGTGTTATGACTCCAGCTGTGAAAGTGATTGATGTCCTTCTAGACTCCAGGGGCTTTCGCAAACATCCACTGTCGTTTTGAAGCAGAAAAAAAGTGCAAGTGTGTGTTGGGGATTGTGTGAAAAAACCAGTATTCTTTATTTTATCAAAATGGGGGAGGGAAAGGAAAAAAATATAAGAGTGAATACTGGGCTTCTGTGATAAATAGACTGCTTAGGTTTTAACAATGAAGGCACCCTTTCTTAAGAATGAATTTTTGGCCATTTATTCATTCATCTGGCAGATATTGAGACTCTATCATGTGCTGTACCTCGTGTTGGCTTTGGGATAAGCAAAGATGAATAAAAGTGAGTGTCTATCCATGTGGTTCATAATCTTGTGGCAAATACATATGTTCAAATAAATTATATTATAATGCCATTTGAGATGTAACGAAGAGGAGGTGAGAATACTGCAGGAATAAATGATTCCTCCCTCGGCTGTCTAAAGGAGAAAGTGTGGGCTTTTATAAAGGCAGTGACCTTTGAGTCTTCAAACAAGCATTTAGCATCAGTATAAAGAGCTCAGTCTGGACTCTTGCTCTGCCATCTCCTAGCTGTAGGGCCTGGAGCCATGACCACACCTATAAATGAGCATAATAGTGCGGTAGGATCATTGTCAGTTTAAATGAGATAATGTCCACAAACAAAGTGCTGAATGCAAAGCTGTGCACAGTGAATTATCTGTCAAAGTGTGATCTAGCCTCAGGGTCCTGGCTATTGTTTACTGTTGTGGTTAAAAGACAAGTAGGAATTTTTCAATCAGAGAGAAGGTGGAGTACAGATAAGAAACAGCATCTAATAAGCTGAATTGAAAAACTATAGATAAGCCCTGGGGAGAATAACTCCCTCTATGAATAAATGGGGCTCAAGTCTCTTTGATTTTGGTCTGTATTTTGTGGGGTGGCAGTGTAGGGAGGTGTTGAAAACACTTGAGGACACTTTAAAGAATAAAGAAGTGGCCGGGCAAGGGTGGCTCACGCCTGTAATCCCAGCACTTTGGGAGGTCTAGGCCGGTGGATCACAAGGTCAGGAGATCAAGACCATCCTGGCTAACATGGTGAAACCCCATCTCTACTAAAAATATGGAAAATTAGCTGGGCGTGGTGGTGGGCGCCTGTAGTCCCAGCTACTGGAGAGGCTGAGGAAGGAGAATGGCCCAGGAGGCGGAGCTTGCAGTGAATCGAGATCGCGCTGCTGCACTCCAGCCTGGGTGACAGAGCGAGACTCTGTCTCAAAAAAAAAAAAAAAAAAAAAAAAAAAGAGTATTTTAGTACCCATTCTCAGGAGGGGTGTGCTGAAGTGCACACATTAATTGTGGGTGTTCAGAATGGATTTGATTTCACAAATGCACTTTGTTTCTCTGATGAAAAACAGGAGGGCTGGATGATAGTTGAGTCAAAATGTTTCAGGCATGTACCAGGCTGGCAATGGGGTGGCAGCAAGGTTGGTGTGCTAATTGTGATCCTAATGAAATTGACTTGGAATCTCTTTTGCTTCTTTTCCCTTTAAATCAAGATTCTTTTGGACCAGAGGTTCTCAGCCTTGGTTGTACATTAGAATCTCCTGGAAGACATAAAAAATGCCAGTACTTGCACCAGAGCCCCCAAGACTCTGCTTCACTTGGCCTGAGATGGGATCCTTGGTCCTAGTACTTTTCAAAAGTCTCCCAGTTCCTCTTAATGAACAGCCAGGATTTATGGTTACTGTCCTGGGGAGTCTAAAGCTCACCTGTGTTATGGTTTAGAAGGTCCTTGGCCATCCTTAGTGACACTGTGTCTTCTTTGTAGAGGTAAGGTTGTCTTTGTGATAATGTGTTAAGTCCCTTTCTTCCTGGAGAGCATCTTTCATAGTGAAAAGGATGCTCTTAGTAGATACGTGGTATAGTGAAGATAATTCTGGTTCCTCTGGGTTAATTCTCTGCTTTCATCCAATCTACTCCTTTGCACTCAAATTTGGCTATCAGTAAGAAGAATTTCTGTGCCTTTGAGTCTTGCCTTTGGAGGTGACATAGGACCCTCTCTTTTACTCTTGGTCTTACTCTCTTCTGTATACCTGCTTTGGCTGGATTTTGAACTTTTTGAGTCTTGAGCATGAATGGCCTTGAGCAGTCCAGGACTCACCTTCCTCTGTTCTCACATTCTGGGCTCTTTGAGCGGGATCCCCGGACTTTACAGCACTGTCCACAGAAATCCATTTATATCTATGGGGTCAGCCCACAGCCCACTCCCAGGCTAATCATTGCCATCCAAAGGGCATTGTTTCTTTAGAAAATGCCTAAGACAAGTCAGTCATTGAATTGGTTGGAATAAGTTCCTTTGAGAAGTATTAAATAATGCCTGCTCCCCAATAAAAAGTTAAATTGATGTGAATTACTTTTTTTTTTTTTTTTTTTTTTTGCCGAAAATAAGATTATTGGAATCACAGAGGGGAGGCTAGATCTTTTGATCCTCTGCTGAATACCCCTTGGCAATTCTGACTTTTGGAGTGAATTCTGGGCAGGTTTAGTCAGGCTGTTTGAGTACAATGCCAAGGGCCTGAAGGTTACAAGTGGTCTTCCTGCATTCTGCCTGCCAATCCTCAGAAACTGGCATTCAACCAGATGGAAATGTTTGAATGGCTCAATGCACAGTGATCATAGGGAATATAAGATAAAAAATAATAGGAGAGAGGATCCCAGTGTTAGAGGACTGCAGAAGTCTTCAAGTCTATCCATCTATCACTTGGAAAGTGTATACAAAGGATCTTACATATTTATTTTTGATATTCCAGTAAAATTTCTTAGTTCTTTGACTGTCTATTGTGGGAAAAAACCTGTAAAAATGTATGTTCTGATAACCACAATAGTTACAGATTATCATCCTCTGCCTGGTAGAGCATTTAAGTATTAAAAAATCTAAGCATGACTGAAATAGAAATTTTTAAAAGTTACATAAAAAGTCCATGCACAGGGTTGGTAATTAGATATGTAATAGAGGTTACTACTGAAGTGGAGACATGATTAATTTCAGTAAGTAAAATGTGGTGGTGAGCCCTGCCTTCCTCCAGCAAATGTTGGCTGCAAATGAAAGTTCACACATTCAGTGCCTCAGTAGAAAAGGTGTTGTACCTGTGGCCCCTTCCACCGGTATCTGTTTAATAATGCAAGCCCATTAATCGTGGAGGAAGATGGAATGGTGTTCCCTACTCCCCACAGCAAAACCACACATGGTGTTGCTTCAAAAAGTGGGCATAAACGTTGTCCCATTGCAAAAGAATTGGGAACATGAAACATTTTGTTTCCTTTTTCTCTCTTTTGGAAACATGTATTCTTTGGAAGTGTTAGGATGGTTGAAAAGTGGTTAAATAAACAGCACCGGCTGGCCATTGTCAGCAGACTGTCTTGGAGTATTAGCTGTTTATTTCACTGACATATTCTGAAGGGTCTATAGGGGGCTCTTTCAGAAGTCAGGACCTCAATGTAATATACAAGCATTGATTCTGATATTTCCCTTGATAACAGTGCTCGACCATATTGGGGTCGTAAGTCAGTAAGGTTCATTGGCTCCTGTAATGCTCACTGTCACCAGTAATAAGTACAAAGGACTTGCTCTAAAAGCTGGCTTATAAAACTTTAAGGAAACTTGGATTGCTTAAGTGAACTTGCAAGGCTCTGGGGGGCCAAGCAGGCCTTAGTTGTCTACTTATATTAATTTCACAGAGTTTAAAGGGTCAAGAAAGGCGGTCGGTGATGCTTATTAATTTATGAAAGACAGGCTCTTGTCTGTCTCGCTTTCTCACTTTGACCATTCTGCCCTTCCTTTTAGAAAATTTAATATAAATTAAACCTTACCAGAGAAGAGTGCCCTAAAAGATTAAGTCTAAAGTTCACTGCTGGACTAAAAGGATCCAAAGATGCTACGTTTTTTTTCTGGCACAATTTCATTTAAAGTGATGTTTGAACAATAGAACCACACAGTGGACATAAAACATGAGAAGCAAAAGCAATTAGAGGCACACTACAGTTAGTCAAGGATGAGGATATTTAAAAAATATGAGACATACTTGCTTCTAGGGATTTTTTGTCTTCTTCATCCAAGTAATAATGGCTTGTAACAAGAACATTTTCTTGGCCTTAAGTGGAGGTATGGTTCTTGTTAAGATGGAAATGTTTGTATGTCACAGCAATGTCTCAAAACATATCTGACTGCTGGAGCCAAACCCTGCTGAGGAGTGAGAAAAGGGACATGGCATATTGCCATAGAAATAAAGCCAGTCTTCCTAATGGGAATGCTCCTTTTTGACTGATTTTCTTTTGGATAAAGAGGGAAGGCCACAATCATGTAAAGGCAGATATTTTAAAATGCAGTACCTATTTTAGTCCTCACAAAAAAAGTTGAATTATTTCCTCAATTTACAGATGCAGGTATTGAGACTCAGATTAATACATTTTCTGAGGTTTGTGCATCTAGTAATTGCCTGAGGAGTACTAGGAAATAAAGAAGTCTACCCACCCTTACCCAAAACCAAGGGATCAGCAAATGAGTAATTCTAGAACTAACTAACACAGTATCAGTAACAGAAATTTGGACATAAGAGTAAGCAGAATTAGTGAGCTAGCCGAAAAGTCAACTGACTATTTCTGTGCTTATGCACAGAGAGCAAAGAATAAGTAATACAGAAAGGAGCATTGAGACCTGTGAGACTCAGTCAATAGATCTAACATATAAATGGAATTCCAGAAGGAAATAATGGTGAATGAAGCAGAAACAATATATAAAGAGATAATTCCTGAATATTTTCCTTAACTGATGAATGATATTAATTTACAGGTTTATGGAAGCTCTGTGATGTCAAGAAGTGTAAATATGATATCACCATATTTTATTACAAGTAAATATTGACTACAACTGCAAATAACAACAGACAAAAATAATGCACATTATCACCATCCTGGCTAACATGGTGAAACCCCGTCTCTACTAAAAATACAAAAATATTAGCTAGGCGTGGTGGCTGGCATAGTCCCAGCTACTTGGGAGGCTGAGACAGGAGAATGGTGTGAACTCAGGAGGCAGAACTTGCAGTGAGCAGAGATCATGCCACTGCACTCCAGCCTGGGAGACAGAGCAAGACTCTGTGAAAAAACAAACAACAACAACATCCCCCCCAAACAAACAAACAAAAAAGAAAGTGGGGATGGAGTCTGACAGAGCCTTTCTCTCTGCAACTGCCCTCCCAGTTCCAGGTCCTGTCTCCATTAGTCTGTCTCCTCTACTCCTAGAGGCCCCAGCTGGCTCTGTGGCAGCCTCTGTGCCTCTGTGACCTGTAGGTACTGGAAGATTTGTAGGGAGGATGCCAGGACATGGAAACAGATGGGAAGACCAGAACACTGAAGATCAGTTCAAAAATTCTGGAAGTAATCTGAGAAAGCTTAATTTAAAATGTGGCTATTGGAAAACCCTGCCTACCCACTGGAGCACTTTTGCAGATGGAAGCCTGCCAGTCCTTCCGCCAGCATGCGTACAACAGGGACCCACTGTCACCCTGCTGGAGCACTTTTGCTGCTGGCAACCCCTGTCAGAGTGTTGTTGCCAGCAGACTGGGAACACCTAGGCCCCCAGTGTAGTAGGTGGTTAACCTTGAGGGGCCAGAGAACGTATCTGTGAGCCTAGTCCCAGTCCCCCAGGGTTAGAACATGCAGTCTAAGAGTGCTGAGCTTAGCCTTGGCCCCCTGGAAGCATGCAGAAGCAAAGCCATTCAAGTTAACCCAACTTTTACCATAGTAGAGGTGTCAAGGACATCAAAGAATATGAAAGCAAAAAACCCCATACAAAAGATGGCAACTTCAAACATTAAAAGAGCATCAGTCAACACAGATGAGAAAGAACCAGTGCAAGAACTCCAGCAATTTTAGAAGCCAGAATGTCTTCTTATCTCCAAACAACAGCACTAGCTTCCCAGCAATGGTTCTTAACCATTAAATGGCTGAAATGACAGGTATGGAATTCAGAATCTGAATGGCAAAGAACTCATTGAGATACAGGAAAATGTTGAAACCCAATCCAAGGAACACAGCAAAATGGTCCAAGAGCTGAAAGACAATGTAGCCATTTTAAGAAAGAAACAAACCAAACTTCTGGAAATGAAAAATTCACTTCAGGAATTTCCGAATGCAATGGGAAGCATTAATAACAGCAGAGACAAAGCTGAGGAAAGAATATCAGAGCTCAAATACTGTTCCTTCACATCAATGCAGGCAGACAAAAATAAAGGAAAAAGAATAAAAAATGAACAAAATCTCTGAGAAATATGAGTTTATGTAAAGAGACCAAACCTACTGCACATTGGTATTCCTTAAGGAGATGGAGAGAGAGCAAACAACCTGGAAAACATATTTGAGGATATCGTGGATGAGTATTTCCCCAGCCTTGCTAGAGAGATTGACATACAAATTCAGGAAATTTGAAAAACCCCTGTAAGGTGCTATACAAGACAACCATTGCCAAGACACATAGTCATCAGATTCTCCAAAGTCAATGTGAAAGAAAAATTCTTAAAGGCAGCTAGAGAGAAGGGGTAGGTCACATACAAAGGGAACCCCATCAGGCTAACAGTGAAACTTTCAGCAGAAACTTTACAAGCCAGAAGGGATTGGGGGCCTATCTTCAACATCTTTTAAAAATAGAAATTTCAACTAAGAATTTTATATCTAGCCAAACTAAGCTTCATAAACAAAGGAGAAATAAAATCTTTTTTCAGATAAGCAAATGCTAAGGGAGTTCATCACCACCAGACATGCCTTACGAGAAGTCCTTAAGGAAATGCTAAATACGCAAACAAAAGACCACTACCTGCCTCTCCAAAAACACATGTATGTACATATCCCACTGAAACTCTAAAACAACCCCATAATCAGGTGTACATAACAACGAGCTATTAATAACAACACGATGACAGAATCAAATCCTCACATATCCATATTAACCTTGAATGTAAATGGGCTGAATGCCCCACTTAAAAGACACAAAATGGAAAGTTGGATAAAGAGGCAAAACCCAACTGTATGCTGTCTTCAAGAGGCCCTTCTCACATGCAAGAACACCCATAGGCTCAAAGTAAAGAGATGGAAAAAGATATAGCAAGCAAACAGAAAACAAAAAAGGGCAGGGGTTGCTATTGTTATTTCAGACAAAACTGACTTTAAACCATCAATGATCAAAAAGGACAAAGAATGGTATTACATGAGATAAAGGTTTAATTCAATTCAACAAGACTTAACTATCATATATGTGTGTGTGTATATATATATATATACTATCATATATTTGATAGTTAAATGTTATTGAATTGAATTGAACCCCTCAACATATATATACATACCTATAAGTGTATATGTATATATGCATGTATAGGTATATACATATGCATGTACATGTACATACACATGCATGTATATCCATGCATATATACATATGTATGTACATGTACATATACACATATGTATGCACATGCATATACACACATGTGTGCATATGTATATATACATGTTATGTGTATATACATATGTATATTTGTGTACACATATGTATGTATATGTGTATGTGTATATGTATGTATATACATACGTGTGTGTGTGTATATATATATAAAAAACACTGGAGCATCCAATTCATAAAACAAGTTTTTAGAGACATATGATGAGACTTAGATAACCACACAATAATAGTAGACTTCAATACCCTACTGACTGTTAGATCATCAAACCCACGGTCATTCTGATCATCAAATCAGAAAACTAACAAGGATATTTGGGAGCTAGACTCAACCCTTGACCAAATGGACCAGATAGACATCTACAGAATATTCTACCCAATGACAATAGAATGTACACTCTTCTCATCTGCACACAGCATATACTCCAAGATTGATCATTCACACTCTCAGTCATAAAACAATTCTTAAAAAATTTAAAATATCTGAAATCATACTAACCACACCTCTCAGACCATAGGGTAGTAAAAGTAGAAATCAATGCCAAGAATATCACTCAAAACCATATAATTGCATAGAAATTAAACAACTTGCTTCTGAATGGCTTCTGGTAAAGAATGAAATTAAGGCAGAAATAAAAAAAAATATTGAAACTAATGAAAATAAAGATACAACACACCAGAATCTCTGGGACATAGCTTATGAGGTGTTAAGAAGAAAGTTTATAGTGCTAAATGCCTACCTCAAAAAATCAGAAAGATGTCACATTAACAACCTAACATCACACCTAGAGGAACTGGAAAAACGAGCAAACCAACTGCAAAGCTAGTGGCAGAAGAAAAATAACCCAAATCAGAGCTGAACTCAAATAAACTGAGATGCAAAAATTCATAGAAAATATTTATGAACCAAAAATTGGTTCTTGGAAAGAATAACATTGCTAGACCACTAGCTAGATTAACAAAGAAAACAGGGGAAAATATCCAAATAAACACAATCAGAAATGGCAATGGTGACATTACCACTCACCCAACAGAAATACAAAGAAACTCTGAGAGCGTTACAAACACCTCTATGCACGCAAACTAGAAAACCTAGAAGAAATGGATAAATTCCTGGAAACACACAATCTATTAAGGTTGAATCAGGAAGAAATTGAAATCCTGAACAGACCAATGACAAGTTCTGAGATTGAATTAGTAATTGTGAACCTACTGAAAAAACTCTAAACAAGACAGATTCACAGCTGAATTCTACCAGACATATAAAGAAGAGCTGGTATGAATCTTACTAAAATCTTTTCAAAAAATTGAGGAGGATGAACTCCTCCCTAACTCATTCTATGAGGCCAGCATTATTCTGATACCAAAACCTGGCAGATATACAACAACAAAGGAAAACATCAGACCGATATCCCTGATGAACATAGATGCAAAAATCCTCAGCAAAATATTAGAAATCAAATGTAGCAGCACATCAAGAAATGAATCCACCACAATCAAGTAGGCTTTATTCCTGGGATGCAAGGTTGGTTCAATATACACAAATATATATATGTGATTCATTACATAAACAGAACTTAAACCACATGATCATCTCAATTTATGCAGAAAAATCTTTTGATAAAATTCAAAATCCCTTTATGTTGAAAACCCTCTACAAACTAGGCATCAAAGGGATATACCTCAAAATAAGATCCGTCTATGACAGACTTACAGCCAATATCATAATGAATGGGCAAAAGCTGGAAGCATTCCCTCTGAGAACTGGGACACAACAAGGATACCTACTGTCACCACGTCTATTCAACATAGTACTGGAAGTCCTAGTAAGAACAATCAGGCAAGATAAATAAATAAAAGGCATCCAGATAGGAAGTGAGGAATTTGAATTATCTCTCTCTATAGATGATATGATTCTATACCTAGAAAACCCCATAGTTCCTACCCAAAGGCTCCTAAAACTGATAAATAACTTCAGTAAAGTTTTAGGATACAAAATCAATGTACTAAAATCAGTATCATTTCTATGCATCAATACTGTCCAAGTTGAGAGCCAAATCAAGAATGCAATCCCATTCACAATAGCCACAAAAAGAATGAAATACTTAGGAATACAGCTAGCCAGGGAGGTGAAAGATCCCTACAATGAGAATTACTAAACACTGCTAAAACAAATCAGAGATGACACAAACAAATGGAAAAACCTTCCGTGCTCATTGATTGGAAGAATCAGTATTGTTAAAATGGCCATACTACCCAAAGCAATTTACAGATTCAATGCTATTTCTGTCAAACTATCAGCATCTTTTTTTTCCACAGAATTAGAAAAAAAAAATCTATTCGAAAATGAAGATGAAACCAAAAATAAAAGCCCAAATAGCCAAAGCAATCCTAAGCATAAAGAAGAAAATCAGAGACATCAGACTACCCCACTTCAAATGATAATACACTACAGTAAACAAAACAGAATGGTACTGGTACAAAAACAGACACATAGATCAGTGGAACAGGCCAGAGTACCCAGAAATAAAACTGCACGCCTACAACTATTTGATCTTTGACAAAGTTGACAGTAACAAGCAATGAGGAAAGGACTCCCTAGGACTCCCTCTTCGATAAATGGTGCTAGGATAACTGGCCAGCCATATGCAGAAGGTTGAAACTGGACTCCTTCCTTGCACCATATATAAAAATCAACTTAAGATGGGTTAAAGACTTAAAAGTAAGACCTAAAACTATAAAAACCCTAGAAAGAAACAAAGAAAATATCATTTTGGACACACGTCTTGGTAAAGATTTCATGTTGACATCTCCAAATGCAATTGCAATAAAACAAATATAGACAAGCGGGACCTAATTAAACTGAAGAGCTTCTGAAAGCAAAAGAAACTCCAACAGAGCAAATAGACAACCCACAGAATGGGAGAAAATATTTGCAAACTATGCACACAACAAGGATCTAATATCCAGAATCTATGAGAAACGTAAACAAATCGACAAGCAAAAAGCAAACAGTCCTGTTAAAAAATAGGCAGAGACCAGGCACAGTCTCTCACGCCTTTAATCCCAGCACTTTGGGAGTCCGAGGTGGACAGATCATGAGGTCAGGAGATCGAGACCATCCTGGTTAGCACAGTGAAACCTCATCTCTACTAAAAATACAAAAAATTAGCTGGGCATGGTGGTGGGCACCTGTAGTCCCAGCTGCTGGGGAGGCTGAGGCAAGAGAATGGCGTGAATCTGGGAGGCGGAGCTTGCAGGCGGAGCTTGCAGTGAGCCGAGATCATGCCACTGCACTCCAGCCTGGGCGACAGAACAAGACTCCATCTCAAAAAAAAAAAAAAAAAAAAAAAAAAAAAAGGCAAGGAATATGAATAGACACTTCTCCAAAGAAGACATACACACAGTCAACAAGCATATGAAAAGATGCTCACTATCACTAATCATCAGAGAAATTCAAATCAGAGCCACAATGAAATGTCATCTCACACCAGTAAGAATGACTATTATTAAGTGAGAAAAGGGAATGCTTGTACACTGCTGTTGGGAATGTAAATTAGTTCAGCCACTGTGGAAAGCAGGTTGGAGATTTCTCAAAGAACTTAAAAGACAACCACCATTTGACCCAGCAATCCCATTACTGGTTATGTATACCCAAAGAAATATGTCATTTTACCAAAAAGATGCATGTACTCCTATGTTCATCGCGGCACTATTCACAATAGCAAAGACAAAGAATCAACCTAAATGCCCATCAATGGTGGACTGAATAAATAAAATGTGGTACATATACACCATGGAATAACATGCAGCCGTAAAAAGAAGATCATGTCCTTTGCAACAACAACAGGGATGCAACTGGAGGCCATTATGCTAAGTGAATTAACACAGAAACAGAAAACCAAGTGGGCATGCTCACTCATAGTGGGCTAAACTTTAAGTACCCATGGATACAAAGAGAGGAACAAGAGACACTGAGGCTTACTTGAGGGTAGAGAGTGAGAGAAGGATGAGGGTATAAAAGCTACCTATCAGGTACTATTCTACTACCTGGGTGATTAAATCATTTGTACACCAAACCCCGGTGATACATGATTTACCTACATAATGAACCTGTATGTGTATCCTCTGAGCCTAAAATAAAAGTGTAAAAAGGGACTTTGGTGATTATATAACGTATTAACAATTTCCAGGGATTAGGATGTAGGCAACTTTGGGTGCTAAGTTTTAAGCTTACTACAGTTTGATTTTTTTATTGGGGCAAAATATACGTAGATGTAAAATTTACCATTTTAACCATTTTAAGTGTACAGTTCTGTGACATTAAGTACCTTCACATTGCTGTGCAACTATCACCACTACCCATCTCTGGAACTTTTTCTTCTTCCCCAACTGAAACTCAGTACATGTTTAACACTGACTCCTTATTCCGCCCTCTGACCCTGTCCGCCCCTGACCCTGATGCTGTCCACTATTCTACTTTCTGTTTCTATGAATTTGACTACTCCAGGTATCTCATATATGTGAAATCTGTAGTATTTGCCCTTTTATGACTGACTTATTTTATTTAAAACAATGTCCTCAAGGTTCATTTACATTGTAAGCTTGTGTCAGAGTTCCTTCTTCCATTGTAGTATATACCACATTTTTGTTTCGTAATTCATCTGTTGGTGGACATTTGTGTTGTTTCTACATTTGGCTATTGTCAATAATGGTGCTATAAACATGAATACACAAATATCTGTTGGAATTCTTATTTTTCTTACTTTTTCTCAATGCCCTCACTTTAACAGTATCTTTACTTTTGGGTGTATGTCTGGAAGTGGAATTGCTGGATCATAAAATAATTTTACCTAACTTTTTAAGAATTGCCGTGCTGTTTCTGATAGTGGCTCTACTATTTTACATTACTACCAGCGATGTAACATGTCTCCACTTTCTCCCATCCTTTCTGCTGTGGTTTCAATGTTTGTCCTTTCTGAAACTCATATTGAAACTTAATCTCCAATGTAGCAGTATTGAGAGATGGGGACTTCAAGAGCGATTGGTTCATGAGGGTTCTGCCCTCATGATTGGATTAATCCACCTGTGGACTAACAGATTAATGGATTAATGGGTTATCAGAAAGTGGGACTGGTAGCTTTAAAAGAAGAGGGAGAAAGACCTGAGCTAGTACATTCTGTCCCCTCATCATGTCCTGCCTTGTGGCACCTTGAAACCCTTCAGAGTCCCACCAACAAGAAGGTCCTCATAAGATGCAACTGCTTGACCTTGAACTTCCCAGTTCCAGAACGGTAAGAAATATATATAT
Organism: Piliocolobus tephrosceles; assembly: GCF_002776525.5. Taxonomy (NCBI): domain Eukaryota; kingdom Metazoa; phylum Chordata; class Mammalia; order Primates; family Cercopithecidae; genus Piliocolobus; species Piliocolobus tephrosceles. Next base: position 130,370,418 of record NC_045439.1, read on the forward strand.
ATATAATATGTGTATATATTTTAGAAGTAAATTACCTAATTTCATGTATTCATTTATAGCAACAGAAAATGAACTAAGATACTCTCCAGAAACTTATTTTCTGTTTTTTGATAAAAACCATTCTAATGGGTATGATGTGTTATCCTATTGTGGTTTTGATTTGCATTTCCCTATTGATTACTGATATTGAGTATCTTGTCCTGTGTTCCATGTGTATGTTTTCTTAGGAGACAAATCTCCTTTTCTCATTTTAGCATCAGGCTACTGTGGGTGTTTTGTTTTGAATTGTAAGAATTCTTTAAATAATATGGATATTAATTCCTTATTCCATTATTTGCAAATGTTTTCTTCCATTTTGTGAGTTGCCTTTTCATTCTGCTGATAGCGGTTGAAGCAGAAAAGTTTTAAACTTTGATGAAGTTCCATCTATCTATTTTTTTTCTTTTGTTGTCTGTGCTTTTGGTGTCATACTTGTGAAATCATCACTAAGTCCAATGTCATTAAGCTTTTCCCCTATTTCCCTTATGCTCTCTTCTGAGAGTTTTATAGTTTTAGCCTTTTTTTTTTTTTTTTTTGAGATGGAGTCTCACTCTGTTGCCTAGGCTGGAGTGCAGTGGTATGATCTCGGATCATTGCAACCTCTGCCTCTGCCATTTAATAGAAAATAGAAGAACATTAGAAGTTTATTTATAACTTCTAATATAATAGAAAATAAGAGAAAGTTAGAAGTTTATTTCATGTAATGAAGTTCAGAAATAGGCAATCCAGGAATTGTGTGTTACCACTCAGATTTTCAGGCACCCTGGTGACTTCCAGCTCTTTATTCTACATTTCCTGGATTGGAGCCTTCATCCTTCTGTTCTAAGATGGAAGCTGGATTTTCATTTATCGCATCATATTACCTCATGTCATATCACGTTATCATCTAATTACATCGTATTAATGTCACATTACAGCAGTAGGAGGAAATAAACCTCAAATCCCTCCTTTTAAGTGAAACTCCTTGGAAGAATCACACAACACTTCCACTTACTACTCAGTTGCCAGATGTTGGTCACATGACCACACCTCTCTGCAGGAGAGGCTGGGAAATGTAGTCTTTTACTGAGTTAACCCTGTGCAGCTGTGTAGGTAAAGGAGAGAGAGAAAATTCATCATTGGAAGTCAACTTGAAGTTTCTTCACACTTTTGAGTACCTTCAACTTAAAACTCTGTATATATGAACTCTTTTGAATTCTATGACCATACTGTTGGATAATGATGCATACAAAAATAATAAAGAAACACATGTTGGACACTCATTACTGCTACAGAACAGTATATACATCCTCAGGAGACTTGCTGGAATGGGTGCAAGTGACTCCAGTGAAGTCTGAGCTTTTTAACTCAACTCCAGTCCGATCCCTTTGGGGGTGCCCAAACCTTTCATTGGTAAGTGGTTGGGTAATCTTTTATTTCTACATGCTAGCTTGCCTTTGAAGACACATTGCTTTGTTAGGCATTTGTATGTGATCTCATGGTACAAGATCCACTAAAAGGGAGCAGGCTTAGGCAAAACATAAGATGGAAATTCATGCAGCCTATCTGGCCTACCCATCTGGTCAGCAGAATCCTAACTGCAGTGTCTCCTTGGAATTCTCCAGGCCCAGAGATCTAACTACTGAAAAATCCGAAAGGAATATTTAACATGGATCTAAAAGATTGAAAAAAAAAAAAAAAGGGTTAAAAAGTGAAAACAAATGCTAAGTTTACTACAGAGTTAAATCTAACGAAGACATAGGCATTCACATGCATTTATTATGTGCATTATTTGAGCCCCTGGATCTTGCTATACCTGAAGACAGACCTGACTTCCCAGTAAGATGAGGCAACAAGTTCTCTTTTTTCCTTAAGTTATTTTGAGTTGGATTCCTATCACTCGTAACTAAAATAAAGCATATAATATAAGAAGTAATCCTTCTTCATGAAGACATTACTGAAATTCTTGGTCAGGTGTGGCTAAGGAAACTCTCTTTGTCCCATCCAGTTCAGGTCCTCTTCTTTATTACTCAGGTATTTCTCTTCTTTGTGTCTAGTTTGTTCACGTCCTTTGTCTTTGCTTTAGAACATTGCTTGTTTGATTAAGATTTCTCAGAATTGCTATAAGCTATGACTCATATTATCTTTCCCCCAAAGTGATCATCAGTTACGTTTTTTAGCTCCAAGGGTGTACAGGTCCATGCAATGCTGAAATTTAGTAAGGCTTTCTCTCCTTCAAAATCAGGCTGCCATATATTAGCTTCTGGGAACATTGCCTGTTTGCTGCAGGTTCCATGCCCTCTCTTATCGCCACTGAGCCTAGTGTTGGTAACCAAAGGTTCAGTTATTAAGTAGTTATCATGCATGTAAAACATGTTTCTACCATGGGAAGTCCATAATCTAGTTGATAATAATGATTCTGGAATAATCTTGGAATTTGGTCTTCCAAAGCAGATCTAAGAACATCTTGAGGCACTTTTTTTTTAAGTTTGGGAGCTGAATGTTTTACTTTCAGAAAAAAGTTTTCTAGGTAGATGGACTTGGAGAAAAAAAAATAAATTGAGGAATACTTACATCAGACATTTGCTGACTATTGGGCACCATGCATGATCAACATGTGTGTGCTCATCTACCCCAGCTTCCCTCAACATTCTCTGTTCTCTGTAACTATAAAGTAAATTTATGTTATTCTTTATCTAAACAGTTCTGAGAGTATTGGGAATGATAATAATTAAAGAACAATCCAGATAGCCAAAAACAAAAAAAACTTAGGACAGAAATCCAATATTCAAGACTCAAATCTTGAAATGCGTTTGTGAAATGTGGGTAATGGTAATATACTTACCCCATTCATCTCCCAGAATTACAAGAAGAATCAACTTAGTTAATGTTAGAGTGCTTTGTAGACTATAAAATACCATAGAAATGTCAGCTGTTACTACAACCTTCATGCCAATGTTTTCCTAGTTCTTCTTGGCTCAAAGTAATGAAAAGTTTTTAACATTTAATTTCTTACAGTTTCGTTTTTTTTGTCCTCAAACAGCTTTGCTTTATTTTAGTTACGAGTGATAGGAATCCAACTCAAAATAACTTAAGCGAAAAAGAGAGCTTGTTGTCTCATCTTACTGGAAAGTCAGGTCTGTCTTCAGGTATAGCGAGATCCAGGGGCTCGAATAATGTTGTCAAGGCTCTCTCTCACTCTCAGTCTGCTTCCCTCTTTTTGTGGGCCATGTCCTTTCCTTTGGGCTTAAGTTTCCTCCACAGGAAGAAGAGGTGTTGACATTGCCCTGAAACTTAACAGAAAGAGAGCTTTTTTACCCAGTGTCCACACATCAGTTCCAGGGAGATATACTGGGGACAGCCCTGCTTGGATGGCAGCTGGGAGTGACATTTATCACATGTGAGATGGGCTTCCTTGATTGGGTGATCTGTTTTCTATGCTGACTCCTGTGATACAGGATGCAGTAAGGACAGGATCCTGTAGTTGTCCATCCAGCTGAGGCCCAGAGGTGAGAGGAGGGGATTCTCTAAAGGTAGGCTTGTTGGGCAGAAGTGAACTCCACTTGTCTTTTGCAAAAGATGAGGTCAGGACTTTCAGAGAAGATGAAACATAAATAGTGAGTAAACATATGAAAACACACTCCACTTCATTAATAAGGAAATTAAAAAGCATATGGGGAATTACAGTATTTTTCCCAACTAAGTGGGAAAAATTTAAAAGTCAGATAATACAGATTTGGAGAGGATAGAACAATGATCTCTCTGATATACGGGTTAAAGTACGATCTGTTATAACTACTTTGGAAAATAATTTGCTATTATCATGAAGGTTGAACATTCATATATGCCATGATCTAGCAATTCAACTCCTAAATATATCCTAGAAACTTTGGGCATGGTGTGCACATGGTGTGCAGGAGCTATATGCAAGGATGATCATAACCAACTTATCCCTAGTAGCAGTAACATTATAAGCAACTTAAATGTCCATCAGCAGGAAGACAAATAAATACATTTCATATACTGCAGTACCATACCCAGTGAAAACAAACAGCAGCAGAGTGAACTAATATCAATTAAGCTTAGAAATATAGTGTTAAGTGGGTAATCAAGTTTCAAAAGACTAACTACAGTATAGTACAATGTGTAGAAAGCTCAAAACAAGAAAAATGCGATAACATTGTTTTGTTGACTAACAAAAGCAAGAGGAGCATAAATATGAAATGAAAAACACTATGTATTTTTAATTATTTAAAATATGAAATTAAATGCCAGGCGCAGTGGCTCAAGCCTGTAATCCCAGCACTTTGGGAGGCCGAGACGGGTGGATCATGAGGTCAGGAGATCGAGACCATCCTGGCTAACCTGGTGAAACCCCATCTCTACTAAAAAATACAAAAAACTAGCCGGGCGAGGTGGCAGGTGCCTGTAGTCCCAGCTACTCGGGAGGCTGAGGCAGGAGAATGGCGTAAACCTGGGAGGCGGAGCTTGCAGTGAGCTGAGATCCGGCCACTGCACTCCAGCCTGGGTGACAGAGCGAGACTCCGTCTCAAAAAAAAAAAAAGAAAAAGAAATTAAAAAAATGAAATAAAAAATATGAAATTAAAAATACTACTCCTGGGGTAGTTCAAGTTGCTGGGTAATGATACTGGCGTTTTCAGGTATTTTAAAATCATGCTTCATAACATACACACGTGGCATATGCATATATGTGTTACATCTATTATTTTATATTCTGAAATATTAAGTAACAGAAGCATGTAAAAAGAGAACATATGTTTCACTATGAGTTTTTCCAAACTGGTTAAATCAAAAATACTAAATTCAGTAGCCATTAATCTGATTAATCTGCATGTACCTAAGGAAATTTAAGAGTAAAAACATGATTTGTAGGCAATTATTGTTATGTATTAGGATACATGAAAAGTTTAACTTGGTCAAGTACCTAATGGAACATTTGATAAGTTAGCAAACTTTAAAACACATGAAGAAAACAACAAAGGAAGGACATACCTTCATGCTATGCCTGACCAAACAGAAATTTGGATTATGTATACAAAACAGGGGGAGGGTGGTTTAAGAAATTTATTTTGAATATTTACAGCAATGTTTCCTTTCCACCTCATAGATATTACATTAGATCATGGAATAGTTACCCCAGTGGGGCTTCAAAAGATTCATCTTTTTTTTCAGCCATAGCTGTTTGATTGGAGAATAAAAGTCAGCATTAGGTATTGACAACATGATTTTTAACTCATATGGAAGTTTTTCACTTATATGGGAATAATTTGAATTTGTATTCCTGTTAGAATTTTAGAACTGGATTTTCGCATAGCCTGACATGTCTCTGAAAGGAATTAGAGTTAGGTAAGGAGCAAGGAGAATTACCTATAACAAATAAAGGTGATAGAAAGAAGGATGGAAAAAGAAGGCAGAAGGAAAGGGAGGGAGAGGGAAAGAAAGAGAGAATGGGATGTTGGAGAGAGTAGGTCTTGGTGATGCAAATGCTGAAGTCTAAATTCTGGCTCTGCAATTACTAGCTGTGTGACTTGGACAAGTTCCTCAACTACTCTGATGTTCCCGAGGCCCATCTCTATGTAGGGACTCCAGCCTCCACCTCCCCATGTTCTTGTGCTCACAAACTGTAGGCAGATGGAATCTGAACTGGGAAGGACCAATGATGAGATGCAGAGAAGAGCCACATTCTGAACGTTATGTAATGTTATGAATGTTTTATAGATAGCATATCAAACATACTGTCTATAAAAGAGCATGACTACCATGAATATGTCTAAGTGTGAACAAACAATTCGAAAGTAGTATTTGGAGAGTGGACGTTACCCTCTAAAAGAGGTAAGGGAGGATGGCTAAGGTGCCCTAATATAAATAAAAATAACATTTTTTTCTGATGGCTGCCCTTTAGTTGAGCTAAGGACTGTCTCTCTCTGTGTAATGCAAGTGGTATGTGGTATGTATGGTTTGCAGATAGAATGTTAATTTCACAATATATTTGTGCTGTGCATTCTACCATGTTTGATTGTTCTTTCCCAACAATGATGCCAAGCTAAAAAGGAAGGTAAGAGAATGTTGAGTCCATTGTTAGGGGTGGATTAAATGTGCAAGTGTTTTGTTTTCAGACAATGGACAATTGAGGGGCACCACCTTCAGGCACTTCTCTCTGTTTTTGGAAGCAGTGGTGATGGAAAAAAGGACATAGGCACTGGTGCCAGGCACACCTGGCATTAAGTCCTGGTTCTGCTATTTAAGGCTTTGTGATCTCAGACAAGTTTCTTATCTCTCTTCAAAGTGAAACAACAGTACACATTCTTTTCACTGCCTCCTGATCTTTGCTTTTTAACCTTGCCTTTTAATATTTCCCTATAGACTTGACCGTTGCATTTGGCTTTCTTCATTTGAGATGGGGTCCAATTTTGGCAAATAGCACATTGCGTCACCCACTCCATGCCCGCTCTCTGTTACCTTCAACCCCAGTGAAGTTCAGACCAAAGGGCCTGAGCTTCTTCACAGCAATTATGATAATCACTACTGATAAGTGTCTGTCATCTGGGGCATGTCGTGATGATTGCTTCCTCTTGAGGGGTACTGATATCAGCACAATGGCTCAGCAATTCTGTGCAATGGCAAAGATTCTTACTCCCCCCCACTCCAGGGATTTCCAGCCTAGTGCCCTGCTTCTCTTGGTCTAGGGAAGCTCACATGTTTTTCCTGAATGGGGCTCTAGTCCCTAGTCCTTGCCTCCTCTACAGCCCTGGGCTGGAAAGCATAAGACAAAGTCCCAAGGTTTTCTGTCAGTCTTTCATTTAAGCTGGAGTTGGGGCATCAGTGCTAATCATTCAGATTCTTTTTCTTTATGTTCTGCTCTGGCTTTTTTGTTTTTTTGACTCTTTCAAGGACAAAGCTCTTCCTACCCAGAAAATAGCTCAACTCCAAGAGTCTTGGTAGTTCAAATGCCACTACTTTCCAAAGGACCTCAAATGGCTCCCTTTACCCTTCATTCCTCTCAGCAGTATCTTCCAGCTCCAAGTCTGTGTTGTCTTCCTTGAAGAAGAGAGTGGGAGGAGTCTGGTGCATCCTCGACGCCTCCTGCCTATGTGGTTCTTTGCTGTTGGCCTCTCCCTGGGAGCTGAGCCAAATAGGGGAGGCTGAGACCAGAGTTGGGGCATCCAGGTCACACGGGTGCAAGTGCCAGCCACAGGTGCCAGAGGTTGCTGTGATTTTCACAGCCTTGTTCGCAGAGCAGCCCATTCAGCCGGACTTAGTTTATTTATTTAATAATAATGCTTGGCAAAGGGAACGACCCTTGCTTGTCAAGCACTAATGCATACCAGGGATTTTTTGTGTTATCTTCCTTAGTTCTCACAAAAGCCCTCATAGGAACTGCTCTGTCCTTATTTCAAGTGGTCTCCTCCAGATCACACATTGAGGCTCTGTGTTCACCTTCAAAGGCACAGAGTCTGCCTACTAGCCAACGCTACCCTCTGTTTGACAAAATACTCACATAGGTTATCCTACTTGGATGTTGCTCTGCACCAGAACCTCAGGAGGGCATCATGCAAGGCATTTCACAGATGAGGAAGTTGTGGTTCCTCGGCTGTGAATGGGAAAACTGAACTAGGAAGGTGGGTTGAAAGACTCCAAGTCCAGCCACCAGAGTGTCACATGGAGTGGAAGGGGAAAACACTTCCTTGTGTTATCCTTCAAGCAGGATAGAACCCTGAGGAAAGTGGTAAGGAGGTGGATTTTTGGTTAACAAAATGAACTCCTATTAGGAATTGTTCTACAGTATCTGCCACCACCTGACCCTGAGAGACAGGATGAGGAAGATAAGTGGAGAGGCTGGGCACTGTTGAAAATGGGGGCAGTTGGCCAAGTCGAACTTTGAGGGCCCACCCAACTCTATGTGCCTATGACCCTATGGTTCCAGAAGCTTCTTGCTTCTTTTCACTGTTATAGATGATCTTACACTAAAGCCAAGACCCAGAATCCATGTCTGAGGGTTCGAAGTGCCTCACCATTGCAAGCTTGGAGGATGAGACCATAAATTATTCAAATACTACTCTCTGGTGTGAATCATCCAAGAATTCTAAGAGATTTGTCTATTGATTTTCTGCATTTGACAACAGCCTTTCTGCTCTGCACAATGTTATTTTGACTAAAATCCTAATCACACAGAATCTACTATTGTATTTTGTTTAAAAGACTTACCAATTTTCTAACTTGAAAAATACTTTTTCTGGAATGCACAACTCCAAAACTCCTAATGGCCTAAAGAGAAATAGATGTCACCATTAGCTGCTAATATGTTCCTTAATCCATCTCCTTCTCAGCTCATAAGCCTACAACTCAGTGCTCTGAGACCAGGCATGTTAATGGTACAAAATATTTACATTTATGCCCCAAATCCAAACAGCCGCAAAACTTTATTTCTCCTTTTGTGGTTTCAATATTTAATTAGTGATGAAGCATCAGAAAGCTGTGGAGAAAAAACACCCCATTATTTTTTAAGTTATAGTATATTTACAACCCATTTCCACCTGCTCCCTTTGTCTCCACCTGTCTCCGCTGTACACAGATTTGTCTCAGCCATCCCCTCAGGAATACAGCTGTGTCATCACATCCCCTGGCATCCTAATATGTCATACTAAGCTTTAAACCAATTAGGAATGACTACTGACTGTGCTGACTCATGGGAAGAGAAGGGGATAATGTGTCCTTCAGGTAATGAACTTCTTTGGGGACTTGACACATATTTCATTTTTTAGCACCGTTGGTATTCCCCTGTCACATTTCTGTGGATGTGGCTTTATTTTGCTTCATCGCACTAGGAGGATTATGCAGGGATTAATATTTGTGAGGTAAGTGAGTTTGTATCTATAATAATGAGATTTGGACAGAGGCACAGTGAAATTATTGGGCCAGCCTCTGAGGCCTCAGGGACAAGATGGAGAGTTCAAGGGTAGATCTGGCCCAAGTGACACATGTCCTTGGAAGGGCATGCTGGGAGCTTTGCGTGCTTTAGTTTCCTTCTACTCCAGTAGTTCTCAAGCCCTGACATGTATCAGAATGACCTGGTGGGCTTGTTAGAACATACAGCTGGGCTCTTACCTCCAGAGTTACTGCTTCGGTAGGGCAGGGATGGGGCCTGTCCAATTCTAGGTGAAGTTAATGCTGGTGCTCTGGGGACCATACTTTGAGAACCACTACTTTCAAGCTAGGATACCAATTTAACCCTTTTGCCAGATGAGTGAGGATTCCTTGAATGAAAGTACAAGCCAAGGTCAAATATAACTTTGTGTGATTAAATAACTGGTTACAATTCCAGAGCTTTCAAGGCAAGATGGGTATTGTAAATCATCCAAGGGAATGATGTGGGCCAGAAGGCACAGGCAGTCAGTCATGTCAGGACAGTGGGGACTAGGAGAGCTCAGGTCGCATCTGAAGGGCAGCCTCACCTGGGCTCCAGGAGGTTGTTGGTGTGCAGGAACTCGAACTTCTAGGTATACAGGATGAGGCCCGAATCCAGATTTTTAAAATGTGAAATTTCCCTATTTCAAAATGAAGGCTCTAAGCAAATGGGGCAAACCACTGTGGGGGTGAGAGCTGCAGTTGGCCCTCAGCTTGCCAGTTTGCAATCTTCAGTTTAAACTAACCTACCCACCATTTTTTTTCCCCTAGAGGGTACACAGTCTTATTGCCCATGCATAGACTTTCTTCAGCGTTTCTTCCAACTTTGCCATTTGTCCATTCCCATCTAATGGGGGTCTTGGGCCTTGAGACCCATTTGGGTCTGTGTGGTGAAAGTTAAAACAGGGGCTCGCCCACTGGGGACATGCTGGGTCAACACCCTAGTGGTCCATGTTGCAACTGCATTTGGTAGATCTGACTCTTTCGGACTAGAGACAAGGATTCTGGCCCAAGGTAGTGGATGGGCCTGGAGCAATGTCTGTGCTTATGTTGGGGCAGCAGTGATTTCTATGAAGCAAGTGCTTCCATCCAAGGCAGAAGAGGAGCAAGGCCTGGGAAGCCTGATTGGATCCTCTTCGAGGAGGACACTCATCTTAGGAGCTTTTACATGCGGTATCTCATTTCATCCATAGGGAAACACAATGAGCTTATTATTGCCATTTCGCTGAAAAGGAAACTGAAGTTCTGAGGGTTTTTGCTGTTAGTAAGTAGTTGAGCTGTGACCTGAACAAAGGTCATCTGAAAGGAAGGCGAGGGACCCACTACTCAGGACTCTGGGTAATGTGTCCCTGCCTCTTTGCCTGGGAATGTAGCATGAAAAATGGTGAGAAAATCATAGCTTTCACTTACTTTTTATGACCCCAAATTTTATAATGGGAATTTGGCCTCACATTTGCTCATATTGCTGTATAGCAAGAGCTTAATTTTTTGATTAGCATAAAAAATGACCCCAGGAGAAGTTCATTCCCAGCTCAAGGATCGTGTGTTGAAATAGGATGTTAACGAAAACCTTATAGCCCATGCCTGAGTCATTAACATCCCAGGATATGAATGGGGCAGGTCCTAATTCTTCAATTGAGATTTCTTTGCTCCACTAAGTTCATTCCATGCTGGGACCATTAAAACGTCCTTTCAGTGCTTCATCTGAAATTACCCACTTTTACAAATTTTCCCGTTACATAGATCTAGCGCCTTTTGGAAAATGAATTGCTTTTGGTGGTGGTCGTGGATGTCTGTGATTTTAATATTATTATAAAATGTGTCTCGATTAATCAATGTTTGAGAGTCATCTAGCTCTAAGCTAGATTACAAGTAAATAAAAATGGACTTTGTGCCTAACTTCTACCTCCATAAAAAATCCTCTGAAATAGAGATGACAGGAACAAAAGAACGGTGGTGCCTGGGCCCAAGAAGGTTTAAGTGAGGTACTTAATATTCATCTGGTATTCATTGCAATAACATCAATCTTACCAAATTCTCCTGGTGTTAATGTAGATGTTCTGCATTTAATATATACTTCCAGTGGAATTGCATTGTAATTGAGCACTAAATGATGTCCACTTATGGTAAAGTGGTTCCAGAATTTTTTTGTAATAAATGGGTTTTAGTAGAATAGAAGATCACAGATTCATTGCTGAGTCTATATTAGACTCTTTAGGCTCTAATTGTCATTGACGGTCTTTACTGTATTATTTCCAGACAGTTCATAATTTTCCCAGCTGAACAAATGATGATTTGTGAGTGGAGTAAGACACTGACTGGATTATGTGGTGCCATTTATTTTTTTCATTGCTCTTGTTTCGCAAAATATCTTTTAAAATCAATTGAATCATCTCTACTGGTGTTATTTTAATGGCTGTAGAATTATTTGTATAGTAACAGTGATAGCAAAATTTGTTGAGTGCTTACTCTACACTAAACACCCTGTTAAGGTGAATACATTCATGATCTCATTGGAACCTCATGACAACACAGTCAGTTTGGTTACCATTTGTACTGTAGTTGGGTAAGTTGGATATCAGGGGTTTAGGAATTTGTGTGAGGTCATATAGCTAGAAAGGGGTGGAGTTGGGGTTGGAATTCATATCAACATGGCTTCAGACTTCAAAGTCTGCTTTTAGCCATGGCACCAGATGACTTGAGTGTGGCTAGTAGACATGGAATTTCCTACAAGCAGATGGAGCAAACTCTAAGTTCCCAGACTGATGAGAATTTCCTGCATTTCTTTATCACAAGCAGGAGAGATTTGTTAAGATAACCTAAGAAGTTAAGAGATAGCTTTTTTTTTTCCCTCCTTAAGCCCAGGGATGATGGGGAGCTGATGTTTAGGAAGAATATCTGTTTGAAAATGAGACACACAAAGATTCTGTGCAGTAAAACAAGCAAATTGCACAGAGTGCATTTGTTTGCATGGAAGCAAACTAGACATGCAATTGTGACTAGTTAACCCTGTGGTTAGAGCATGTGGCTGAGAGCTCTGTATGGCTTATACTCCTCATTCTGCCCATGCTGAAATTCTGGGAGGCTATGCCAGAAGACCTGTCCCAGTGCTGACACTAACCAGCTGATGACTCCACTGATACATCTTGCCTTCTCTTATCTGCAAAATGAAGGGATTGAGTTGAATTCAAGACTTTCAAACCTATATAGATTGGCATTGTGAGTCTTTCTTCCAAAGAAAGAGAAAGGAGAATTCTAATATGTGGAACATCTGAAAGCAGAAAATTTCTGGTTGAATTACACACTGCCCCCCTTTCCATCCTAGGCTGGAAATCTTGAGCCTCCTTGCCCTGGCCCAGATCCCCTGATACCCTGTTAGATGTGTGAGGGCAAGTCTAGAAAACTTCTGATCTAGCTGCCTCCTCAGTTTCATGGTAACTCACACTTCCATACTCACTATATTCTGATATAGATTGTTTTTAATTTTGTGAGCACTGGAAATTGAGTCATTGATCAGATTTCCCTTGCCATGGGTCTCTGAAACTGATGGTTTACTTAGAGCAAAGGTGTAAGACGCTAAAGAGTGGGTTTTGGGTTGACCACATCTTATGTTCCCACCAATTAATCTTGCTTTCTCCCTTATTTCTAATGAATGCAATTGTGTGTTTTACATAATTCTGCAAGCCACTTTAAGTCTTTTTTTTTTTTTTTTTTTTTTTAGCAAAGTAGATTAGGAAACCAATCAACTAATAAAATGTCCCCCAAATCTCTTCTGATTCCACATACTAAATGTGTGGTTAATTTCAACAAAATTTGAAGCTTGGATCTCAAATGTCACGTTCTCAGGGAAGCTGCTCTAGGGCGCTTATCTTTACACACATCAGCACCCCTGTAGCCATCCTCACTGAACTTCTACTCTCTCTTTATTGCTCTTGGTATAGGTTATTATTGTGAACTTGTATGATTATTTGATTCAACTCTCAGCTGAATATTTATGAAAGGGAGGTAAAAAATTTGAGTGGGGGCCAATTGGGTTGGGACCATGCAAAGGTATTTGGACTTTACCCTTTTAAGTGACAGAGTTCCATAGACACACAGTAGGTCCCCAGCTAACCATGAATGGATGCAGTAAACAAATGAATCCTTAGAGACTTAGCAGGAGGCTGCTACTGCTACTTAAGTCTTCACGATGGGAAAAAGCAGCTCGTTATTGTTAATGCCAACACCTCGGATAATATACTTTTTATCTCTGCTCATAATGGTAATGTAGATAAATTCCATAAATCAAATCTCAGCAGTAAAAAGGTTAATAAGTTTATGCTGTATAATTGAAAGCCATATTGGTGATTAAAAGGATTTTTATATATCAGTTTTCTGGGTCACCAACTAATTATTTTCAATGGCCGGTAATAAAACACAGCACCATGCCTGGCTAGACACTGCAAACTGTCAGATGCTAAATCGTGTAGAAAGTACTTGAGCAGGTTACCTTAAGTTGGTTGGTCTTTCCCTTGGGATGTGAAGTCATTGAAATCCCTGCTGTTTGTTTTGTGCCAAGCTTATGTGATGCTTGGGGTCCCCTTCCACTGAAAGTATGGAAGCTAGGCAATTCCCCCAAATGGAAAAGACTTGTCAAGCTCCAGGGACCCCATGATAGCTGTAATCATTCATGTTCAATGCAGTTGGCAATAGTAACACCAAGCAGTTGCCTTTACATCTAGATCATGGCTGCAGTATGGCACATATTTGGCCATCCTTATTCAGAATAGAGGATTTGCAAAAGAAGGAAAAAATGTATGACCTGGAGTAGATTAATATTTTTTGACCCCCTAAAATATTCCAAGAATAGTCTTTGTGATTTATATGCACTAGAGGCCACTAAAGTATGTATTGTTAACTCAAGGTTAGCTATGGGAAAACTGAAGCTTAGAAAGTGTGGGAATTACCCAAGGTCATGGCTTTAAGCAGGACAGCCAGCATTCAAGCTTGAATCTGTCTGACTCCAGACTCAAGTGATCCCACTACATATATTTATATTTATGTAAAATGTGTGACTTGACTTATATATACACATACATTTTACTTCTGGTTTGTGGAGTACCATCTTAAGAAACAGTGACAACAAAGATAAAATGTTTATGAGTTGGTTCTGAGCTTAATTTGGGATATCAGAAGTTTGTGTAGCTGGGGTGGTGAAAATAAGGTTGCTGCATTGAATGAAACACATGTTATATTCTAAGCACACAGTGTCTCCCGGAATAGTGCTGGAAGTGCTTAGAAGGTCAGTCTTCCAGTCTTGGAGGCTGCGTAAAGGTAGAGGGAAATGAGGCGGGGAGGAGGCATTTGGGAGGGACATTTGTTTCAACTCCTGCCATTATTTCTTATGGGTGGGCCTGATGTGTCACTTAGCCAGCATGCTATCACCTCTAGTGTTTGTTCAAGAGAAATATGTTTATAGGGTTTCTATCAGGAAAGAAATACAGACATTGTATACTGAAGTAAAACATAGTGGGCTTAAACCCAGAAAAATCACTAGATACAGTGATATATCCTTTATTTAACATTTCAATGTGTCTGACTTTACCCCATTACGAAGGAGACGAATTGAGGTTGGAAACTTTCTGTGGTTGTAGTCTTTGTTTTTGTTTCTCTAGTTCTTTTACAAGTTCTGGAATTATCTTGTAAACTAGGCACTGTGTTCAGTTGTGCGTGTGTAGGAGGGAGGGTTTGGGAGGATTTGTAGAATCATTCTACCGGGGCTCTCCAAAGTCTGCGAATAACAGATGAATCAGAAATGTTGAACTCCTCAGTTACTTTCTTCAAAGGCAAATTATTTGCAGATGAAATATAGAATACAAATTGGAAGGTGAATGCTATTGTCTTGGCTGCAGAGTTTATGCTTCAAAAGAATAGCCAAGAGCATCCGGGACTGGTTTAAAAAATGTATTTGACAGATATGTTAATCAAACCACCAAATAAAGGAGACCGTCTGAGGATGGCACTGAGACAGGGCACTCTCAAAACTCTCCATGGGCTTGGTAATTAAACACAGGTGCTTTCTTTTCTTGGCATCTTATGCTAGGAAGGACTGACCTATCAGTGACTTAGTGTTCCCATCTGCCATCAGGTGATACGTGAAATGTAAGAGCAGCCTCAGTTCCTTCCTAGAGAAAGAAGGAGATGTGATTAACCCAATAACCCAGGAGGAAGACACAGAAATGTGCACAGAGAAAAGGCAAATGAATTTCCTTGGGGTCAGTGTGGAGTGATTCATGTTGCAGGGAAAAATTGGGCTTCTCACGTTACAGGGATTCTTCATGCCTATTTGTGACAAGAGCATTCTAAAGATAAAAACTCCCTTAGCTGCTCAGCCATATTTTAGAAAGAAATATTGGGGTTAGCATGGGGGGTGGGGGCGAGGAAAGGTAGAGGTGGAGATGAGTGGAGGAGTAGACTGGAAAGGGCAGATGGAAAAAGGGAGAGAACGACAAATATACTTCCATTAATAGGAAAACAAATGCGCTTCAGATGGCTTGAGGCACAAGTGACACTTATCTTTAGGGCAGCATATTTTGAATAAAATCAAGTCAGCATTATCCATCATCTGTCCTCCTGACATGCACATGCCTTGACAACGTGCATCAGGGCATCCGTGACTCATGTGGGGATTGTGAGTGAAAGTTAAGTCAGGAGGCAGGGCTTGTCTGAGCTGTGGGAACAAAGAGCGGTAACACAGTGTCAGCATGGCCAATGGTGCAGTCAAGGCAATGCTGCAACGCACCACCAATGGTCTCTGTGGTGGACTACTGCTTCCAGGGACAATCCATCTCTATCAGAGTCATGCCTATTGCTGATAAATCGTTTTCACCCTAACAGGGAGCTGGTACAAAGGAAGGCAGAAGCAGAGCAGGGACTTGACATTTCCTTCCAAAGGCTTTAAAAGTGATGTACATATGCCCTGGCCCATTCTCTCCCTCCAGGGCCCAGAGCTTTTGCTACCTCTGTCCTCTCCCTTATCAAAAGCATCATGCCTTGTTTCTCACTCTCAGCTCATCTGATGACCACAACCACTCTGGCATGAGAATGCCTACCAGTGGGTTTGCCTGTGCTCACCAGACAAGAGACTAAGACTTCAACAGAGCCTATTGGGAAACAGTACCCTGATCAAGGGATGGAGCCATTTCTGCCACCATTGTAGGCAAGGCAGGAATAACAGGGAGGTGAGTGAGTCACAAAAGTTAAGAGGGAGTAGAAATGAACACCTCAATGATTGAGGTAAATAATATTTTATTATGGTATTTTAAGAAATAAAAATTAGGCCAGGCGCAGTAGCTCATGCCTGTAATCCCAGCACTTTGGGAGGCTGAGGTGGGCGGATCATGAGGTCAAGAAATCAAGACGAGGCCGGGCGCGGTGGCTCAAGCCTGTAATCCCAGCACTTTGGGAGGCCGAGACGGGCGGATCACGAGGTCAGGAGTTCAAGACCATCCTGGCTAACCGGGTGAAACCCCGTCTCTACTAAAAAATACAAAAAGCTAGCTGGGCGAGGTGGCGGACGCCTGTAGTCCCAGCTACTCGGGAGGCTGAGGCAGGAGAATGGCGTGAACCCGGGAGGCAGAGCTTACAGTGAGCTGAGATCCGGCCACTGCACTCCAGCCTGGGCGACAGAGCGAGACTCTGTCTCAAAAAAAAAAAAAAAAAAAAATTTGATTTATTTATGAGATTATTCATTTTCAAAATTGAGCCACAGATAGATTATTTTCTTTTCAGTTGCAATAGAGCCCTATGGTTACACCAACTATGTTTTCTCTCTGCAGTTTATTTTGCAAACTAGAGGTACAATTATATTTTACGATTTTTTTTAACCAAGAAAATATTTTTGGCACTTCTGATGATAACCCAATAGTCATATAAGTTGCAAATTTAAATTGGAACCCAGTATATACATAGCAAGTATTTGACACTAAAACATTATTTTTTATAAAATAAATATCATACCTCTAAGAAAGAACTACAATCTTCTGTTCTAATCATGGATATGTCTAACAGTGCACAGCACCTTCTAGACCACTCAGGAATTAAGCAGATGCAAATGAAAATTTAAAGCCATATTTCACATTTCTGTGATGCATTTTCATTGAGACATTTAAGGCCATCTTTAAACAAATGGTAATGACAAAAGAAGGACCGGAGGCCCCAAAAGGCTTCATTTTCCCAAATTGAGTCAATGACCGAACTAGTGATTAAATAGACATTTCCTATACATGGGTCATTGTCTCTGAATAAAAGCATTCTATCAACGTTTTCCCCCAAACCAACATTTTGAAACATGAAACTCACTCTCAATCTAGATAAATAAAATTGAGGTAAAAAGCCAAAATGTGACCATTGGGAGGTAAACATCTTAAAAGCAAATTTTATTCTGATTATGTTCATTAGCAGAAATCCTTTCATCTAACACAGCATTAGGTCAACAACTCTAAACTCCAAACCATCTTTTTTTTTTTTTTTTTTTTTTTGAGATGGAATCTCCTGTGACAGGCTGGAGTGCAGTGGTGCAATCTTGGCTCACTGCAACCTCCGCCTCCTGGGCTCAAGCCACTTTTGTGCCTCAGCCAGCCGAGTAGCTGGGATTACAGGTGCCCGGCTGATTTTTTGTATTTTAATAGAGACCGGGTTTCATCATGTTTCCCAGGGTGGTCTCGAACTCCTGAGCTCAGGCGATCTGTCCACCTCAGCCTCCCAAAGTGCTGGGATTACAGGTGTGAGCCACTGCGTCAAGCCCCAAACTACCTTTTAAAAGAAGGATTTTCTGGGGGTAGACATGGAAACAGGAAGCAAATGAAAAGAAGGCATTTGGTGCATCACAGAGGTTAAGTCTCAACTAGTTGGAAGACTGGGGGAATCCAACTCCTAAAAAAAGGTAACACTGGAGATGAACAGTACCTTGAGATGAATCTATAAAATAACCCCTTTATCTTACAGATAAAGAATCCAAGGCTCCATGGCTGGTCCAAAATGAAATGGATAAATCGTCCTGGTACCAGGACTATAATTCAGCCTTTTTGAATACAATGTGCCATTACTTCATCTCACTGCCACATCGCTGACAATTGTGGTCTTCCTGGTGGCAGCCTCTGTCCCTGTCCCTCTTTGTCCTGTGTTACCCATGACCTGTTTCTGGGAACCAGCTGAAAGAGTCCCCATTCAGGGCAGCACCAAGCATATGAGCTACTAATACTGACCAGCATGGTACGACTGCTCTCAAATTATCTTCCTGTGTCCTATCAAGATTGGACCCCTACCTTCACTCATCCACTCACTCTCTGTTCCTCTAAGCTCATATTCTCCAGAAAATATTTAGTGGGCTCTGTACAAACACTAAATATTTTTTTTTAGTGGCTGTATGAAGCCCACTATATGTATTTTTTTCCTTTTGATTTGTATGCTGGTCCCTTTCAAAGGAGTTGAAGAGTAATTCCAAAGAAGGGGCAGTTGTCTAGATAGCGGGCATCACTGATCATCACTTTTGTGCCCTGTGTTTTGAAACACACAGCATCCTGGCAGGAAACAGTATTGGGTTAGATGTTTCCATGAAGAGACTGCCAAGAAAGAACTACCTGCAGAGGAATGAGGGTGTTAAGGGACCAGACAAGGAATGTTGAGGCATCCTGAGACCAGCAACAATGGGGAGCTGTTGCCATTTGGGGCTGAGACAGACAATGGCGTAACATACTTTCATCTCTAAACAAGGGGTAAAGAAAAAAGAAGGACCAGAGGCCCCAAAAGCCTTCATTTTCCTAAATTGAGTCAATGACTGAATTAGTAATTAAACAAACATTCCTTATATATGGGTCATTGTCTTTCTATAAAATAATTCCATTAGCATTTCCCTCCAAACTAACATTTTGAAACATGAAACTCATTCTCAACCTAGATAAATTAAATGGAAGTAAAAAGCCAAACTGTGACCATTGGGAGGTCAACATCTTAAAAGCAAATCTTAGCTATTAGAGCCTTGTGGAGCCGGAACCCTGACTGGGGGTGGGGGAGTTGACAATGCTCTATCCAGGGAGGATGCTGCCAGTGCTAGGGATGCTATGCTGAATGAAGCAAGGAGGGCAAGAGAAAGAAGAAACACCCCGCCTTTCTCTCTTACCATTCTCCATTTCCTGTTAGCCTCCCACTGAAGGAAAGCCAACCAAGGAGCTGGCTGTGGTTTGTGAGGTTCAGCCTCCTTGGGCAACAGAGCAGAAAAGGGCATGGATTGGCGAGCAAAGGAAAAATATCAGTAATGATTTTCCTGCATGTCTTCTTGTCTAATGTTCAAAACAGTCCCATTTTATTGTTGAGAAAACCGAGGTAACGTCACAAGCTGCTTTGAATCCTTTCCAAAATAAGGCAGCTTATTGGTCAATGGGCTTGCTCATGGTCACGGTGCTAGTGTGTAACTGGGATCTGAACACGTCTGTTTGGTCCCACAGGGAACGATAGTCCTTCTCACTATGTGGTGCGGAGGCTGTTCAGGCGCTGTGGTGAGACATCCACAATCATCACCTCATTTAATCCTCACAGCAGCTCTGGAGAACGAGTAGCATTGTCCTCTTAATTTTTCTTATGAGGAATGGAGTCTTAAGGAAGCTAAATATTGCATTCCAGTTAATACCATAATGGGGCCAGAATTCAAATCCAAGAGTCTGAGATCTTAACCATGTCACCATTCTATGCCTTTTCCCAGTGAATACCTCACTGTTCCCTGAAGTTGTCTGTGGAGAGCAGAGTGACACTGTCTCATGTAGGTGTCTAGTCCCTGACCTGCAATCCAGTTTTCCTGGAAGGTGCCAAGTGTGGGGTGCCTGGTCCATCTTTAGGAGCCTCCTGGTGGGTACTAACAGTCATGAGAGGTCTTCTTCTGTGGAATAATAATGACTACGCTTGGCATGTTCCCCAGTCTGTAGAATGAGCCCACCAGGTGGGTGCTGCTCCTCGTTTACAGATGGCACAATTCAGGTTGTGACAGACATGTGGATCATGCAAGCTGGTGTGAACTGGCAGCCACGTTGGACTGACCATAACACCTACCCTCTTCTCTTTAACTCATTTCTCACCTTCTAATCCACCTCAAATCAGTTAAACCCTTGAAAAGAAGCCTAGCAAGTTGATCCATGAATCATCACGGATCCAGAATGTTACCTCTTTGGCCATTCCTGTCTCGTTATGCATGCAGGAAGATTCAAAGCCTCCCACCTCTTTCTGCATTCTGTCAGAACTGGATGAGTGGCAAAAGTGAATGAACCAGTGAATGGACAAATGAAAGAATAAGTAAATAAGTAAGCATATACATGCTCATTCTGACTTTGAAATCCATCATTTAAATTTTTTTATCACGTCATTAAAGTCCCGGAGTCAGTGGTTGCCCTTATTTTACTGAAAATAAGGTTGTTGGAAGATGAAAGCTGCATGATTTCAATTTAGTTTTCCTCGTGTTTTGGACGTTGCCTCCAAGAGCCTTTTAGATGGTGGGGCTGAAAAAACCTGCAACAAATATTTAATAAACCTCTTTTTTTTTTTTGAGACAGGGTTTCACTCGTGTTGCCCAGGCTGGAGTGCAATGGCGTGATTTCAGCTCACTGCAACCTCCGCCTCCTGGGTGCAAGTGATTCTCCTGCCTAAACCTCCTGAGTAGCTGGGATTACAGGCACCTGCCACCGAGCCCGGCTAATTTTTTTGTATTTTTAGTAGAAACGGGGTTTCACCATTTTGGCCAGGCTGGCCTCGAACTCCTGACCTCAGGTGATCCACCCACCTCAGCCTCCCAAAGTGCTGGGATTACAGGCATGAGCCACTGCACCTGGCCTAATAGACATTTTTATTTGGTGTGCTGGACAGATTCTTTTGAGGGTTCATAATCTGAAAAATAGACATTAAATTCTGTAAATTAATGGAGCCATTCAACTCATCCATGACCAAGGAGCCAGTGAATGGCACTTGAGCCAATGAACGACAGCTTTGTTCCTGACAAAAGACTGGTCCACTTTCGGCAGGGAGGCCATCCCCTTAAATGAGCATTCAGATTTAGGAGGGAGCTGTGAGGGATGAACGGGAGACCTGCTCAGCCAACCACACCTGCTAAGCCAGTATTGGTGGACAGGAGGAAGACTAACGGGCATCTTTGTTTGCCAGGTAGATGTTATTACCAGAGTAGTGCTTCTTGAACTTAATGTGCATATAAATCACCTGGAGATCTTGTAAAAATGCAGATATTGATGAACTAAGTTGAGGATGGGTTTGAAATTCTTCATTTGTGACAAGTTTCCAGGTGCTGCTGATATTGCTGGTCCAAAGACCACATCTTGAGTAGCAAGGTCCTAGCATTTATCTTATTGTTGTAGTGATATCCTGATTAGGTCAGTGATTTATCAGTAGCTTTATCTGGGGGTAGTGCTGATCTTACACAAGAGCATTTGATGTCACAGAAGTCATTGTCATTGTCACTGGAGTCATCTTGGAGTCATCATTGTTATTGCTACTCTTTGTTGAGAATTTCAACCAGAGCAACATATTGGCAAGCATCAGAAACTCAATCAAAGAGGCACTGATGAAAAACAAAATTTATAAGATATAAACAAAACCCTTAAAACTTACTTACAGCCCCATAGGGACTGGACCTAGAAAAAGCAATTCCTCTCCCTTTGCTCCCTGCTGCACATGTTCTTATTCAACTACTTGCACACAGTCCCTCAAGGCTGCCAACCAGTGGTGGCCTTAGCAACCTGTCTACATTACCTAGAAGTTCATTCACTCACAGCTAATGGACTGAAGTCTCAGTTCCAAATTCCCAGGTGCCCATCAGCCTAGATTCAGTCAGCGTCCAGCCTGGGTTCAATGCCAGAGAAGGGTGTAGGTAGGATGATATAACCCAGAGGCTGCCAGGACTGAGGGCCCCAAAAGTGGCCTGAGTGGGAAGGCTCAGAGATTCCTAGCGCACATAGACAGTAAGTGGGTGAACTGGGATTCACACCCACGTCTTTCTCATGTCCCAGTCCAGGAACTCCACATTCAGTTACACGTCTCTTTGGGATATGATGGGGTCCAGGAAGAGACCCCTGCAACCTGTCTCCTCTCCACCCCTCCTCACCTCAAGAAGTCTCCCTTGTTTGAGTACTTCTGTCCTCAGGAGAATTGCAATTGGGACGGAGATGGTGGCCCCTTCTCTCAGGCTCCTCACAGCGAATACCCTGTATGTCCACCCTGCAGTTTCAGTTGGACAGCCAGTCCTGAAGGTTAATCATTTTCGGGAGTCCAGTCCTAGGCTGGTCCACCCATGTCACAGCTTCCAAAAGGGCACCAAGCACCAGCTCTTGATGGCCTTCAGGTCACACCAGGATGTCTCCCTCTGCTCTCTCTCAGGGACTGTGATCTGCTTTGTTTTGCACCATCCCCTGGCCTGGGCCTCTCCAGGCTGAGGGCAAATCTTATGGCCACCAGTGCCTCCTGGTCTGCGGCTGTGTCTAGTGTCTTCCCTGTGTTTCTGTGGGATTGGAAATCCAGGGGCAAAGTTGCCTGTCAGCCATGCCATAACAGACCTGGCATGTCTGGGGCTTCTGGATTCCCTCTGGTGCCCTGACCGAGTCCCCAGTGTATGTTCCACTCTAGAGGGTCAGTCAGGATGCCTGCCCTCCCCATTGGCTTCCTGCTGCCTGGCTAGAACATCTAGTTCTGGATATAGTTACATTTGCCTTTCAGTGACAAATTAAAGAAGCTGGGTGGGAGATTAAAAAAAAAAAGAAATAGTTCCAAAGCCACCCTTCCCTGCACAGACAATGTGGCCTGAGGTCTTCCTGACCTAGGAGCATGCTGTCAGCCTCGTGGCCCTTTCGTTATCCATACCTGAAAACCAAATGCTCCATCTCCAAGTCAATGGCATTTTATCTGTTGAGGGGAGCAGAATAGTGTTGCTGTCACCCGTTGGGAGAGCAGCGAGTCTTCCCTGGGGTGGGGTGTGAAGGACACAGGGAGGAGATGGGGTAGACTGCTGATGGGAGACTGATATCCAGCCTGGATATGAGAGCCACAGGAGGCCACCGTTTGAGATGCGGGGTGGCTGTGACTCTGATAGGAGATAGTCAACTCAAGCCTGGGACAGGTATCATGTCATGGGCAGGCCAGATGTAGAGTCGGCCTAGCAGGGCTCACGTTCGAAATCAGACACACGTGGCCATGGGGAGACAGACTTTCTTGTTGTGTTGTAGTAGCTGGAACATAGTCTTCTAAGAGATGGTCTCCTTCTCTCAGCCTGGCCCAGGGCATGGACAACAGGAACTTCTCCTAAGAGGGCTAGTCTTGGGACTTGGTCTTCCAGCCTTGGTTTCCCTACCCATGACATCTTTCTTTCTTTCTTTCTTTCTTTCTTTCTTTCTTTCTTTCTTTCTTTCTTTCTTTCCTTCCTTCCTTCCTTCTTCCTGTCTTCCTTTCTTCCTTTCTTTCTTTCTCTCTTCCTTCCTTCCCCTCTCTCTCCCTCCCTCCCTCCCTCCCTTCCTTCCTTCCTTCCTTCCTTCCTCTCTCTCTCTCTTTCTTTCTCTCTTTCTTCCCTTTTGATGGAATCTCACTGCGATGCCCAGGCTGGAGTGCAGTGGCACAATCTCACCTCATTGCAATCTCTGCCTCCCAGGTTCAAGTGATTCTCCTGCCCCAGCCTCCCAAGTAGCTGGGATTACAGGCGCCCACCACCACGCCTGGCTAATTTTTGTATTTTTAGTAGAAACGGGGTTTCATCATATTGGCCAGGCTGGCCTCGAACTCCTGACCTCAAGTGATTCAACTGCCTTGGCCTCCCAAAGTTCTGGGATTACAGGCGGGAGCCACCGTGCCCGCTGTCATATCTTTTCTATTGGTTTACCCTGTTCTTTTCTTTCATAGAACTCATCATAGGTTTAATTTGATATTTAATTGTTGATGTGTTTACTTTTTATAAGCCCACTGAGGGCAGGCTTGGGCCTGTGGGTACTCCCAGGACCGACCGTGTGCCCTGCATACAGTAAACAGTTAATAGTCATCGAGTAAAAGCCCCAGTTAATAGTCATCGAGTGTGTGGAGACCTGGGCTGAGGGGCAGCACCTCTTGGATCATGGATTGGGGAAGCTGATTGAGGAATGTGGTGCTTGGTCAGCAGGTAGGTTTTGCCCCTGGTTGGGGGAAAGTCAAGAGAGTGATGCTTGTATGTAGATTTTGACAAAAAGACAGGAAGTAAAAAGATCATGGGGAATGTGCTGTGGAAATGTGTTGCCACCTCTGACCTGAACCTGGTAGCCTCCTGGTCAAGAGGCTAGACTCTGACCTTGGGTAGACTTGGTCTTGGTCCTGCCGTGTTGCTTTCCCTCTCTCAGTGTGAATGTCCCGTCTGTAACGGGAGGTAATCAGACCTGCTTGACAGAGATGCTGTGGGGATTAACCAAGATAATGCCAAGCACGGCACCTGGTGCACACAGAGCTATTTGTGTTATTTTATCACTAAACTAAAAAGCTGCAAACCTGTAAAATTATTATTACGAAAAGACAGCACATTATAGTATAATGAAAAGGCCATGACATTTGGAATCTGAAAACTTTGGCTCTGGATCCCAGCTACATACCGACAGCTATAATGGCCCGGGTGTCTTGTAACTTCTCTGGATCCCATTAAAAAAATCAGTTCTTGCTACATGGTGATGGAAAGGATTTTATGAGATAATGCATGATAATATGTTGATTAGAAGTGAAAAGCACTATTCCAGGGTAAGTTTTTTCTCTTGTGTAATGACTGAGGAGATGGACCTAGTGTAGGCAAAAATTTCAGAGGAAAGATAATTGAAGAATCAAAAGATTGCAACCCTTCAGCAACATTATTACATTTTTAAAAACTGGAGATTTTGAAAATGAGATGAAGTAAAATTATGGTTAACAATGGTCCTAGTTTGCTCAGCGACCATCTTCATAAGTATAAATTCTGGTGCCTCCAGCGAAACATGGTACCCTTTGTTAATTGCAACTTCAGTGGTCTCCCTAGGTGCCGCTCCTCTCCTGCACCCCATAAAGCAGCACGTATGTCTGTGACTGTCTCTACGTCCTTTGAAAAAGACTGTAAAAAACACCCACAAAAGGCAAATCAAGCACCTTCCACTTTTTTCCCCTTTCTACTTTTAAAGTTTTATTGGACATTAAAAGTTTTTATGGCTATCAAGGAAAAGTATTTTGCCACTTGAAGTTAAGGTGTGATTCAAATTACAAGATGGCAGATCAATTCCCAAAATGATATTTAACAAATTTCACAGATTTTTTTTTTTTCAGGACATTTCTATTGGTGCAGAGAGGCGGAAAAAGCCACAGACTTAGAAACTCTCTGTAACTGCCATGTGGCCCCTCTCTGCTTAAGGTGCAACCTGGGCCATTCTTACCGTTGGTTCCTTTTCCTCCATGTTTCACTGGACAACTGCAGCACACTTTTCTGTAATAGGCTCCAAGACACCAGGGACAGGTGATGAGGACTGGTGGGTGCCCGGAATATGAGGTTTTTTTTTTTTTTTTTTTGAGACAGAGTCTTACTCTGTCGCCCAGGCTAAGTTCATTGACAGATCTCGACTCACTGTAACCTCTGCCTCCGAGGTTCAAGGGATTCTCCTGCTTCAACCTCCCTAGTAGCTGGTACTACAGGTGTACAGCACCGTGATGGGCTAATTTTTACATTTTTAGTAGAGGCCGGGTGTCACCATATTGGCCATGCTGGTCTCGAACTCCTGACCTGAAGTGATCTGCCCATCTCGCCAGAATATGATGTTTGTGTTCAACTGTCTATATGGCCACAGGTGAGATCACGTACATAATTTTAATCTAAGTATTGTTATAGCAGTTTGCAAAGTTGAGTGAAGAGGAAGCGCATGCACATTGAAACATAGACCACTGTCATTGTCATCAATGCTTGCAAAGCATTTGGTTATGAATGCTCCAGATAGCTTCTGTTTTCCAAAGGATGAGAACACACAATAAACCAAACAAAATTGCCTTATTATTTAGCAGAATTGGTAATCAATGTTATTGATGCACAGATTAAATAAGTTAAAAAAAAATCCCACAGTTGTAAAGACTATGAACTATAACACCTGCAAGTCGTGAGTGAAAACCTGTGAACTGATTCTTCCTTTCTTCTTGGATGCAATGTCTTCTTGCTCAGGGCATAACTCTTAATAATCTGGTCAATAATTCAAAAAGAGTTTTTAATGTGAGGGCTGATTAATCTTATTTGATTTTTTCATTTGTGAAATTATCTGGATATTCATGTAATTGATACTTCCCACTTCACAAGTAGATCTAACTTGATTGTAGAACAAATTAAGACTGTCTTCCCCTGCCAGTTAGAAAACAAAGCAGTCCTTACCCATCTTCTACTGAATCTATTACAGTCTATAAATGATGTTTCAGGAAACAAGGAGTGCTGGACAAACTCAATGGGAAACTTTTTGTGTTCTTTTTTCTTTGAGCTTAAAACCATCTCCACAGAGGCCAAGTGGCCTGTTTGGTTCAATCAGTGTTAAAATACCTTAAAGAATTGATAAT
Source organism: Piliocolobus tephrosceles (assembly GCF_002776525.5). Classification (NCBI taxonomy): domain Eukaryota; kingdom Metazoa; phylum Chordata; class Mammalia; order Primates; family Cercopithecidae; genus Piliocolobus; species Piliocolobus tephrosceles. The sequence continues at coordinate 130,396,950 of NC_045439.1, forward strand.
AAAATGCCCCCAAAGTCTATTTACACATATTTCCAAGTGAACTAAAGGACATGGGAGACAGATTATTTTTTAAACTCACAAGAGAAACCTTCTTTCCCTTTGCAGTCAAGCAAATCTGAGTTGACTTCTCCCATAAATTCAAGAACAAAAAGTTATAAATTGAGCATATGAAGGACATTGCCTTTTTTTAAGTGATGTTTCCTTGACTTAATGGATTTGGTTATGGCAGGGAGTCAGAGAAAAGCTGTCTTAACTAAATCTTTGACTGATTATGCATTTTTTCCTTATTCATAGAAGATAGATTCATCATCCCAATTTGTCAAGCTGGCGAAGTTCCAATTAATTACACCCGGCAAACCTCGGCTTGTGTTATACCAGTGTCAGGCCTAATCTAGTGCCTCATTTGCCAGCAGCCCGATGAAGAGGTATCAGAGGTGGTGTTTCTTATGGTGCTTACGGTGATGGATGCCCCCGCGGCACGGGCCGGTGGCAGAGGCAGAGCTCTGGACGTGTCTTTTCTCCGAGTCTGAGGACTCGAAGCTCCTGTACTAATTTAAGGGCTCATCTGTGTAGTGGATGTTGTTGCAAAGTCTATCCTTCATAGCTGAGCTGAAGGCTTTCCCCGTCACATGAGCTGTTTAAATATCTATGCGGGTCCTATATTTCTGTCAGTTTTGTCCTTGCAAAATGGAAAAAAATGAAGGCTTCTTGTCCTGAGCTGAGTTTTTGAGCTCTTTAGAGGCTGATGTGTGTTATAGGAGAAAATCATAGGTAGTAGCGAGGTGTACCCAAGGTATTTATGAACAGATCTGTATATGCTTGTAAGTATAGGTATATGTTTTTATGTTGTTTATAGGGAGTGCCACTATCTTTTGACTGTGGTGACTTTGCTTTCATGCTTTCAGTTGATTTCAATGATCTGCTAACAAACGTTACTTATGAGGCCATGTGAGGCCCACCGAATTTTGATATCATTCTCTGGTGCATGCATGAACTGAAAGTTTGATTGAGTGACTTAAGTCACATGCTATGCCAAGTGGTATGTTGGCATAACGTCTCTGTAGACCCATTGTTATTATCCCCATTTAAGGTGGGGAAGCTTAACTTGGAGAAGTTAAGTGACTTGCTCAAAGTTGCACAACTAATGAGCTGTGGAAATGGGATTTATCTCATTATAAGTTTTGAGCTCTTTCCAGGAAGCTATTGCCATTAAAAGTAATGGCAAAAACCACAATTACTTTTGCACCAACCTAATATTTCTCTCAGGTACCCGTTTCTTCTTCTTCCTCTGTCTACACTCCATCCTGACCTACAACCTTTACCTTTTCCTCCTCCTACCCACATGCTAGCCTGCAAACTACAGTGGGAGTGAGAGCCTGCAATACCTTGCTATGTGGACCAGGTTTGCAGGGTGGCAGAACTCTTTGATGCTGGAGGTTGCTGGCTGTGCCTGCATCTCCCTGTACCATAGGACCAGCAGGCATGGGGGTGTACTGGGGCTGAAGCTGGGCCTGTTTCCAGATTGCCTTGACTGCTTCCTTTGTTCTCTATCTCTGTAAGTTTCCTTCCTGTATCATCTGTCACCTCTCTCTCTATCCTCAGCTGTGTTTTTTTTGAGACGGAGTCTCTGTTGCTCAGGCTGGAGTGCAGTGGCGTGATCTCAACTCACGGCAACCTCTGCCTCCCAGTCCAGTGATTCTCATGCCTCAGCCTCCTGAGTAGCTGGGATTGCACATGTGTGCCACCACACCCGGGTGATTTCTGTATTTGTCGTAGAGATAGGGTTTCATCATGTTGGCCCAGGCTGGTCTCGAACTCCCAACCTCAGGTGATCAGCCTACCTAGGCCTCCCAAAGTGCTGGGATTACAGACATGAGCCACTGCGCCGGGCATCATCCTCAGCTTTGGATGAAACACCACCACCACCTGAAGGTATGGAGTCTGGATCCCAGAGTGGCCACTGGAGGGTCAGATGCTGAACTTCAGCAATGTTGCACAGTTGGAAGACCCTGACCGATGGGAGACAGGAGACAGGAGTGTGGAGGAAACCAAGCAGACACAGACCCCCTTCCTTCCTGCATTCACGGACTGCCCTGAGCTGTGGCTTCTTGTTTCCCTGGCAGAGAGGTCCCATATGCTAAGTGAGCACATCGATTGAGCACCAGCCTGTGTCTCTGTGTCTCTCAAGAAATCAGTGGGCAGCCAGTAGTATACTGCCTTGCATTGCCCTACATTTGACCCTACTTCTTTTTTAATCCACCCCACTTTCAAAACAAAATGTTGACATCTTCATCCTTGCCTCTGGGCTCCAGACGGGATACAGGGGTACTAAGGAGAAAAGCTGACTTTTCACCCTTGCAGCCTTTGCAGAAGAGATCCTGAAAGGGGTTGCTATGTTTGGGGATGAATTAAATCACACCAAAGACCAACTTTTAATTTGAATAAGGCTTTAAGTGCATTAATATTCAGCATTTACATTCCTTCCTGGTTCTTAAATATAATGTGTTTTACAGTTATCAAAAACATATGCTGCTTTTCAGCAGAATTTTATATACAACTTTTTCAACAGAAGGTGCCGGCATCCCAATATGTTTTGCTTAGTTTTGGCTTTAACTATTGTGATGAAAGAATTCAAGTGCAAGGATGTCATCTTTTTAAATGTAGATGGAGATGTTGCTGAAGGGTGCTTCTTGAACGAAGAGAAAATAAAGGAATTATTTATTCTTTCTTCCATTGAACTAGTTTTTATGATATTTCTATTATGGGGAAAATTCTGTATTAAGCTTGGTGAGACCTACATGGATAACTCAATCCCAGACTTTGTTTTCAAGGTATGTTCTGTCTGATACCTTCTTGATAAAGCTGGTTGTGGCATTCTTCTTATTAATGGAGCCAGGGATAGTTTTCTGTTGCTATACTGTGGGATAATATTGATTATTAAAATATTGAAATACTTTCATATCTGTTGTAAATACACATTGCCCTAAGCCGCCCATACCTGGCCTATCTTGTCCCTCCCTTATGGTCCAGCCACTAAAGCAATAATGCTTGGCAAAGCAAGGGATTCTGCAACCTTCCTCCAGCACTATGGCCAGTGTCCACTCTCACTGCTCAGAGCCCATACCTCCACTGTTGATGAGGTTTGGAAGGTCTTTCCTGAATGAAATGATGCTGTGCTGATTATATTCAGATAATCTATATCTGTGATGGTGAATTTTATATGTCCACTGGACTAGGCTAAAGCGTGACCAGATAGTTGGTGAAACATTATAGCCTGATGTGTCTGTGAGGGTGTTTCTGAAAGATAATAGCATTTGAATCAGTAGAGGGAGAAAAGAAGATTCATCCTCACCAAGATAGGTGAGCACCACTCAATCCATTGAGGGCCTGAATAGAACAGAAAGGCAAAGGAAGGGTGAATTCACTCCTTCTGTTTGAGCTAGGGTAGCTTTCTTCTCCTCCAGTGTACATAGCTGATCCTGGTTCTTGGACTTACAACATTAATTTCCTAGTGGACTTTGAGTTTGGACTGGAGTTACACCATTGGCTTTCCTGGGACTCCAACTTGCGGACAGCAGATTATGGGACTTCTCAGGCTCCTTAATTGCATTAGGCAATCCTCATAATGAATCTCTCCCTCTTTCTCTCTCTCTCTCTCGCTTGCATTAGTTCTGTTTCTCTGGAAAACCAAGACTAATATCATATCCTTGCTGTTACACTCTCCAACTAGGGTTGCGGATGTGTTTCTGACTTTCTTTAGTTCTATCAGTTTTTGCTTGATATGTTTTGAGACTCTATTATTAGGTGCATACTCATTTAGAATTATTATATCTTCCCGATGAATGGACTCATTTATCATTATGAAAGGTTCCTCTTGGTAACACTGCTTATCTTGAAGTTTATTTTATCTGATACTAGTATTGTCATACCTGCTTCCTTCTACCAAGTTTGCATGATTTTTTTTACATCTTCTTACTTTCATACTATCTGTATCTTATATTTAAAGTTCTCTCTTGAAGATAGTATAGGTGACTCTTGATTTATTATTTTAAATCCAGTTCGACAATCTCTGCTTTTTAATAGGAACTGTTAGTCTGTATGTATTTAATGTAATTTTTTTATATGGTTGGGTTTAGTCTGGCATTTTACTCTTTGCTTTTTACTTGTACATCTGTCTTTCTCTTTCCTTCCTTCCTTCCTTTCTTCCTTCCTTCCTTCTTTCCTTTCCCTCTCTCTCTTCCTTCCTTCCTTCCTTCCTTCCTTCCTTCCTTCCTTCCTTCCTTCCTTCCTTCTCTCTCTCTCTCTTTCTCTGTATTTTTAGTAGAGACAGGGTTTCTCCATGTTGGTCAGGCTGATCTCAAACTCCCAACCTCAGGTGATCTGCCCGCCTTGGCCTCCCAAAGTGCTAGGATTACAGGTGTGAGTCACCGTGCCCAGCCCTACATCTGTTTTTCATTCCTTGTTCCTTCTTTTTCTCCTTCTTCAGGTTATCAATGATTTCTTAGTATTTTATTTTAATTCCTGTATTGGATTATAGCTATGCCTGTTATTATTATTTTTTAGTTGTTGCTCTAGGGATTATAATAGGGATCATCATTAGCTTATCACAATCTATTTAGTGTTATTATTGTACCACTTTATCTAAAATATAAGTGCCTTGAAATAGTATGACTTTTTTTTTTTTTTTTTTTTTTCAAATGGAGTCTTGCTCTGTCACAGGCTGGAGTGCCATGGTGCAATTTTGACTGCCTCTGCCTCCTGGGTTCAAGCGATTCTCCTGCCTCAGCTTCCTAAGTACCTGGGATTACAGGCATGTGCCACCATGCCCAGCTACTTTTTGTATTTTTAGTAGAGACAGGGTTTCACCATGTTAGCCAGGATGGTCTCGATCTCCTGACCTTGTGATCTGCTCGCCTTGGCCTCCCAAAGTATCACTTTATTTATCTTTCTCCCTCACCATATGTGCTACTGTTATCATATCTTTCTACATCTACATACATTATGTTTATATTCTGTACTAACATAGAAATAAATATATAACATATTTAAATATAAGCATGTATTTTAAATACACATTAATATGTTTAAAAATACATAAGATATAAATTATGTTTGAATTAATATTTCATATATTAAACATATACACATATATATTGGCTTCAAAAGGTCAGTTGCCTTTTAAAGAAATTAATAAGAGACAACTGTGGTCTTTGGTGCTTTTCTGCACTTATCGTTTCTGTGCTCTTCATTCTTCTTTGTGGATCTGTGTTTTCACCTGTCATTTCATCCTGGCCGGAAGAACTTCTCTGGCATTTCTCATAAAGAAACTTGCATATGTGTGGATTTCACTCGGTGTGACTGTAGTTTTCACCTGCTTTTCTCTCTCTCTAGTGCCTTCTAATAGAAATAAATTGTGGATTAAAAATACTAGTGATAACTGCACTTGTTCAGCCGATGACTAGTCATTTGTAGGAGCTCGACCTTTCTGCCAGAGCAATGGGCATGACATCATTAGATGAGGAGCCTGGCGGTTGGCTTCTGCCTGAAGACATATTTTCTGACTTACACCACAGGGTCTAATGTATTTTAAACTTATTTTTGGATTTGGAATATGTCACATAAAATTATAGACTTCTGGTTTCTCTTGAAAATTTAGAAACTGTAAATTTGAGGTTAGATGGGAGGTTCAGAATGCCTTATGTTTGTGTCTCTTTAAGGCCAATTTGAATGTTCTCTGAAGAGACTATGAATATGGAGAACTCTGTCATAGTGAAAAAAAACAAAAAGTATCTCGAATTTTTAGATGGAGACTCCAAGACAGAATCAATGGCATAAAGGGGTGGCTCAAGAACACAATCTTTTCAGAGAGGGCAGGGCTCCAGATTGTCCTGGAAAAGACACAGATGAAATGCAAATGAATCATGCAATAAGAGTGGTCAAACATGCTGGGAAATGCTTTTGTCTTTTTGCCTTCTTGGAATCACTCCGTTTTGGGATCGTTACTTTGAAGTTCAGTGACTCCAAGATGACTTTAGACTCAAACGTTTAACCTCTGCAGGCTGAATTCCATGGCCCTATCCAGACATCAGCCCTGTTGTGTTGGGGGAAAGTGTAGGAATGAAAAGAACACATGGAGAAGGTGAATGTATCCCCAAGAAGGAATATGTTGGTGGTTAACGTTGAAGGGTGGGATTCACAACCTAGTGTGAGGAGACGGTGAACTTGTGCTATGCACTTTGCAGGAAGAATTTAAGAAGAAACTTCAGATCCAGCTGGAGTGGCACAAATAGCAATCTGCCAATGTGGACAGACATCCAAACACTCTTTGGCTCATTTTATTCACTTTGGAGCTTCATAGTGGAAAAAAACATAAAGTTTCTCTGATGATAGAAAATTACAGAAGACAAGAGGAATGGGATCTCTGCCCCAAATCCATCCTTTTAGATTAATGCTCACTAATGGATATTAAAACAAGGTAGATTAATGAAAGCCCAATAGACCACGCAGCTGAAAAAACACACTTTCTTCTGACAGCCAGGCAGTCAAGAGATGTCCAGAGATTAAAGAGCAATTCAGATTAAATTACCCTCTCCATTAGGATGTCCTTTCCTTGATAATTTGTGAGCCGGAAAAGGGGGATGAAGAGTTGCCATGATCACCAGAGGTCATTCGTTCAAAGTGAACTTTGTGACCATAGAAATAAGGGCCACATTCAGCTTTTATATGCTGGCAGGTTAATTGAACACAGGTCAACAGGAGACAGGAGTAAGGACATTGGATTTGGAATAAGCAGCTGTTTGAAATCATGAGGAGTATGGATGGAGAGAAATGAAGGAACCTGCCAGGTGTCAGCTGGCCGGCATACTAGTGAAGGGTATTTTCATCATTAAATTCTGTTATTTGCACTCTGTGGTGGTTTTGCACCATGTGCATTTAGCTAAGCTGGAACTACATTTCCCAGAATTCCCTGCAGTATCTGGTCTCAGGTTAGGGTTGGCCATGGGAGAAATTTGTGCAAGACTTAGAACCTGAAAGTAAAGCAGCAGCCAAGTTTATGTTCCTACAGTTTCAATAGGTGGGATACCAAGCAATGTGGCAGTCCAGGCAGATTGTCATTGATGTGCTGGCTCACCTTTCTCGCATGACAGCACCTGCACCCACAGTAACTCAGGCTTCCACAGGTTTTCTCCTGTGTGCAACTCTGGCAGAGGACGTCAGCTCTTTCGTGTCATCTTGTATTTTAGGTTACGGGGTGAAAGACAAATGTAAGGTCCAGGTTGTGTTTGTGGGTTCTAGTTTATGCCTGTGGGGTCCAGTTCATCATTGCTCTCCCTGACCTCACATCCAGCTTTCCTTCCTGACTGCCCATTCAGATGATCTAATAGTAGTGACCACCTGCACAGCACTTGGTGCAGAGGCAGCGGCCTTGCATAGACTTTCCCAGTTTCCAGGTCTAATCTGGGAAACACATCTCTTATCCCAAATCATTCATAGTGGTTCTGCTTCTTGGGTAAAATCCTGACTGATGACCCTGCAGGTGATATATGGTGGATGGACTCCTGGAAACATTTCTGCAAAGTTGCTGTTGGGGGTCTGTGTCTTCATAAGTGCTGGCTTCCTTTTAGTTTCAGGCTCTAGGAAAATCTGAGTTTATGTAAGGTGAGCTACGTTTATCCCCTGTACAGTGATGAAGGCTGTTGAAATGGAAAGATTCCAGTAAAGTTGCCCTACAGAAATGGAATACAATCTGCCTGTTATGTCTCTTCTGTTACTGCATTCGGCATACATCCTTTGGAGCAAACACAATTACAGCTTCTTTAATCCCATAACGTTGACATTTGGTGGGTTTCATTTTTGTTTTTTCTCCTCTGCCATTAAGAGTTAATGGAGTAACACCTTTGCTTATCCAGGAAAACGGAAGTTACTTTTACAATTTTATTAAGAATTAGCTATAATTCCTAGATTTAAATCAAGAAGCACAAAGATTGAAGTATTTTTTGATTTTATTTTTGAAAATTGACAAAATCGTTATATTTATTGTGGACAACATGTTTTGAAGTATCTATACATTGTGGAATGGCTCATTGGGCTAATGAACATCTATTACCTCACATACTTATTTTTGTGAGACAACATTTAAAATCTACTCTGTTATCTTTCTCGAAATACAATATATTCTTATTAATTATCACATAGTCACCATATTGTACAATAGATCTCTTGAATTTATTCCTCCTGCCTAACTGAAATTTTGTATCTTTTGATGTCCTCAAGGTTCATCCATGTTGCTACAAATAACAGGATTTCCTTCTTTTTTAAAGGTTGAATATTACTCCCTTGTGTATATATGCCACATTTTCATTATTCATTCATCCACTGATGGACATTTAGAGTGATTCCAGATCTTGGCTTTTATAAATCATACTGCAGTGAATATGGGGTGTGATTTTTTTTTTTTTTTGACATACAGATTTCATTTCCTTTGAATATATCCGCAGGAGTAGCATAGCTAGGTCCCATGGTGATTCTATTTTTAATTTGAGGAACTTCCATACTGTCTTCCATAATGGCTGTACATTCCCAATAGTGCACAAGGTTTCTCTTTTCTCCAATCTTCACCAACACTTGTTATCTTTCATCTTTTTGATCATAGCCATTCTGAGAGATATGAGATGGTATCACATGATGATTTTTATTTGCATATCTCTGATGATTAGTGACATTGAACTTTTTTTCGTATATATATATTGGCCATTTATAAGTCCTCTATTGAGAAATGTCTGTTCAGGCCCTTTGGCCACTTAAAAAATGGGTTTGTATTAGGCTGTTTTTGCTTTGCTATAAATAAATACCTCAGGCTGAGTAATTTATAAAGAAAAGAGACTCAATTGGCTCATGGTTCTGCAGGCTGCACAGGAAGTATGGCACTGTCATCTGCTTGGCTTCTGGTGGAGCCTCAGGGAGCTTCTACTCATGGTGGAGGACAAAGGCAGAGCAGGCAGTCCCATGGCAAACAAGGAGGCAAGAGAGAGAGGCAGAGGTCCCAGGTTCTTTTAAATAACCAGATCTCGTGTGTGCTCAGAGTGAGAATTCCCATATTATTGCAAGGGGGGCACTCAGCCATTCATGAGGGATCTGCCCCCAGGACCCCAATACAGAGCTCTCACCAGGTCCCACCACCAACATTGGAGGTCACATTTCAACATGAGATTTGGAGGGAATACACATCCAAATTATATCAAGATTGTTGTCTTGCACTCGAATTGTTTGAGTTCTTTATATAGTTTAGGTATTAACTGCTTGTCAGATGTATGGTTTGCAAATATTTTCTCACATCTGTAGGTTGTCTCTTCACTCTGTTGATTGTTTTCTTTGCTATGCAGAAGATTTTTATTTTGATGTAATCCCGTTTGTCAATTTTTGCTTGTGTTACCTGTGTTTTGGGGGTCATATCCAAAAAATTATTTTTCAGACCAATGCCATAGAGCTTCCTTCTATGGTGTTTCTAGTTGTTTTACAGTTTTGAGTCCCACATTTAAGTCTTTGAATTGATTCATTTTGAATTGATTTTGTAGGTGGTATAAGGGTCTAATTTCATTCTTGAGAATATCCAGTTTCCCCAATACCATTTATTGAAGAGACTGTCCCTTTCCAATTGTGTGTTCTTGGCACCTTGGTCAAAAATCAATTGGCTGTAAATGTGTGGAGTTATTTCCAGGCTCTCTATTCTTTTGCATTGGTCCATGTGTCTGTTTTTATGCCAGTTCTATGTTGTTTTTATTACCATAACTTTGTATTATATTTTTAGGTCAGGTAGTGTGATGCCTCCAGCTTTCTTCTCTTTGCTCAAAATTTCTTTGGCTCTTCAGTGTCTTTCATGGTTCCATGTTAATTTTAGGGTTTTTTTTTCTATTTCTGTGAAAAATGTCATTGGAATTTTGATAGTGATTGCATTGAATCTGTACATTGCTTTGGGCAGGATGGACAGTTTAACAATACTATTTTTTTTGTAATCCATAAAGCAGGATTTCGTTCCATTTATTTGTACCTTCTTGAAATTATTTTTTAATAAGTGTTTTTGAATTGTGGGACTGACAGCCATATGTCATTGCATGAGAGATCTTATGAGTCAAAGGAAAGGAACTAGCACCTGTTGAGTACTTGTTACGTACTCTGTGCATTAAGTACATTATTTGCATTATCCTATTTAATTCTCAAATGATGAAGTAAAGGGGCATCATTACTCCCACCTCACAGATGAGAATATGGAACCTTTGGGAGAGGTTAAATGTCTTGTTTAGGTTCAGGTGTTATATAAGTAGTTGAGATTTGAATCCAAATCTTTCTAGTTCAAAAGCTTTTGATTTCATAATAATGACTCGTAGGGAATTTTGGTTTGCTTGTTTCTTCCATAAATATTTATTGAGCATGTAAGGTGAACACATTTTTCTTTAAATAATCTGAAGTGTTTATTTATTTTCTTTAAATAATCTGAAGTGTTATTTATTTTTCTTTAAATAATCTGTATGCAACTCAAGTAGAGCTAGTGAGATGATGAAATTTCCAGTGGAAATTTCCATGGGAAATGCACCCACAGCTGCTCCCTGCTTCCTCTTTTATCAGGGGCTTCCTGCTAACTCCTGGCTCCATGGAGGAAAATGTTGCTCCATCTCATAAGCGGTTTTGTGGTTCCCTTGTATAGGTTGCTACCATCTTTTTTTAGCAAGAGCCAGAGACACTTGTCACTACCATGCAATTACTTTTCCAGAATTGTGTGTTGTCTAATCCCTTGGCCACTAAGTTTGGAAGAAACTTGACTTAGATGCTTATTTTACACTTTCAAATATCTGCATGACATCAATAATTCTGATCAACTATGGATAAAAAATGAAGATATACTAATGTAGACTCATCGCTCTTATCTAATTGGGCTTGATAAGCACCTCTCCTTGTTAATTTACATAATGAAGAGCTAAGTTAGATGAGAAGTCCACAACACTGAGACTACTTATTCCACAATAAGCTAGTTTTGTAATGCACTTCTCAAATATTGTGTTATTAGCATATTCTTTTCAGTTCACATTCAACTCAATTGTCCCACTATTACTGTCATTCTCACTATCACCACCAAAAGTACTTAACAAGTGTCTGTGAGTGATTATGAGGCATATCTATGTGATATGAGACATTGAAAGTGAGACAGTGTGGGTCACTGGAAAGAGAAATGGACAAGAGTCAGGGAATCCAACTTCCCAGCTCTGCCGGGTCTGTGTCCTGGACACCCACAAAAGCAAACTTTGCACTCAATGAGTATGGACTCATTTTGGACAACTGAAAAATAAAATTAAAGCTTTACTTTGATCTGATCCCTGCTCTTTCATGGCCTCTCTTAGAACAGTGGTTTTAAAAGTGTGTGTATAGGGTGTCTTCAGATGGCAGCATGGTGGTGGGGGGTTCAGCCCCACTCTCACCAGAAGAGCTCTATATTTATCCATTTTTTCACAATGATATTTTTATATTGGCGTGATACTAATGAGTAAGTTTGGGGATAGAAAACAAAAATGAGCTTCCGGTACTAAGCCTTGAAGGTCACTGATGTTAGATAAGGTTCTTGATGGCGTTATGTTGATTAGAACAGACACCATGTGGACAGAAAGATATCTGTGTCAGGTACAAAAGTTAATGAAGCTGGAGTAGAAGGCAATCATATTGATATATTTTAGGGTATAGGTTAGGAAAGGTAGTGATAGGGATTCCAAATTCCGATTTTGGGTATTTAGCAGGGGGCTGTAAATGAATATGCAGCTCTTATCTGGCTTTAGGAGACGGGCCTAGGAGTGGCTCAGCTAACTGAGAATCGAAACGCAAGTGATATGTGTCCTAGAAAGGAGTCATGGGTGAGAAGACGTGAGATAGAGTCTAGTGCAATAATTGCACCCATATGTGGTTATTAATGGGCCACTTCCCTGACAAGGTATTCATCTGAGCATTCACACACACACACACACACACACACACACATATGTATGTATATATCAAGTGTCTTCCTTGTATAGGTACTGAGGTCAGTGTAATGGTATCTCAGGTCTCTGAAATTACCCTAATATTTTATGCTCCGTTGTTGGGGAGAGCAGAGTGAAGAAAGTGTGTAGTTGGTAAAGGGACTAATGCCTGATGTTTCCTCTCCTACTGTTGCTTTTGCTCATCTTTCCCCAATGATCAGATAGATAGTGAGGATTTTGGTGAGGTCCCTTGTTTGAGAGGATTCACCAAATCCATGGTCTAAACATCCAAAGGGATCCATCCTTCACTTCAAATGATTCCAGAAGCCAGTGAAAACCGTCAGCAGAATCTAAGTATTCCGATGCAATTATCTCTTTTCAGAAGAGGGAAATGGGACCTTTGGTTTTGCCAACAAAGAGTATCAGAGCTGGCCAGTTTACTTGTGGACATTTTTGGCTGCAATCTTAAAGACAGCAGTCTTGGAGAGATTTTTATGAGGATGTAGGGCATCTATAGACATAAAAAGCAGAAGAAATGCTTGTTAGTTATGGGGAAGGTGAAAGGCTTAGAAAACTGATTAGCGTAGCAGTGTGGTCAGATGGAAATGAAAGCTCAGAAGCATAATCGTTAATTGGGTGCTTACCTACTAATTTGAGCTTGGATGTCAGCAGTACTGCACTTCATTTCAAACCCAGGGTCAGACTTTAATGCTACATCATAAATTACGTAAAGGCACAACACTAACAATTAGATAATTACGGAGACCCATGCTGTTGCAATTTAACTGGGCAAGTTCAGGGCAAACATGACAGGAATACTGCTTAACCCTCAGACTGCCGGCAGGATTTTTTCCAGAGAGACAAATGAATACATAAGATGATGATGTCGTTGGCTGGTTTTCAAAGCCTATGGGTTAAATAATTTCTTTACAGTAGCTGGATTCATCAGATAACCTCTGCAAACTGAGAAGAAGTATTAGAGAAGTGTTAATTATATTCAAGAAAAATCTAGTCTTTAAATCTACACCAACTAAAGCACCTGGGGGTGGGCTAGATTCCAGCTAAACTTCAAGATAAATTTTAAAGTTAAAGCTAATTTTTACAATTATGAGATTCTCTGTGTATGAGATGTGTGAGATGTGTAGTTGTTCAATCCCTGTTTTCGACCATTAACATATGAATCAAAATAGAAGATTCAAGGTGAATATTTCATTCTCATTGCATTCTTCCTGGCAAACTAGTGGCTGACTCAATTGATGAAGGCGTTTTCATGATCATTGTGAGCTGTCAAGACTGTGCTGGTGTTTTGCAATATGCTTCTTTCATTCGTTCATTGACTCATTTACCAACATATCTTGAACACCTCTGCATGCTGGGTGTCATGGATGCAGATGTCACTAGCTAGGTGTTTAAACAACATTCTGATTCCCGGGTAGGGAGAGAAAACTTGTGGGGCCTCAGCTCATGCACTTGTAATATGAAGGCAATTTTTGGAAGAGTTTTGTCCTCGTTGTCAGAATGTAAGCTTGAGAAAGTCTAGAGCTGTACCTCATTTTCCTTCTATCCCCACATCCTCAGCACAGGGAGAGGTACATTTGAAGAAATAGACAAGTCTAAGAGACTAACTGAAGAAAGGAATAGTTTTGGACTGGAGAAAAAAGAAAAATGATGGATAGTTTAACCAAAGGTCAGATTTTGGAAACTCAGATTGTCTGACAAATGAAGTCATATTGTAAAGTCCCATAAGTAATATTTGAAAACTAAATTCTAGTGTGTAAATAGTTGCTTGTCAGTTTTGTTTGTCTCCTCTTATTCTTATAATGACACATTATAACGTTTGAGGTTACAAAGATAATAAAATAAGGGACCATAGCATTTAAGATTGTTGGATTCATGGAGAACTCAATATTGAATCTCTTTTTTTTATGTGTAAGAGGATGGATTTGCTCCTGGGACCTTGGTGTATTGAGATCCAGATTAGGAGCAATGTGGCTCAGGGGTGCAACACAAAGATGGAAAAATAAGAGGGCTAAGAGTGTAAAACTCTCTAACCTCACCTACCTGGCAGCAAGGACATGCCATGGGAAACTTGTGTGTGTGTGTGTGTCTGTATGTGTGTGTGCACAAACAGTGTTGCATAATTGCAGAGCTGTACGAGGGTAGAGCAAATTAGAACCAAGATTACTCCTGGGGAAGAGAGCTGTTTTCTTCTATCCTGATTTCACCTCTTGCTAGTGAATAATGGTGTTCAGGGTCTCCCCCACATGGTCTCTCCAAGTCATAGGGAGCACCCACGGAGTTTGGTGGTGGCACAAAGCAGGTCAGCACAGAGCCTCCAGAGAGCAGCGCCCTCCAGAGAGAACAAGAGGCCTTATAGTCCGAGCTCTCTCTTCTGAAGGAATGTAGCTAGAACTGACCTTGCAAACCAAGAAAACATTTCTGGATTTTTGAGATTTAACAAAGGAGGGAGATTCTGGGAAGTGGAGAAAGACAATATTTTCCTGCTAGGTGGTAGGGTCTGGGGGTCAATTAATTTGAATATTAAAAGGATCCCTTTAGGAACACTTATACACTGTTGGTGGGAGTGTAAAATTAGTTCAACCATTGTGCAAAGCAGCCTGGCGATTCTTCAAAGAGCTAAAAGCAGAATTATCATATGACCCATTACTGGGTACATACCCAGAGGAACATAAATCATTCTACTCTAAAGACACATGCACATGAATGTTCATTGCAGCATATTCATAATAGTAAAGACATGGAATCAACCTAAATGCCTATCAATGACAGATGGGATAAAGAAAATGTGGTACATATACACTACGGAATACTATGCAGTCATGAAAAGAATGAGATCATGTCTTTGTGGGAACATGGATGGAGCTGGAGACTATTATCCTTAGCAAACTAATGCAGGAATGGAAAACCAAATGCTGCATGTTCTCACTTGTAAGTGGGAGCTAAATGGTAAGAATTGATGAACACATGAAAGCAAACAACAGACACTGGGTCTACTTGAAGGGGAGGGTGGGAGGAGGGAGCAGAGCAGAAAAGATAACTATTGGGTACTGCACTTAATACCTGGGTGATCAAATAATCTGTACAACAAACCCCTGTGACACATGTTTACCAATGTAACAAACCTTCATATGGGTCCCCAAACCTAAAATCAAAGTTTTTTTTTTTTAAAGGATCTCTTTATTTTATTACTTAAATTACTTAAGTGGGAATATTAGTTACATGCAGACAAAGAACTGAGACCTGGAGTGGATAGAGAGAACAAGGATATTTCAGACTGTAAAAGCTAAAATGAACCACCTTTTCAACAAATGGTGGTATTTTGTGTGTGTGTGGCTATAGGTAGTAATAAACTAAATGAAAAAAAAAACAGCAAAAACAATTCTTATACAGAAAAAAATGACATCTCACAGAATCTCATCATTTACCTTGGGCAAAGTCCTTTTCAACACCTCACCTCTTTGTCTTTTTAAGTTCCCCAAATGTATGGGCCTAGCTAGGGTCAAAATTCAATAAACTCAACACATTTCAGGAACTATCTTCAGCTTCAGATGCCTTTGATGTCTTTCCCCTGAGTATTGATGCTGATAGATGTGCCTTGATGTCAATTCGTCTTTCCAAATATGAACTGTTGGGAATTCTGCTAATGGTTGGAATTTGGTATAATTTTTCTGCTGTACACAAAGGTATCTGGTGGTCCAAATTTGAAAATATCTTTAACAAAAGTTACTTAATATATGAATTAATAGCAATAAGTCGCATTCTGAGACTCAAAATCCATCTGAATTCTCATTATGATTCTTGGGCAGAGAGTTCGGCTTTTGTGAGTGTTGCTTTTGCTGCAAGGATAATATTTAAAGTTTAGATAACGGTCCATTTTCAAAGGTGAGTTGGTGTTAGGAAACTTGCATTTCTAGCCAATGCTATGTAGAAATAAATAATAATAGTTCACAGAATATTCACTTAATTGTTAAAAACCTTACAAAGAAACTAGTGAAAATTAGCAGAGTTTGACTTTTCTGGATCACCTAAGAAAGAGACTTATGAGCAGTCAATTGAATAGAAGTTTTGATTTTCTGTGCATTGGTGGTTGGCTCTTAATCAGTTGTAATTATCTTTGGCAATGAAACTCATGGGAAGGATTGATACTTTTTCTCCTCTCCGTTTGTCTTCTTACCTTAGGATGTATAACAAGGCAGGTCGTTCTGAACTTGGGTTTTGCATGTAATGACATGTCTTATAGCTTGTGTGCCTTCAACATATTGAGGGTCACCTCATTCTTTCTGGTGGTGGCCTGGCTTTCTATTGTGTAGATGGGCCATCGCTTATGATCTTGTCCTCCAAAGATGGTTACTCAAGAACATTTCAATCTTTTGCCTTTGAAAATAGTGCCATGGGCCTGGCGCAGTGGCTCACGCCTGTAATCCCAGCACTTTGGGAGGCTGAGATGGGCAGATCACGAGGTCAGGAGATCGAGACCTTCCTGGCTAACACAGTGAAACCCTGTCTCTACTAAAAATAGTAGATGTATATGTACCCATGTGGTGGCAGGCACCTGTAGTCCCAGCTACTCGGGAGGCTGAGGCAGGAGAATGGTGTGAACTCAGGAGGCAGAGCTTGTAGTGAAGAGATCATGCCACTGCACTCCAGCCTGGGCAACAGAGCGAGACTCTGTTTAAAAAAAAAAAAAATTGTTTTTGGAAATGTTCATTATTGAGCCAAAGGCCATGTGCATTGTAAATTTGGGTGGATATTGCCACATTACTCCTTACAGATTTGGTGGTAATTTGGGAGAATAGTTAGCCATGGGATGCTAACAACTGTCCCAAAGTTATCTTGAAGACAGAACTTGACTAGATGAAGCTGGTTCAAACAAGAAAGAGAGAAACACTGGGCAAGAGATTATAGGAGGGGAAGGAACAAGAGAAGCTGAAGGTCTGTAAAGTAGAAGAGAAAGGGGTTTGACTTATCCTGAAACATTAAAAGTGCTGGAACTAATGAGTGGAGTTAACACACAAGGGAGACACATGAAAGTTCAGTATTAATAAATACTTTCTAAAAGTTTTACCAAATATGGAACTGATTATTTCAAAGCAGGTGAGTCCCTTGTCACTAGGAGTGTTGGTTGTCACAGGCTCTGTGGGTATGTGCATGTGTGTTTGTGTGTGCTCCTGATGGTGCTTGTGTGCATATGCATGTGCACACATGTGCATGTGTCCTGTGTGTATGTGTGTGCATGTGTATGTGAACATGTACAGGACAGTTATATAAAGAAGGCATGAGCATCAGAGGGGAAGTCACAGTAGATAACCTTAAAGCCCTTTCCAAGTATGTGAGACAACAATTTAATGAATAAGTCAAAATTTGTTTAAGATATGAGGTTTTGTTTAAATGAATCACCCAAATCTAAATACTCCAGAGATCAACTCTTGTGTAATATGGTATTGTGTATTCATTATTTCTGTGAACGTGCCTCAAGTACCTTCACGGGATACAGCCACAGACAGACAAGCTCCCCTGACACAGGGAGCACACATGAGGCTCAATGGTAAGGTACAGTCAAGGCGAGGGACAGTACAAAGGCCTGTACTATGGGAGGATCTAGGCCACACTCCACATAGGAGATTAGGCTAGGCTGAAATCTGAAGGTGAATGAGTGAACTCCTTGGTCAGTATGGGCAGAGAATTTCAGGCAAAGACCTAAGAAGTTCAAAGAAGTGAAAGGATCTTGGGGTGGACATTTAGAGTGTGGAGCCTGTGGAGAAGGCTGGTGAGAGCAATACCAGACTAGGATGAGAAGGCAGGGTGGGCACAGATGGTGAAGGCCTTGGGGAGTATGCCAAATATTGGGGGCTTTATTGTAAGAGCAATAATATTTGAAGGGTTTTGAGTAGCAGTTACATGTCAAAATTTGCATTTTATTAAGCTTGCCCTGGCACCTTGACAGGGAGATGTCTTAGGTCAAGATTTCTTAACCTTGGTGCTACTGACATTTTTGAGTCACAATTCGTTGTTGTGGGGGCTGTTCTGTGCATTGTAGGATTTTTGGCAGCATCCAGTCCTCTAATCATTAGTTGACAGTAGCACCTCCTCATCACCCAGTTGTGACATCTAAAAAGGTCCTCAGACATTGTCACGTGTCCCCTGATAGGGTAAAGAGTGTGTGAAATTGTCCTTGATTTAGAATCTTTGCTTTAGGGAATGAGATAAAATGATAATCTGAACTGGATGGAGGATAATGGCAGAAGTATGAGTCAGAGGGTAACCAGTAGAATGGATAGATTTGGGGTATAGGTAGAGTATGAAGAAGGAGGGTGAAATCAAGGATAAAGCTGAGGTGCTGGAATTTAGCAAAGTGAGCTGTGGGGCACAAGGGTGGTTTCCCGATAACATGATACATTCCGTTTTGGAAATGTTGAGTTTAAAGTGGCTGGGGGGGGTGGGGGGGGCATCCAGGTGCTGATATTCACTAGGAATGAGTCTAGGGTTCAGGTGAGTCTCCCACAGATTTGGAGTCAGTGGTTGGCATTTGAGGGCTGCTGTCTGATAACTGGCAGTTGAAATAGTGCCCCTTCTGACTCCACTAGTAGCATTATGGAATTGTGTGTCTTAGATGCCCAAATGCTTGTGGCACTATGCAGAGTAATATGTGGTGGATTCTAAATGCTCAAAGTTCCTTGGCCATTCACCAGGGCCATCCCACTGGAAAGAAGATGCACATGGTTTCCCGACTAAGCAGAAACAGCCCCTGCAAGGTTGACCTTTCCTGCTCTAGGCAGCTGAAGTGTTTCTTAAGTGACGGCTGAATAGTCGAAGCTATTACTCTAACTGTAATTTGTAATGGCTCTCTAACACTTTAGAGAGCTGGGGTTCTTTGGGATGAAAGGTGACTTTTAAAAGTCAGTAATTATACTTCCAGTGAAAATGTGTCTCTGGCACAGTGCATAACTATAGTACGCGGGGCATACAGGAATTCAGTCCTGGACAGGGCTTATATTAATCATAGTTTCAATACCCAGAGAACACGTTCTCAGTAGTTAACTATCCTCTTCCCCCCTCCTTAAAATGTGGACCTTGTAATCAAAAGAAAGACACACCCTCGACTATAGCAGGGCTGCTATGCTAAATAAAAAATTATAGTTATTATACACGGACTTCATACCAAGCAGGGTCAAGTTATAACACATCTGGTAACCTCCATTAAAGAGCTGAGTTATGTTCAGCTTGTGTTTTAATTAGCCTGTGATAAACAAAGAATCAAAGGCCATTCCGCTCTGGTGGCTTTTATATTTACGACTGCCTTCACCTACACTTACATACAGGTTTATGAAGTGTAAAAAAGTGAAGAGTTCTAGTCGCACTGTCTAGACCATTTACTGTAATAGCTCAGTTAGGAGGCTGTATTTCTGAACCAGCCAGATGTTCACAACAGCCTGCAGAGCTGGTGGGCTGCTTGGCTTACGGAAATGTTGGGACAAACACAGTCTGATCTCCCGAGAAAAGATTTGGTCTCCACACTTCTGGAGTGCTCTGGTTTCTTTGTAGTTTGTAAAAATGTATCTGAACAATGGGATTTAGAAAAAAGAATGCATTATCTTCTGGATCGAGACCTACATAAAGCCTTGTCTTCCTCAAAAGTGAGAAAGGTTACATGATCCAATAAGAAAACATTTTTATAGGGGAGGAAGTTGAGCCAAGAAAAGGCATCTGTTTCTGGCCCACCTCACCAAGCTCCCAGCCGAGAGAAATACTGAGTTGGTTTATATGAAAGATCCTAAGAAATTTTGTTAGAGAATCTTCTGAACTTTCATGATTTTCTAGGTATGTTCCAGCTCTACGATTCTCATATCTAAGATCAATTTAGATTATTACATTTTTAAGGTGATATGACCGCCTCTCTTGCTGGGCCTATGGAATTGGCCTGGAATAAGCTTTCTGGAGTGATCCCTATTCCTCTCTGCCTCTTTGGAAAAGCTCACCACCGCTTTCCTCGCTGCTCTGAGAGGGGATTCTGTACCAGCTCCTAGCATGGGGAGTTGACTCACAGATTTAGTTCCACTTCTATTTTCTTCCTTTCAACCACTTTTTTTTTCTTTTGCCTTTTTAAATAAAAACAAATCTGTATTTTGAAGTATAACATACAGGAAGAAAAATGGAGAAAATATCAAAGTGAGTATACTTTGTGAACATATTCACAAGGTTAAAACATCACAGCACCCCAGAAACTTTCTCAGTTCCCCTTCCAGTTATTTTCCTCCTGCGCTCCCTCGAAGTGACCACCCTGATCTCCAAGATGGATTAGTGTTGCTTCTCTTCGAAGTTTGTAAAAATAGAATTAAACAGAACGTACTCTTCTGTGTCTGACTTCTTTCACCCAGCATTGGTGAGATTCATTGATGTTGCTGTGTTTAGCTGTAGTTGTTTAAAAAATCTCTGTGTAATGTTCCTTTGTATATATACCCCACTTTATTTATTTTACTGTTGATAGAAATTTGATGGTAGTCAGTTTGAGCTGATCATGAATAAAGACATGGACACTTTTGCATGTGTCACTTGGTGCACACGGGCAAGCGTTTCTCTTGCACCTGTCCAGCCTGCTTGTGATTTGCCCTCTGACAAATCATTCAGCTTCTTAGGATTTGTTTCCCTTTCTTTGAAAGACATTAATGGAGTTTGCTTTGATATATCTCCTATTTATTGTGTCCACTGTACTGTTTGTGGAATATTTTTTAATGAACTTGCTATCATCAGCAGCCTTGTTTCCTGTATGGAAGCATAAGTTCATAGTAGGCTCCCTGACATCAAGGGAGCCACATCAACTTCTTTCTTCAGACCAGCAGCTCTCACAGTGTGATCCTTGCATCTGCAGTATCGCCTGAGAACTTGTGTGAAATGCCCATTCTCAGGCTTCCTCCCAGACCTACAGAATCAGAGATGGGGTTTGGAACACAGCACTCTGTGTTTTAGCAAATTCTCCAGGGAATTCTGATGTCCACTCAAGTCTGAGAACCAGTGCCTTAGCATCATCTCCACCTCCATCACCTCTCAGCATGCACACAGCAGGAGGCACTTGGTAGGGAATTTATTTATTTATCATCCACTCATTCCACCAGCACTTGTTGGGCACTTTCTATGTCCTGAGCTTCACTCTGCTAAAGGGATATGGGGATGTGAAGATGCATTAGAGATGGTTCTTGCTCTCAGGGGGCTCAAGGTCAGCAAATGGATATAATACAGGGTGATAGATGCCTCTCCTGGGGAAGTCAGGGAATGGTCCATTCAGGAGGTTAGCCTTGCACTCAAATAAGCAATGAACTAAATCACTGAATGGCATGCCCGCTAGCAAGAACTAGCTAATGCTGGCATGTTGCTAGTAGCCTTTTGGATATAAAAGTGCATGGTGTTATCATCACTTCTGAAACCCAGGTGCCTGGAATATGGTAGACAGTCATTAAATATGTGCTGAATTTCTGAATGAATGGCTAGTTTGTCTGTGGCTTTTTTTCCCCCTGCATTTCATTCATTCAACATGCATTTATTGAACACCTGCTATATGACAAGAACTCTGCTATATACTAGTTAAAGGGGGGAATGAAAATAGACACAACTTCTATTTGTCCAAAGACCAGTAGATGAAGCTACTAATGTGAAGTGTGTGAACCTGGCTGTCTAGGGTAGTGCTCACTTAGCTATCTTAACTAGTTACCAGCAAGCTGTTTGAATGTTCTAATTGGTCAAGGAAGCCCAAATGGCTGTGCGGCTGGGGCTAGAACAGGCCTGTGTGTTTGATCTTCTTGATCTGGGAGAGGACTTTGTGAAGAGGTGGATCTACTCAGTTCTTCGGGGTGTTTTATACAATTTAAAAGGTTCTTTTGATGGTGGGAGACATCACACTGGCACTCAGAGAGTTGAAAGGTAGAACTCTTTGCCACTTACAGCTCTGAATAAGAGAAGGCTTCCAGGCAGAATTCCACAGGGGGTTGCTCTTAGGGACAGGATAACAAAGCTGGAGCTATGGGGTCTGTTTCTGTATGGCAAGGGGAGGGTGGGTTAGCCGGGTCTCAAGGGCTCATCTAAATAATTTTGTGGGCTCTAGGGTAGAGTGGCTATTGCTATTGTCTGGTACCTGACCCTGGGGTACATAGGAAAGGTGCATCATGACCCTGGAGTATGGGAGTCCCTTAAGGGGAATGGTCATGATGTGGACTTAATCAGCTGCTCTAGGAAAGAAGTTGACCAGCCCCCAGCCAGGGCATGACAACTGGATCATGACAACATTTTAAGAAAAATTATATTACATAGGGAAGGTTCATGGAATGACAAATTCTGTTTTGCTGCAATGAAACATTTGTACAGTCTTTGTGTGGCTGTCCCTTTTTTCCCCATCCTCAACTTCTCCAGCTATGTAGTGGGCAGTTTTTTGGTTTTCAGGTGGGAGTAGGAGTAGGAATTCTGCATCAGCACAAGTGAGCATATGCTTTAATAAAAATTATATACCGTATATCTAGCCTGGTGAGGGAATGATATGTTAAAAGTAACCCCCATAGACCTCATTTAGAGGGTCATGTTGAAGTTACCTGTGAGGAATAATATCTTGGAAAATGAGGGGAGACCAGACACTCCTTGCTCATGTTTTTTGAAATCAACTCAATGAGTAAGGGTGCCTATGTTAAAAAATGGAGCTTCTACGCAAGGCTGGCAGGCCCTTTTCAGCGAATAGATATTAGACTTTAAGGGTGAGCAATGACTTAAATGGTCTAAAAAGTTCCACTAATGTTATTGTGGCCTGCCAAGTGGTTCATTGTTTGTGGGATGAACCAGAGTAAAATCTCATGAGACATAAGAATGGAGTAACACCAGAAATGAACTTTTGTTGTTTTGGAGCCGATTTTACTAGAAGTTGTATGCATGGATTAAAGGAAGTGGGTAGTCGCCTTTGGAATCCCTGGCTGTGAATTTTGTCAACTCCACGCAACTTTTTTGCTTGAACTCTTCCTAGGCAGCAGCAATTTCTGACTCTGTGGCCTTCGTAGCTGGCTGTGCACTGGAACACACACAAATGAAGCAGGACTGTCGGACTAGACACTTGGAAAGATCAATTAGGTCCACCCAAGCCTCCAGATAACCTCTTTTCCCAGTGAGCGTTGTGCGCTGCTGGAACTGCCCAGAGATGCAGATCTGAAGCTCATTACGACAGACTGAACTGCATCTATATTTAAAGCATCTGCTGTCCCAGGATACAAAAGTAAAGTGGTGGATGTTATTCTTGCTGGATCTGCTGTCTGAAAGCTCAAACATTTCCATCCCTTTCATATAATCTTGATCCTGTAATTCATTGTCGATCTTAAAAAAATTCAACCTGCCTTTACATTAAAAATAAAGCAAAAGCAAAACCATCACCACCGTGCTTATTTTAGCAAGTTTATTTTTTAAGAAGATAAAAATCAATATTTTCCCTTGCACAGCTGATGTCCTGGGGGATGAGCTACAGGAATCATAGTTAAATTGCTGCTAGTCTGTCTGTGTGAGGGAAAAGGTCAATATTTTTCTAGAAAGAAAGCGCTCTGCTTTTCTCTTGGGAGTCAAGAGAATGCAGCAGTGGTAAATTACTGGATTTTGTGCCCAGGTGATTTCCAGGATAATTCCACTCCTTGAACGGAAACACCCCTCCTCTGCTATGGTTCTTTCTTCTCACCTCTCTTACTCTCAACTTAGAAAGGGTTTCGTGGCCGGGCGTGATGGCTCACACCTGTAATCCCAGCACTTTGGGAGGCTGAGGCAGGTGGATCACCTGAGGTCAAGAATTCAAGACCAGCCTGGCCAATATGGTAAAACCCCATCTCCACTAAAAATACAAAAATTAGCCAGGCGTGGTGGTGGGTGCCTATAATCTCAGCTACTTGAGAGGCTGAGGCAGGAGAATTGCTTGAACTCAGAAGGCAGAGGTTGCAGTGAGCCAAGATCATGCCACTGCACTACAGCCTGGGCGACAGAATGAGATCTGCCAAAAAAAAAAAAAAAAAAAAAAGAAAGAAATAAGAAAAAGAAAGAAAGGGTTTCATTTGGTCTGTGTCACTAGCTTAACCTTACAGAACTGCTCACCAAGGACTGACTGCCTTACCTGCTAAACTCAAGAATGTAGGAAGTCAGATCTAGGGGTTGTCTCTGAAGAATTCAGATCTAAAATGCCACTGTATCAGTCAGGATAAGCTGGGCTCTGCTGAGGTAACAAAAACCTCCAGTCTCAGTTATTTAAAACCACCGAAGTTTCATTCCTGCTCATGCTGCATGTTCACTGCTGCTCAGCAAGGGCCTCAGATCATCATTGAGATTATTCAGAGACCCAAGCAAAGGAGACCCCAACTTGACACCTGCCTCATGACCACCAAAGCAGTGGAGATAAAGCAAGATGAGTTGTGCCTCACTCTTTAAGCTTAGGTCTTAAGTGACACGCATCAATTCTGCTTACATTTCACTGGCCAAAACAAGGTGTGTGACATACCTACTTTTTGTATGCCCAGAAGGAGGGCAGAACCAGAATATTTGTGAACAGACTTAATGACCACTGTGACTGTTCATCTGACGAACTGGGAAGTTTGAAAAGACCTGAGAGGCTATTTCCTCTGGACTTCATCCTAATGAAGATATCTTTTCTTTTTTGGCGGTGGAGGGGCGGGGCGTGGAGGGGGCAGAGTTTCACTCTTGTTGCCCAGACTGGAGTGTAATGGCGTGATCTCAGCTCACTGCAACCTCCACCTTCCAGGTTCAAGTGATTCTCTTGCCTCAACCTCCTGAGTAGCTGGGATTACAGGCATGCACCACCATGCCCAGCTAATTTTGTATTTTTAGTAGAGATGTGGTTTTGCCATGTTGGTCAGGCTGGTCTCAAACTCCTGACCTCAGGCGATCCGCCTGCCTCAGCCTCCCAAAGTGCTGGGATTACAGGCATGAGCCACTGCTCCCTGCAGGGAGATATATTTTCTACAATACACTGACCACTGTCCATGCTCTACCTCTGCTAGAACATTCCTGGTGAGGGGGACCTTGACTACTTCTTAAGGTGGTCATGGTGTTTTTAGACAGTATTTGTATAGTTAAAGTCTCTTAAAGCCTGCATGTTTGGAGCTTGGTCTCATCCTCTGTCCTCTGGCTATTTGACCCTGGCTATGGTGCTCACCTTGCTGAGTCTGTTTCCCTATCTGTAAAATGGAAAGAATACTCCCTTTGTTCAAAGTTAAATTGAGCATCAAATGAAATGCAATGAAGTCTATTGAGCATCTACAGGGTTGGCACATAATTGAAAACAAAGGTTTATGCCTCTGCTTTTTCTCCCACACAGGCTTCTGTAAGGTTGAATGTGAAAATGTATATAAATTAGCACATATGTATTCAATTATTACTCTACTTGTAGATGGCAAAAATGTTTAGTAACTATGTGCACAATTAAAAAACATGCCAATATTTGGACCAAAGTGGTTATGGAAAGTCTTGGAAATCCAGTGTCATAAATGAATATTTATAAATTATTCAATCATATCAGATATTTATTATTTAAAAATAGATGGATTTTTATTTTTTCTCTACTTCCAATTTGTTTTCTGGAATGCCTCCCCCTCCCTATCACTTGCTTACTTTGAATTATTCTTCGTGTTTCAGTTTCTCTCCAGTTTTCACTGGCAAAAATGGTCGTGTTTACCCCAGATTGTATCATTTGTCACACAGAATTGTCTTCAACTTTAAGTACCTTGGAACGATTTTTGAATGCCACAGTATTCATCCCCACTTTTCCAAATGAATGAACCGGCAACATATACAAAGTAGCTATCACGGTATCCAGCACTTAGTAAGTCCTCAACACTGGTGGTTCCTCTCTCCTTCCCTTGGGTAATCTTGGAGGAAAACTGGATCTCCAGTTCACACTGTTTAAGCTCAATATGCTAAATGAAATTCAGAAACATGTTGCTTGTCATTGCCCTTCATAAAACATTACTGTCATTTTGGACAAATGGCTCAGAGGACATCTGGTTATTCTCTGTGAGTGATGATGATCTAGTAAAGCAATGGCTATTTGCAGAATGACTCCAGGCATTCAAGAACAGTGGATAAGCAGAAACAACAGCGGGGTCAAGAGAATACCAGAGATGAAGGGGGCAAATATCTCCGAACTTTTTTGTATATGTAAGTTGATTTAAATAGTGTTTGCCTTCTGAAAAATGCTTTGTTGAACGAATGCAAGGTTTTACAACTCTACTAGTTAATTGGATAATGAATCTGGAGAGCTACTCAGAACTACCACTTTGGAAAAAATAGAAGATACCAACTCAGTTCAATGATTTATCTTACTCTATACTGTTAGCACAGCACGATACCTTATGCATTGGTGAGTCCAAACCTCTCATTTCCTGGATCGGGGGACTGAAGATCAGAGAGGTCACAGATATTTAAATTTGGAAATAGTCATTTAGGCTTCAAATCAAATTCTCTCAATTTTTAATATTCCTTCTGAAGTGGGATGAACACCCTGGAGTCAGCTTGGTAGGAGACTGGAGAGTGACTTTCAATGGGGGCAGACTCTGGGCTGGTCAGCCTTCCTTCCATCTGGTTGTGGGGTCAGAAATGGAGAGACTCCAAATATCCTCCCCTCAGGAGATAGTGGCACAAGAGAGACAGCACCCTCCTAAGATTACTTCCGGCCCTGCTAGGTCACCTTGGCACTTTCATTAGCTCCAGGATGCCTTGTTCCAGTCAGATTTACAGAAATTTTAGATCTGGGATTTGGATCAAAAGGCAGAAGCAAGAACAATTCATGTTGAGTGTTTTTTGAAACCAACACTGTGACAATTGAATATATTTATGTAGAAGTTGTTACCATCTAGACTGATGTCCTCATCATCAAAGGGCAACTGTCTCAAAGAGCAAATGTCTCTAGGTTCCTGTGTTGTCCATTTGTTTCCCCCTCCCTTTTAAAAATGGCCTTATGGAAGGACACCTTCTTCTCCTTCTTGTAGGAATGGGCCATGAGCTTAATGTGAGAGCCTTCCCTGACTTCCCTCAGCCACCAAGTGGAAGCAGTGTCTTACTCTCAGAACCTACGTGGCATTTTATTCATGGTATTTATTCAGCAGGTGTCCCTTGGGGAGCCTGTCACTTTTTATTCTGCATGATAGGCGACTGTATCCATGCTACATTTCCCATTGTAGAGGATGAACCCCTCGAGGATGCGTCTTTGATTGATTTACCCTTGAATCTCCCACAGTACACTATGTCCATGCAGCAGTGGCTTTAAAAAGTATAACTGGAAAGCATTTCATCATACAGTATTGTAGGGCTGCCTGAAATAAATTGATGGGCAATACTGAAAACCACACAAATCTCAGTATGCAGCCTTTGCTTCACGGTGACAAGGATGATGCATGCACTGGAAACTTTAGCTTTGAATCCCTGCCTAGGCCATTAGGCCCTTCTGTGATGATTCTGGTCAATCTGGCTGCTGCTCAGTGGAACTACATCTGGTGCACAAGGAGGCAGGTATTAAGTGCTCAGCAAACTTGGGCTGAGTGACTAACTTGGTGGATACAAGAAACCAGTATCTCAGAGTGAGCCTGAATGAGTCACAGCGAACTGGTTTAAGTTTTCTCAAGCCACGTTAAAAATTGCCAAGTCTATGAATTTAAACCAGTAGTATGCTGGTAAGTGTTTAATAATCAGCTTTCTGGAAAAAAAGGGCCTGATTTGTAGCATTTGCTGATACCTGTGGTGTAAATACACCCTCCATGGTTGATATCATGCTACCAATGTGATGTCACTGGCCTTAGAGTCCGGAGGGGACACATGTGATATGGGCTGTCCTCCAGCACACCTCTGACTAATCTTTGTCTTTTCAGGGCTCATAAAGTGGTGCTGCTGCAATGATGGTGACCACAGTTGGGTGCAGTCTAGGAATTCAGATAATCTACATCCAAATTCCATGGCTACATCAAGCCATCCTTTCAGCAGGTTGGATCAGTGTTTCTAAGTTCTTGATCCTCCCAGCCATGGAGCATTATTTTGGTAATATTTAATCCTGCTTCTGTTACCCAGACATAGCAGATATGGTGCCTCAGACCTCATAATTAACTGCTAAACACTTAGTAAGAAAAGCTTCCTAAACTCTGCACTTAAACCAGGGGTTGAAATGCAAAGAAAAAAATAAGTTAAATCAGATTTTTAAGAAAATATCAGCGGGAAGCCAACAGTAGCTTTGCTGAATTTGAACAGATGTATTTAAAAAAATCAACCAAATTCCACCTTTTTGGGTACATGCTGGCAACTATATGGGTATCATTAAAACTGTGAAAATCTCCACTTAGAATTGCTGTTTGTCCTCATTCACTTTCATGCACACTGTCAGGATGGGCAAAAATGCTTGGGAGTGTTCAATGTACTAGGGGTTATCAGAGCATGCAATTTGGAGTAAGACACTCCTGAATTCAGTACCTGGCACTCTGACTATTTGCCTGACTAACCTCAATGTGCTTATTTATAAAGTGGGTATTAAGCATAGTAATCATATAATAAGCTCCCTGAGCAATTATGAAGCTTAAATGAGAGCATGTGTTCAAACCACTCAGTACACAGAAAGTCCTAATTGCTGAGTTGGCAATGATTAACAACCCTGGAATGCCTCCTAACCCTAGATGTCTCATGACATTTTCCTGGTTAGTTCTGCTTAGGTACATTGTCATTAACCTAAATATTCGTGTTTGTGAAACAAATTGTATCATCCGAATTGATGCTTACAATAATCCTGTGACTTAGAGAATGATCTGATTTATTTCCATCCAGTAAATCAAGGTGCTCACTGTTTGGTATTGAAGTATGAGGCTGGGATTCTTTACTTAGTCCTCTTTCTGCTGCCCCTGTTCATGTCCAGGACTTACCTGTGCTGCTCCAGAAGCTGGGACTGCCACAGAGCAGAGACTGCGTAAGCTGAACTCTTCTAGGAACCAAAGCAGAAGCTCATCAAGCGAGTTACCACATTTTTCAGACATAGATTGTCATCTGAGACAATCTCAGATGTTGGGGAGGTAAAACAAGTACAAGTTGCCTCACAAGGTCAATTGATAGTTATTGCTGGTGGCGAAGAATCAGATAATGTTGCTTTTCCCTTGAATTGTACTTTTCTTCCAACTGTCCCACATAGTTCACAACCTACAGTTGTAGGGTGATCTTATTCATAATTCCAATACATGATTTGATTACTGTGTTATTTTATCCTATATGAGAAAGTTTGTATTGTTATCTGCTGATCCACAGAAAAAGCAAATTAACTGAAGGCCTAATAAAAGGCAACTTGGCTGGGTGCAGTGGGTTCACCCCTATAATCCCTGCACTTTGGGAGGCCAAGATGGGAGGGTTGCTTGAGTCCAGGAGTTTGAGACCAGCCTGGGCAACCTAGGGAGATTCTGTCTCTACAAAATTTTTTTTTTAAAAAGAAGAAGCTAGGCATGGTGTCATGTGCCTGTGATCCCAGCTACTCAAGAGGTGGGAGGATTGCTTGAGCCCAGGAGGGGAGGTTGAGGCTGCAGTGACCTATGATTGTGCGATTGAACTCCAGCTTGGGTGACAGAGTCAGACCCTGTTTAAAAAAAAAAGAAAAAAAGGCAATTCAAGCTGCATGGAGTGACTCCCTTCCAAAGAATATGTTATGAAAAGAAGGGAAAAATGAGAGTGGAGAAACCTGAAAACCCTACCACAAGGCCAACATCCATAGCGATAAGCCATGCTGATAGCATGCACCTTTGATATGATGTGATGAGAATGGGATTTTACCTCTGTGCTCTTCTTCCACAGAACAAATAACCTCTACCTAATCATGAGGAAAATAGCAGAAACATTTCAATTGAGGGACATTCTACAAAACCCCTGACCAGTACTCTTCAAAAGTGTCAGAGTCATAAGAAATAAGGAAAGTCTCGAGACACTGTCATAGCCCAGAGACTTAACAACTAAATGAAATGTGGTGTCCTGGATGGGATACTGGACCAGAAAATAGACATTAGGTAAAAATGAAGGAAATCAGAATGAAGGATTGACCTTAATTGGTCATATTGTATCCATATTAGTTAATTAATCATAACAACTATGCCCTACTAACAGAAGACGTTAACAATAGGGGTAACTGTGGATAGGGTGCATGGGAACTCTTCATACTATCTGAGGTTTTTCTATGAATTTAAAGCTATTCTATAATTAAAAATATATTTTTCAAAAGGCAACTCAGCCTAGAGGTTTGCTTTATTAATTTATTTTCAAGATTCAAATTAAAAGCCATAATTATGAATATAAAACTATTGGGAAATAAAGAATTTAATATATAACCCTTGAATATATTCTATTGACAGTCCAGGGGAAGAGATGGCAGCAAGGGGGATGCCTAAAATGAACGGAAAGTGAGAGGTCTTATGGAGACAGCAAGAGTATGAGACTGAGACCAATTCAGGGGCGTAGAGGAAAAGAGATATGCCAATCACAGATGCAAAATCTAAACAGGCATGGAACACGGGCTCAGACACCGATTCCAACGTGTAAAAGAGTAACATAAAAAACTATAGAAAATGCAATGTGCAGGCAGCATTATTTCCATTTTGTGTCTACTCTGTTCTTGCTGCTCAAGCCCAGGTTCCCACTGAATTTTTTTTTTTTTTTAAGACAGAGTCTCCCTCTGTCACTCAGGCTGGAATGCAGTAGTGTGATCTCGGCTCACTGCCACCTCTACCTCCCAGGCTCAAGGGATTTTCCTGCCTCAGTCTTCTGAGTAGTTGGGATTACAGGCATGTACCACCACGCCCGGCTAATTTTTGTATTTTTAGTTGAGAAGGGGTTTCCCCATGTTGGCCAGGCTGGTCTCAAACTCCTGGCCTCAAGTAGTCCACCTGCTTTGGCTTCACAAAGTACTGGGATTACAGGCTTGAGCCACTGTGCCCAGCTCCTCAATGACATTTCATAGCTGTAGTCAAAATCCTTACTGGCCATGAAGCTGAGGGTTGTTTGTTCAAGTGGCCAGAAGTTTTGTAATTCTACATTGCATAAGCCCTTTACAAATAATGCTTTATAGAATGATTTAAACATTCATTTGAATAAACATGACTTACAACAACTTTATAACGAAAACAATAATAAAACTGGAATCTCAACTGTTGTCTAACAAAATTAAAGGGAAATAAGAAATGAGCACTCTCGTGCTACAAGAACAGACTATTGAAAACCTCAGCTTATGCACGTAGTGTTTTAAAGTTGGAAGGGACCTTAGCTGTAATATTTAGCTTGCAGTCTTGGTAGTGTCAGGAACATATGTTAAACTGGAGTGCTGGGTGCCTGAGTTTTTCAATGCCTCTGGGCTCCCTTCACTTTTCCTTTAGGAACAAGGTAGCACACTTTTCATTATCTGCCAGGGCGTCAGTATGACTGGAACTAGTAACAGACAAAAATGTCAACAGGCTTGCATTTGAATTTGTCTTTTTAGGCAGTGGTTTTATAGATTAATCATTGAAAATGACTCTTGCTTATCTATGACATGTACTCTCAAAATATTTTGTATTTGAGCACTTTCTTTCATGGATCCTGTTTAGTTTCTATTTTTCTTATTTTCTGAGAAAAGAAACATATGCCCTTCCTATGACATTTCTATGAATTTTCAGCTGCTAAATCATACTGTTGAATGGAATAACTTTTTTAAAAAATGTTTTTCTAAGCACACTGTAACTTCCCTTCTCCTTGAATCAATTCCTGGCTTGTTACATAGCATTGATGCTAAGGACTTATTTTATTTTATTCTAAGTTAGTTTCTCAATGTTTTGGATTCTGTTTTCTTTCATTCTCTCTGGGTATGTTTTATTTTCTTTGAGTATATTATATTTTCAAGTAATTTTAAAAGTTTTTGTGTTTTCTACATGCCTAAAAATTTCATTTTACTCATTCCTGACTGATAGTTTGAATAGATATAGAATTCTGGTTTAAAATAATGTTCTTTAATAACTGTTAAGACATGACTTCATTATTTTATAGCAGTTAATTTTCCGATAAGTCCGATGCCAATCTGATTCGAGTGTCTTTGTAAATATATACTTCCATCTCTCTCATATATTGAAGATAGTTTCTTTATCCTGGGATTCAGAGATTTCTTTACACTTTTTCATTTATCCTGCTTAGCATTCAAAGGACTCTTCCAATTAGAAAGTTCAAGTTTCTTTGATAATTTTGCAAGTTTTGATAAATTTTTTCTCTCTAATTTTAAAAGAGGTGCCTATTAGTCTTCATGGATGGATCTTCTATTTTGCTTCTTTTCCTTTTCTTTATCTTTTAGACCCATTTTATGAAGATTTCTTTGAATTTATATTCTAATCCTACATTTGTTTTGTTATATTCAGTCACAATATTTTTAATTTTCAAGAACTCACTTAATCCCTGAATGTGTCCGCTTTTGTTTTATAGATTCAAGAAGTTTGGTTATTTTTCCCTGGGGATACTAACAGCTCTCTTCTGTTTCCTGATATCTTCCCCTTGGGGTTAAATGCTGGACATTTGTTCGTCTTAGATCTTCTCTTTCATGCTAACTGCTTTGTTTATTATACCCTCTGATTCTTGGCCATCCAGTCAAATTTATAAATAAAAAAACATGTTGGTGAGCATAGTCCACTGGCTTGGCTTTCCCGTGATACTGAACATTTCTATTTCTGTACACAGGTATCTTTGTCCATTCAGGATGCCATAAAAAATGCCCTAGACTGGGTAATTTATAAACAACAGGATATGTTGTTCACAGTTCTGGAGGCTGGGAAGTCCAAGATCAAAGTCAGTTGATTTGGTGTCTGGTGAAGGCTTTTTTATCATAGATGGCACCTTCTTGCTGTGTCATTAGAGAGTGGAAGGAGTGAACAGGCTTCCTCAGCTTCTTTTATAGGACAGGGCCTAATCACCTCCCAAAGGCATTACCTCTTAATACTATTGCATTGGAGATTAGGTCTCATTATATGAATGTTGGGAGGATACAAACATTCAAGTCATAGCAACAGGCCAATATGGCAAAAGACCAGCTTCTCTTGGGGTATGTGGTGTTGAAGGTGGAGACGCCTTCTTCCAAACACCCTCCATGCTGCAAAATGGGGAGCTTTGCAGCGGAGACGCATCGCCCACCCCAGGAACCTTCATTCTCTCCTGGCCACTCACTCACTTGCTGTTAGGGTACAGTCCCCTGGTATTAGTTTGGAAGTCATGAACCCTGATTGCAGTGGCCCAGAAATTGAGCAGGAAAGTCTCACTGTTTGAGTGGGGCACTGACCCACCAGCCCCTGCCCATGTGCCCCTTTTCTTTCCTGTTCCTTGAGTTTCCATTCCAGGAAAAGTGGTTCTAGTCTCTCCTCTAATCTTTCCGTGTGCCAATTAGGACAATAGCATTTTCCTCTGTAAATTTTGTTTTATCCGTATCTAATTTAATTAATTTAATTTCTGTTCTCCAGATTTTAAAAAAAATGTAACTTATTTATGTTATGCTGACCTCCCTATTATTCCACCATTATTTTTTTCTTTTCTTTTACTTCTTCTTTTTTTTTTTTTTTCTTTTAGACTGAATTTTGCTCTTGTCGCCCAGGCTGGAGTGCAATGGCCCGATCTCAGCTTACTGTAACATCTGCCTCCTGGGTTCAAACATTATCTTGCCTCAGCCTCCCAAGTAGCTGGGATTACAAGCATGTACCACCGCACCTGGCTAATTTTTTGTATTTTTAGTAGAGATGGGGTTTCACCATGTGGGCCAGACTGGTATCAAACTCCTTAGCCTCCCAAAGTGCTGGGATTATAGGCATGAGCCACCACGCCTTGCCCACTCTTATTTTCTTAACAGAGTCTTGGATAAATTTGCTTTCCTACATCTATACTGTATTTTCAATGGAAGATTTCAAAGAAGAGAATGTAAATGGGTGTGTTCAATCCACCATCTGGAACCAGAAACCCTTTTAATTAATTCTTAGTCGTACAGTTAGCATTAAAGCATATGACTCTCCTTGGCCTATGACTGGGAAAATGAAACATGGGTGCACTGGATACTTTAGTTAAGTGAAAAGTCTTATTGTACAGTGGTTAAAAGAGTATGTTTAATTCCAGGTCCACCACTCCCTAAACTTAGCAGCGCAGGGGAACATTTCCTAAAAGTTTCTGCCTCCCTTTCCTTATTCATACAATCATGAATAATAACAATACCTCCCTCAAGGGATAGTGTGAGAGTTGTAAGAAGGCCTAGTGCCTGGCACAAAGCAAACCCGCAACAGATGCTCACTCTGTAAGTGTCTTCTCCAGTGGGATTCTGCTGTAGTTTTATTGAAAATGTGCAGCGTTTTCTGATAGAAAGTTTGTTTATATCCCTTTTAATAGTCTTCCAACAAATAATCATACACAGCTAATATGAAAAATGATAGGCTGGCCACAGTGCCTCACACTTGTAATCCCAGCACTTTGGGAGGCAGCAGTGGAAGGAATGTGTGAAGCAGGAGTTTGGGACCCGCCTGAGCAAGACAGTGAAACCTCATCTCTATAAAAAATTACAAAAAATTATCTAGGTGCAGTGGCACACTCCTGTAGTCCCAGCTAGTCAGGAGGCTGAGGTGGGAGGAACCCTTGAGCCCAGGAATAAAAGGATGCGGTGAGTGATGGCTGTGCTACTGCACTCCAGCCTGGGCAACAGAGTGAGACCTCATCTCTTAAAAAAAAAAAAGGTATAATAAGTGACTGACATAGAGGTGAAGCAAGAAGAAGGCTAGAAGGAACCTTAGAGCCTATCATATGCAACCACCTCATTTCAGCCATGGATCAAGGGCTAGTAGTTGGTGAGCAATGGAGTCCTAGTCCATATCTAGGTCTCCTGATGCTCATGGGCTCTTCCAGGGCACCTCCTGTTTGGCAGGCATTTTTCAGGTCCCTCTCAACAGAAAGGTATTTCTACTATCTCTGCTTTATGGAGAGAAAGCTTAGGCTCAGGGTTGAGTGTAGTGGAGAAGCCTCCTCTGTGGGGCTGGGTTTCAAAGTTAGCATACAAAGCAAAAGCTCCATGTAGTCCACTCAGCCGAAATTACTTCATGGAGTTGCTGCTTTGGAGACCAACATATAGGCTGCCCATAACACAACACATTTGCTCTCTCAACTTGGAATAAATCACCATTTTTTTCAACTGAGCTCCAGATAAAGCAATTGACTACTTTCAATTAGAAGGGCACGATGCACGAAAAACCCTGAGATCTGTGCAGAGGACGACAGAGTGCCATGTTCCGTCTCCTTCTTCCTCTGGGAAAATCGCTTCCTAAGTGTACTAATGCACAGCATTTCCTTCCATTTTAAAATTCTTTCTTTCCCTTTCACAGATGCCTGGAGTTGAACTTGTGAAGTTCAGCTAGCCTAGAATGCAACCACGATGTTATTTGAAGGAACCACAGGCTGGGCGCAGTGGCTCACGCCTGTAATCCCAGCACTTTGGGAGGCCGAGGAGAGCGGATCACTTGAAGGTCAGGAGATCGAGACCAGCCTGGCCAACATGGTGAAACCCTGTCTCCACTAAAATACAAAAACTTAGCTGGGTGTTGGGGCATGTGCCTGTAATCCCAGCTACTTGCAAGGCTGAGGCAGGAGAATCGCTTGATCCTGGGAGGCGGAGGTTGCAGTGAGCCGAGATCGCACCACTGTACTCCAGCCTGGGTGACAGAGTGAGACCCCATCTCAAAAACACACACACACACACACACACACACACACACACACATGGCTGATGTGGGGAGAGTTGGGTTGCACCCTACACCAAGGACAATGTTTTTTCATGGATTCTTTCCTACCGTCCCAACACAGCCCTCTAGTTCATCATGCCAGGCTGATTTAGTTCAGCTTGACACGGAACACACGAGACTTCTGTTTTCTGGCATAAATCTCCAGACATTTTATGAACCAATAATGTCCAAAGAGTACATGGGCTCTTTTGAGGCTTGGTAATTACCACTGACCTCTTTCCTGGACCCTTCTCCATAAAGAGGCCACCTCCTTGGGGCAGCTCCGCCCTCCCCTTTTCTCCAAGGCTGTAGGTGGAACAAGCAAGTTCCTAATTAGCCAGCCTGCACAGGGAAGCTTGGTGTCAGATTTTCAGGTCAGCCTTTGATGCAGGGGTAACCAGGGGAGGTGATGCATCAACTTTGATTAAAGAGCTATGATGAACCAAGATAAAAATTGACATTTAATTTTTCTCAGTCTCATCTAATCTTGCAGACCAAAATTAAAGGTGAATTGTCTTCTTTTTTGGTTTGTGGGGTGAGCAATATACTCACAGAAGTGGTAAACTTGACAAAAATTTGCTATAATTTTGTTCTCAAATCATTGCTAATTAATTAATCAAGGCCTGCCATCATGAATTTGTGGAGATGCAAGGTCTCCCACTTTTTTCAACCAAATCTGTAATATTCTTCCAGTGCTCAGAAACACTCAAAGTTCGTTCACCCCAGCTGCCAGCTGGGGAACTCCATCCAAGAAGGATACTGACCACTTCGTAAGCATCTCATTTACTGCCATGCTCACCTCCCTCCTAAGCCAGTGGAAAGATGATTCGTGAAGCTTAAAAAGAAAAAAAAAAAAAAAAGAAAAAACCCATTCAATAGCAACACATTTAGAATAACAATGTGCTCTGAAAACCACCACAACATGTGTGATTTTTTTTCTAATTAAACTCACACCCCACTTTGAAAAAAACAAAAGAAAGAAAAGAAAACAGCTTCAAGTGATAATTGTCTTTTCTTTGATTGTCAAAAGTGATATAAATAAAAGGAAAAAGGTAACTCAGCAGTCAGTAAACTAGAACACTGTTAATTATTCTTGGAACATACACCATATTGACCTGAAAGTTTTCAAGGTGGAGTGATTTACAACAGCAGTGAATCCTCTTGTTCTATTGAGAATGGTCCTCCGACAGAGTTCCCTCAGCAAGAGGACTGACGAGGAGGCTTTCCCGAAGTAGCGGAAGTAGCAGGCTTTTATCAGTAGATGGGGGTAGAGCAACACAGATGGAGCCTGGGTGTGCAGCTAGTCCGGAAAGTTTGTCCCGGAAGGTATGCGCACAAGCTTCATTGGGCATTATAGCAGGGAATAATGGAAAGACAGAGGTTGAGATCAGATAACATAATCTTTCAAGTCCGCGTCACACTGGAGCACATGAGATCACAGGCAAATTCAAAAAACGATTTCTTGCCAAGCTGTACATTTCATTTTGCATGCCCTTATTGAGGTAGGAAATGATACAATTATTATTTTTAGTTTTATTTTTCACTATTCTGTTATGAATCCTCTCTTTTTCCATTCTTTCTCTTGTCTTATTCTTTGCTTCTTTTCTATATTCTGCAATTCCTTTTGTAGCCATCACATCTCTTTTTTGAATGGGGTGAAGTATAACTGAATACATTTTTTAAGGCTGTAAATGTTCTTGTAGAGTGTAGGGTTATGATACCTTTTCTCTAAAGTATGGAAGGAAAGGAAATCATAGGCTTTCTTGCACAACTTGTCTATTTCCTTTGGAAGGAAATTAGATACATTGAATGGGCATGGAGGCTAAAATATATTCTAGTACTGGCTTGGTAGATAAAATACATCCTAGCATGGATATTGCATAATAGAAGTGATAACAAAATCTGTAATAAAGTCAAATGTTGAGCTTGATCATGTGCCTCAGCTCCGGGCATATTTGTGAACATTCGAGAGTTAAATGATTGATTGATTGATCGATCATTTCTTTCCAAATCCCCATTCCTCACTTCCATTGCCTCCTCCCACTCTTCCCTTATAGCAAACATGCTAAGGTATTATATATATAAAATAAATACAATATATAATAACCTCTCTCTCTATAATATATATATGTTTATTAGCATGTATTGCTGTAAAAATGCATATGTATTGTTTGTGGGTATGCTTTCTAGTTTGCATAAACAGTATTAGGCTCTCGGTCTCATTCTGTTTCTCTTTTTTCCCCACTCAATACAGTGCCTCAAAGATCTGTTTACATTGCTGTGTGCGCCTCCCGTCTCTTGCTTCCAGTGGCGGCAGAGTATTTTATCCCACACATGATGCTTTCCAACTCCCCCAAGAGTGGCCACCTAGACTGTCTCTGGTTCTCCAGATCCCAGACTGTGCTGTGGGAATATTCTTACCCAGGTCTCCTTGTGCATTTGTGTGAGGTTCCTGGGGCTCTGACGGCAAGATCGCTGTGTCATAGGACATAGGTCTGGCGAATCTGATGGCTCTCCATGTTGGCCACACCACTTTATATTCCCACCGGCAGAGCCTGATCCTCTCTCCACATCCCTGACTTGGTGTTGTCTAAAGAACAAGGATTTTCTCTCCATTTGTCAGATCTTCTTTTAGATTTATTGTTAGAGTTTAAAAATATTATTTCTATTTAAAAATAGTAATTTTGTGTATTCCTTAAGTCAATTCCCAGATATTTTATAATTTTTGTAGCTATCATGACTTTCTTAAAGTGACATCCTCTAGTTGTGTATTGCTTATGTGGAAAAATGCTATTAATTTTTTTGTGTGATTTTGTATTTCACTTTCTTCCTGAACAATACTAGTGATCGTAATAGCCTATCTGTTGATTCTGTTGTATTTTATTCATAAGGAACATGTTACCTGCAGATAATGACAGTTCGCCTTTTTGTCCTAATACTGCTTCTCATTTATGTATCATTTCTTAAAACATGTGCCAGGACCTCTAGTACCATAAGCAGTGGTAGTAATAATAATTCTTGTCTTAGTTTTAATTTTAAAAAGTTCAGTTTTTCCATTAATTATAATGTTTGCTATAGGCTTTGGTACATACTTTTTGCCAATTTAAGGAAGTTTCTTTCCTTTCTATTTATAGTGTACCAAAATGCTTGTTTTGTATCTATTGAGATGATCATGTGACTTTTCTCCTTCAGTCTATTAATGCGGTACATTACATGGATAGATTTCCCAGATGCTGACCTACTCTTACATTCTTGGGAGGGATGTTGTTTTGATGACAGCAAAGCTGAATGACTCTTAGAAGAGGCCCTCAGGGTTAAATTTCTCTGACATACTGTGCTAGCGTATTCAGCAAATTATATACACATATATCATATACATATTTACTTATTCAATTAATTCTTTTCATATACTCTGTATTGTATGCTGGACCAGATATGGGGATATGTTTTCCATTTCACCAATATTCAGAGAAAAATTTGGCCTTAAAGTAGTCAGTGGTTTCCAATGGCCATTAAACAAGACCATGGAGAAGCAACAAGGCCACTGTTGACTTTTGTCTTTGTCATAAAAGGCCTATTGTCACTTCTGTCTGTCATTTGGGGGCTGCGTGGGACACAGGTATTAGGAGCTGAATAAACCATTGTGCATCTGACTTGGGCTTCCATCAAGTTTCACAACTGATAGTATGTGGATTTGCTTGATTCATTAAGGTTTTTAAAATACAGTCTTTATTTGTTTATTGCTCAGTTGTTTTCATCATCTTGACACAGTCATAAACCAATACGAATGATAAACAAGCACTTGATTAAATAAGTGTTTTAAAATCCCAACTGACAATGACTGAAACAAGGAAAATATAACTTATTCTCCTATGATTTTGTCCTGAGAAAAGCTCTAAACTTAATACAGACTACATGCTTGAAGGAAGCAGGGTTGCATCCTGAAGGAGATTCCAACTTGGAATATGAGCATTGAGTTGTAGATACAAATTGCGCAGTAACCAAGTGCACACACACAGAAGTATCGGATTGCATGTTGTCAGGGTGGTCTTCACCCTGAAAATAGGTTTGAGAGGAAATAATAACTTAGGATACCTGAGATGAAGTAATTGGATTTTCTGATTTCTCCTCTCACCTAATTGGATGTGCAAATGATCTGTCTGCACAATGAGCTCATGCCCATGGCTGTTTCTCGCCTGCATTTATATGCAGCGAGTGTGTGCATGTGCATGAATTTACACCAAATCGTACAGGCTTTATTTTCCCGCAGTGAGATCTCAGCACCCCCAGAACAAAAAGAAAAATGGCTTCTTAATCATGATGGTCTTTGTAACATTCCCTTGCAGTTTTCTGGTGATTTTATTTGACCTGTCATTAAAGCAGAGGACAGAGATGAGGTAGTGTGTATTAAAGTGGGGATGTCACAGGAGCTTTTGCTGTGAACTGGTGTATGTGCTGCACTCAGCAGGGGCCACTTCCTTATGTATAACTGTAATATTTTTCCTGTGTGTGTTTCCCACATCCAGCATTTCAGGCATTGATTTCATTTCAGCCACTCTCCCATTGTGAGGCTGCTAAGTATAGGCTAGATTCTGATCTTATGGGAAAATCTCTCTATGGTCCGGAATCCTTTTAGGGATTAGCCTGTCAACAAATGTCATTCCAGATTTCCATGTAGACTGAACTAAACTAAAGAATAAGTTTGCCTCATTGATCTGTGATTATTCTTTCCTTTTTCACTTTATGATGGTTCCAGCTTTGGGAAGATCTAACCAAGCCAGAAGGGCTAGGGTGAGGGGAGTCAGAGAGGCTTCTTGGAAATGCAACCTTTTATCTAAGTCTTAGAGGAAGAACCAGGGTTGGTCTAGGGAAGAAGGAGAAAGGGTGCTCCAGGCAGAGAAGATAGCAAGGTCAAAGGCTTAAAGGTGTGACAGCAGGTGGCTCCTGGGAGATGTGAAGGCAGCAGCACAGCAGACAGATGGGAGGCGGGGGGATGCAGGAGAAATGGGGCACGCATATCATGACCTCAGCATAAGCTTTTATCCTCATTGCCTTGGGAAGCCATGGCAGGGCCTTAAGCCCTGTCCCTGTCTTCATATGTCTTTTTGCTCTCACAGCTTTTTGTCCTGTGGATCTTCTGATTGGCTTCTCTCTTTATAGCAAGTTAACACAAGGTCAATTCCTCCTTAAAAAAAGAAGCATCTGGGCTGGGCATGGTGGCTCATGTCTGCAATCCCAGCACTTTGGGAGGCTGAGGAGGGCAGATCACTTCATGTCAGGAGTTTGAGACCAGCCTGGCCAACATGGCAAAATCCTGTCTCTACTAAAAATACAAAAATTAACTGGGCTTGCTGGAGGGTACCTGTAATCCCAGCTACTTGGGAGGCTGAGGCAGGAGAATTGTTTGAACCTAGGAGGCAGAGGTTGCAGTGAGCTGAGATCATGCACTCCAGGCTGGGTGACAGAGCAAGACTCTGTCAAAAACAAAAACAAAAACAAACAAGCAAACAAAAAGCATGCAACAGTAGCCTGCATTATTAAAGTAATACCTCTGTGATCTTCAAGTTAATAACTTACTAAAGGTACAGGATTCTAAAACCCTCAGGCTGTTGGTTTAAATTGCATTCTTGACACCAGCAGTTATGGTGACAGCGTCACACTATG
Source organism: Piliocolobus tephrosceles (assembly GCF_002776525.5). NCBI lineage: Eukaryota > Metazoa > Chordata > Mammalia > Primates > Cercopithecidae > Piliocolobus > Piliocolobus tephrosceles. Next base: position 130,438,420 of record NC_045439.1, read on the forward strand.
AGAGGGTCACTAAAGAGTTAACCCTGTGAGAAAGGGGGCAGGTTTACCTTCGAACATTATGCTAATTTAATTTTTCTACCTAAGTACTCAGAGTATACTCATGATGCTGAGACCAACTGTTGGTTTGTTTGACTTTTTATGGCTTATAGAGTGTGGTAATAGGACAGCAAGAGCATTGAATTACAAACAGCATTGGGTTCTTAGGAAAAAGACAATAAGGAAAGAGAAACCAATATTTATTGAACACCTATGATGTGACAGGTATTGCAGTGGTACTTCCTACACACTCTCTCATTTAGTAGTCACTGTGGTCTTTTGAGGAATTGGGTTATCTTCCCTCATTTCTGGCTAAGGAAACTGAGAGGTAAGGGACTTGCTTAACTTTAAATGACGAAGAGGCACACAATCTGTTTCCAAAGTGTACACTCGTTCTCTCACAGTAAGCTGAATGACGCTGGCGTGCTTTTTGGTTTCTTTTTCTAATTTGTTCCAGACCAATTTTGAAAATATACACATCTCGTAAAATACACACACACACACACACATACACACACACACACACATATTGCACTCTGGACACTTGTAGAGAGTCCTTCCCTCCTTCACCCCTCAGTCTTCAGTTGTGATTGGTCAGAACATATGTGTGAGGAGAGTACCTGGGACTTAGGAAAGAGAAACCCAAAATGCTCATTGGAGGCCAGAATCTTTTCCTATTCATCTTTGTCTCCCTAGAGCCTAGCTGGGCGCCTGTCACCTAGTGGCTGAGAATGTTTGTTGAAAGTTTGAGAGGAAGCAGGAGAGAGGGAAGGAGAAAGAGTAAAAACAGAGGGGGAGGAAGCAACAGAAAGGGAGAAAAGGAGAAAATTAGGAAAGTGCAAGACCCAGGAAAGTAAGAAGAGAGGAAGATAATTAAAACAAACAAACAAACAAACAAACAAACAAACAAACAAACAAACAAACGACAGCCTGTAAGAAGACCACTGCAGCTGAACACAAAGCTTGGTGAGATACTCCTTGCCACCTGGTGGAGCTAAAATCAGATGTCTGACATCATCTATGAGTCAAGACCGGAACATCTGGACGAGATGGAGTAATGCGGGCTGCATTGATTCTCTCACCTTAAAAAAGAAAGAGAAAGATGAAATAACAGTTTTCAAGATATTGGGCATTAGGCAATGAAGGGCAGTGGTCTCTGAGAGAAAAGATGAATCTAGGTGAATTGTCCCTAGCCCGTGGCCTGGAGAGAGTTTCTGGGCTGTAGTGCAGGGAGAGGAAATCCAAGGAGTGCCCAGAGACCTCCCTGAGATGAGGAGAGAGAAATAGCATAGGTAATAAAATTACTAGACCAGGATACTTAAAGTTATTTTAATGTATTCCACATATTCAACAGGCTAGAAGAAACACTGAACGTACTAAGTAAAGACATAGAATACATAAAAAGGCCCACAATGTCCGAGGTGAAAAATGTACTGGTTGGGATAACCATTAGAAGAAATGATTTGTGAGCTTGAAGACTTAGCAATAATAACTGTCTAAAAGGAAATAGAGGGGGGAAAAATAACCCTGGGAAAAAAACCCAGTTAACTTTGGGGCAACTTCACGTGGTATAATAATCAAGTAATTGAAGAGAAGGAAGGAGAGATCACAGCAAAGATACTGAAATAAACAACAGTCCCAAAATTTCCAAATTTCATGAAAATTGTAAATCCACAAGTCAAGGATCTAAGCAAACTATAAACAAAAGAGACATAAAGAAAATTACACCAAAGTGCGTCATAATCAAATTGTTGAAAACCGGTGATAAAGAAAAATTCTAAAAGAAGCCAGATATTAAAAAATGACACATTAGGTGCAGAGAAACAAAGATAGAAATAACAGATTTCTCATCAGAAAGAATGCACATCAGAGGACAGTGGAAAATATTTTTAAAGTACTGACAGACAATCCTGTCAAGCTAGCAAAATATATTTCAAAAAATATATAAAATTTTAAAAATTTAGACATGGAAACACTAAAAGAATTCATCACTAGTAGAACTTCATTACAAGAAATATTAAAGAATATCATTCAGTCAGAAGAAAAATGATCCCTGATGGAAATATGGATCCACACAAAAGAATGAAGAGGCTCCAGAAGTGGTAACTATGGCGACAAATTTAAAGATGTTTTTATCATTGAAATATCTTTAAAATATATTTGACCATTAAAAAATAACCAATTTATTATGGAGTTTATATCATGTGTAGAAATAAACATAAGGCAAAATAGTACAAATGGAGAAATGGAAGAATATGATTTTAAAGGAACTAAAAAGAATACAATCTTTTTTTTTTTTTTGAGACGGAGTCTCGCTCTGTCACCCAGGCTGGAGTGCAGTGGCCGGATCTAAGCTCACTGCAAGCTCCGCCTCCCGGGTTTACGCCATTCTCCTGCCTCAGCCTCCCGAGTAGCTGGGACTACAGGCGCCCGCCACCTTGTTCGGCTAGTTTTTTGTATTTTTTAGTAGAGACAGGGTTTCACCAGGTTAACCAGGGTAGTCTCGATCTCCTGACCATGTGATCTGCCCGTCTCGGCCTCCCAAAGTTCTGGGATTACAGGCTTGAGCCACCGCGCCCGGCCAAGAATACGATCTTTAAGTTCTTACACTATTAGTGACTCAAAAAGATGGAAAAAGATATACCATGCTAACTTGACAAAAAAGGTAGAGTGGCTGTATTAACGTTAGACAAAGTAGGTTTCAGAGCAAAAATATATTATTACAGATAAAAGATTGTTTTATAATAATAAAATGGTTCATTCATGAAAAGACCAACGTTCTTAAATATCTGTGTGCCTAATAACAGAGTTTCAAAATAGAGTCATGCATTGTGTAAGATGGGGATATGTTCTGAGAAATTCACTGTTAGGCGATTTTATTTCATCATTGTGTGACTATCCTAGAGTACAATTACACAAACTAGATAGTATAGACTACTACACATTAAGGCTATATGGTATAGCCTATTGTCAGTAGGCTATAAGGCTGTACAGCTATAGGCAATTATAACACAATAGTAAGTATTTGTGTATCTAGAGATATCTCAATATGGAACAGGTACAGAAAGCATATAGTATGGTCTAAAAGATAAAAAGTGGTACACCTGTGTAGGGCACTTACCATGAATGGAGCTTGCAGGACTGGAATTTGTTATTTTTTTTTATTTTTTTTTTTTGAGACGGAGTCTCGCTCTGTTCCCCAGGCTGGAGTGCAGTGGCCGGATCTCAGCTCACTGCAAGCTCCGCCTCCCGGGTTTACGCCATTCTCCTGCCTCAGCCTCCCGAGTAGCTGGGACTACAGGCGCCCGCCACCTCACCCGGCTAGTTTTTTGTATTTTTTAGTAGAGACGGGGTTTCACAGTGTTAGCCAGGATGGTCTCGATCTCCTCACCTCATGATCCGCCCGTCTCGGCCTCCCAAAGTGCTGGGATTACAGGCTTGAGCCACCGCGCCCGGCCATGGACTGGAATTTGTTCTGGGGAGTCAGTGAGTGAGTGGTGAGTGAATGTGAAGGCCTAGGACATTACTGCACACTACTGTAGACTTTAGAAACACTGTACACTTGGCTATACTAAATTTATTACAAATAATTTTCTTTAATAACAAATTAATCGAAGCTTACTGTCACTTCTTTATAAACTTTTAACTTTTTAAATACTTTTTGACTCTTTTGTAAAAACATTTAAAACACATTGTACAGCTGTACCAAAATATTTTCTTTCTTAATATCTTTATTCTATGAGTTTTTCTGTTGTTATTATTATTTACCTTTATTTTTATTTTATAAGGTATTTTATAATACCTTATAAAGTATTATAAAGGTAGCTTATAATACCTTTATTATTATTATTATTTACCTTCTGTTTGCGAGTTGCGGTGGCTCACGCCTGTAATCTCAGCACTTTGGGAGGCCGAGGAGGGTGGGTCACCTGAGGTCAGGAGTTCAAGACCATCCTGGCCCACGTAACGTGGTGAAACCCCATCTCTACTAAAAATACAAAAATTAGCTGGGCATGGTGGTGCATGCCTGTAATCCCAGGTACTCAGGGACAGGGGCAGGAGAATTGCTTGAACCCAGGAGGCAGAGGTTGCAATGAGCCGAGATCATGCCATTGCACTCCAGCTTGGGCAACAAGAGCAAAACTTCATCTCAAAAAAAACCAAAAAAAACACCTTTTTTGTTAAAAACTAAGACACAAACACACACATATACATTAGTCTGTGCTACCCAGGGTCAGGATTATCCATATCACTGTTTTCCATCTGTACATTTTGTCCCACTGGAAGTCGTCAAGGGCAGTAACAGGCATGGAGCTGTCAACTCCTGTAGTAACTATGCTTTCTTCTGGAAAACCCCCTATGGAACCTGTCTGAGATTGTTTTACAGTTAGTTTTTTTTTTTAAATAGCATAAGTACGCTGTAAAATAGAAGGTATAGTATAGTAAATACATAAACTAGTAACATAGCCCTATATTATCATTAGCAAGAATACTTGTATGTGCTAGACTTCTATATGACTGGCAGCATGGTAGGTTTGTTTGCAGTTGTTTGCAGTAGTGTCACCACGAACACATGAGTAATGTGTTGCACTCTGACAATGGCTACAGCGTCACTCAGTAATAGGAATGTTTTAGCTCCATTATAGTCTTATGTGGTCTGTTGGTGACCAAAATGCTATATGGCACAAGACTGTACATGAAGACAAAGCCACCAGAAGCCTGCTTCCTAGGGCCATGGGCAGAATTGTACTGAACTGGATGCTGGCAGCACACCGTGGCCTTCTCTGGGGGCACCATGAAAACTTTTTGGACCTCTCTGCTGGATTTTCTATAAGGATGCTCATTATCCAACACACTGATGACTCTTTGGAAGAGAACCCGAAGAGTACGTTCTCCCTGGCCTCAGTATCAAGAAATCCATGTGCTTTTTATACAAGTAGCCAACACTTATTAAGCATGTACTATTTATGTATTTAAAATAACCATCTTTAGTGCTCTAAAGCCATTATCTTATTGAATCCCTTCAAATCTTGAGAAGGGATGCTATAGTTTTTACCACTTGACTGGTAGGGTTTTCTGTCTTCCTTTTTGACACCTTTATTCTTGTGAATTTTGAGCCTCATCCATTTCAAGTGTATAAGATTTCATTGCCTGTATTCTGTAAACTACACTCTTGGCTTCAACTTTTCCAATATTCCCTGTGCTTCATTGTTGTTATTCTGTTATTCCCTTTACTTCCTTGTTGTTATTCATTTTAATTTATTTTTATCTAGGTATGGTTTATGCATCGTTGTAAGCTTCCCTGAAGTCTTTTTAAGCATTGAGGTGGAATATGAATCACTATTTTATTAATTCATTAAAAGAAGACATCCACTGCATCACTGAGAGAAGTCTCAAAGCTTGTTTAAAAAGCACACCAAAAACAATACTGCTAGACAAAGAGTGATTCTGAGATACAGCAGGGCAGTGTGGGAGTATGAAATGAATGCTCTGTGTTCTTTCAGGAGACGGTTGGGTGCCAAGGTAAGGAAGCCGAAGAAACTTGTAGCCTTTGGATAAACTATGAACCCCATTTGCAAAGAGTATTAAGGGTGTTTTTTGGACAATCAATCAAAGTGTAAGTACTGGGTACTTTTGGTATAATTTATCTTTCAGCCCATTAAGCAATGTGAACTATAACCAATACACTAGGTAGTTCTGGCCTCAAGTCCCAGCCCTCTTCTCCAGGGACTAGGGAAACACATAACCAGGACATGTGTCCTTTTGCGTTCTGTCTGAATCCTCATGTTCCATCATTTGGGTGTCCGCCACAGTCACTGTCTTTATCAGGCCATAGGTTACCAATGGCAGGGATTGCTCAGCCTATTGGTCAGCAACATGCTCATCGTTTGGGCTATAACTAGTGCATCCTCATCAATATTACTTTGGTTATCTATGCTCTGCATTGCAGAGCATTCAGGAAGCCACTTCTATCACCCACATATGCTGAAAAAAATGACAAGTGCCTGTTACATTTCTTGCCTCGGTTGGGCATCGGGTTCTCTCTGCCTGAGTGCTGCACTTTTAGCCCACCCACTTGCTGTCCCATAGTTGCCTCTGACATCCACCTTGGCAATGAGGAGTCTTTGTTGCCCCTGGAGTTTTGTCAGGAAGAGTAGCTTCAAGAATATACTGAAAAGGGAAAGGCATTGATTGCATCGAATTTTTTAATTTATTAATTCAGCATGTAATTATTGAGCCTCTTGTAGGTAACAGACACTGTGCTGGGCATATAGGGATGAGCTCAGCAGCAAGGTCACTCCTTTAACAGAGAGGCTGGGGTGAGGGGCTTCAGGAGCTCTAGACTACTTCATGTGCTCATCTCATGGTAATTCCTTCTCTAGATGCAGCCTCCCAAAGAGTTTTCTATTTACTTATCCTCGTTCTCCTGTAAATTACAAATTACTTTGCACAACACAGAAACTTCACACCAGTGGGAAGAAGTCCTCATTACATTCAGAAGATCAGAAGTGGTGCTGTACCAGTGCACTGATTTACATTGCCTGTAAATTAAATTTGCTGCATTTTTTTTTTGTTTGGCTGACACAGCAGTTAATTCTTTGTGTGTGTGTGTTTGAATGACTTTAGATAGGCCACATGCTCTGTGATTTGTCACAAGCCCCCACCACTCCCTATTATGGCACATTTAACTATATTTATTTGCTTTCTCTAATTTCATTTGTGACTTCTGGCCAATACATTCCAGGAAATGGGACTGAGAAAAATAAGACTTTTGAAAAACTGTAACATTATAAATGTAAAATTCAGTGATGCAATAAATGTCTATTGGGTATCTGCCATGTGACAGGGTATGTGTTGTAAGACAATGGGGTTTAGAGAAAAATAAAATCATGTGGTAAGCGAAATGAACCACAAAAGTGGCATAGAGGAGGGGGCTGGTAGTTCTTCACTGGATATCTAGCAGTGTTTCACAGAGGATGCTAATGACTTTGGGACTTATTTTGTACCTATGACATGCTATAATGTATATTCTGCAGCTTACCACAGGGTTTTAAATAGAAAAGTGACATAAAGAAGGCAAAAATATAACAATCATAGCAATGGAAAGGAGAATTAGAGAAGGTCAAGACTAATGACAAATGTCTTTTGGGAAGCTCTCCTTGAACAATACAGAATGAAAATGAAGAGAGATGTGTGGGGTGTGTGTGGGGGGGTACATAGACATGAGTAAAAGCCTCCAGATTGTAACAAACAGGGCAAGTGCTCAGGACTGTGAAGACAGCAGTCTATGGAGCTGCTATCTTCGGAGACTTGGGACATAACGCTGGGTGGGGCTCAAGATCTTGGGAACTGCACAGAGAGACTTGGAACCATTTTGCTATGTCTCCACAGTGCCCAAACTCTAGTAGCACTGGCTCTTTTTTGCATGTTCAAACTTCCAGAGTCCTTTTTCATTTCCTCTATATCATCATCTCTTATATTTACTGTATTCAAACCAATTCAAAGTCTATTGACTTTACTTTCAAATTGTATCTAGAAACTGGCTTCTCTTCCCTACCTCTACCACTATTGCCACCATCAAAATCCATTGTCCGTTGTCTAAGACAAATTCCCTTAGGGATGAATCCCTGCTCCTCAGACTCCCTGGGCTATGCATACAGAATGTTCCATGTGCAAAGCACCTGCTCACTCAGGGCTTGCATCTTATGGCCAGTGATGCTGTAATGACCTTGGGAGATGCACATCTAGAGGAAAAGTGTTATTTAAATTAAGCTAGTGAAGCTCCTAGTCTAAAAGCTCTAAGATTTGAGAGGAATTTAGCTGTAGTTGAGAGAGAACAAGGAAAACTAACCAGTATGGTTAAAGAATAGCATAGCAGCATGTGAATGTACAAATTATATATAACTGTGTTGTCCAATTTGGTAGCATGGGACTATTTAAATTAAACAGAACTACAAATTCAGTCTCTCAGTCACTTGTAGTTATATTTCAAGTCCCCAGTGTTGCTAGTGGCTACCATGTTGGATAGCACAGACATATAATATTTCCGTCATAGAAGAAATATCTCTCAGACATTTCTAGACTCAAAGGAGAAGGTCAAAACTGTGTTTCATTTGGCAAAGGCTTGAACTGTAGTGTGGAAAATGCCCATGGGCAGGACTGCCTATGCAGTAGTTGTTCAGGTTACCAGAATTAAGACAGATGGGCATATGGGCTGACTGATATGGTCAGTGGAAGATGAATACCAGAATCAAGTCTACACTGGATGAAGACATGCCACAACTTTAGTCATCCAGGCTGGGGATGTTGAAATGAGGACCAGAAGCCAGGGCAGCTGACTGGCCACCTGAGGAACCTCAGGTTCACTCAAACCCCAAGAAAATAGATACCAGTTTTGGGAGTAGGAGACTTCCCTTGGGAAACGGGGTAGAGAGCCTCGCTGGTTCAGGCCCACTGGTGGATGGTCATCTTTATGTGCAGCTGGGTAAAACTGGACATGGCAGGCACCAGCATGGTACTTCTTAAACTATTAAGTTACTTCCCTTGTAATCTCTTGGGAGCCGCCCATTATTTAAGAGGGCTAGATGTTTGCCATGGCCTGAGATATTATTTTCTCATAGCTCCAACACTGGAATTCTGCTGGGACACAGGGGAAGATCCCTTGCATTTTATTGACATCCTATTGAGTTCCTTTTCTGGATCTTCCTCAGTTGTTCATTGCCTTGGCCACATTGAGGCTGTGAGGTGGGCATCTTCACTTCACAGATGAAGCTCCAAAGGATGTTTAACCAGCCTGAGGCCACAGAGCATGCACATGGTTGGAGCTGGGACTCACATTCAGTCTGTGATTCCAGTCTTTATTCCATTAGATGGTGGTTGCTCTCTATGGTCAGTTTGAGGATTTCAGGGTCGATCAAGGATAAGAGGCAGTAAACACAAAACAAGTGTTCTTGGATGGTGCGTGGACCACCCAAGAACACTTATGTGAGGGGGGAAGTTTCTTCCAGGAGGAGACCTTCCAGAGACAGTGGTGTGAAGCCTTCACCCAGGGGAGAGGGGAACCAAAGAGGGACCACCTGTCTATGTTATGTTGCGCAGCAACAAGGTGGGGGCTCTGAGAGCCTCGAAGGGCAGCGGCCGTCTGGGGTCTTTAGCAGCTGCAGGGCTTATCTCCTCTACAGTCTGCAGATGTTGGGTGCAGTTTTGTGAGGAATGCAGAGTAGGTAGATTCTAAATGACTAAATATATGCTTAATTTGATTTTTAAAAGACTTTGCATGTTTAAGATTTAAATATAAATTTAAAGATATTTAGACTTTATTTTTAATATTTAAAGCAATTGGTTGTGTAAGAATCTGAATTTGGTATTGGCAAGCTCTGAGCTAAAGGCCCTAATCTCCCTGTGAAGAAGTAAAGAACATACGGGTAATTTTAGGAAAATATCCAGACACCATTCCTGGCCCATTTACATAGCACCCCTCAGGGGAGTAAGATCACTGTGTGTGGTTCCACTTTTATACCATATCTGTCATTTTTGAAAACAGGAAATTTCATTTTTATGAGTAATTCTTCTAGGGGATGGACTTCCATCTACGTCTTGAGGAACTTTCTAACACAATAAAGATTAGGATTACACTACTCTGTTGGCATACCTCACTTTCCAATTTAAATTAGGGATGATTTCCTTATAGCTCCTGTTTCTGCTTCTGAACTTTTTGAGGACAGATACTGTATCTTCATCATTTCTGATTTCCCATGGCGCCAACATCAATGCTATTTGAAGTGTAAAGATTAAAGCTGCCTACTGATTGCTGGTACCTGAAACCTCCTTTCCACACCTGTATAGGTGGGTAGGAAAGATGCCCCTGGGGATCCGTTGTTCCTGTCGACACTGGTTGAGGGCTGGATACTGTATTCAACCAAAGGATTCAGTGTGGTAACTGATGTGGTCTAATAATCTGTCCACATATTTTGATTGTCTTCAGCAGCTTTGTCACATCTGGTTTCACTGTTTACCCCGACTCATGTCAGTGGTGTCACTTAGACCTGATTCTAATAAAAGAGTCTAAGCCCGGATGGGTGTTCAACATCTTCCACACGCCAGGACCCTCGTAAAACACGTAGGTCCAAGTTACCTCATTTTAACTCTGGGAGGTACATTATTTCACTCATTTTTTACAAAGGAGAAACTGAAGTCAGAGGACTAATGAGTAGCAGAAAAGGACACGAATTCAGGGTTCTTACACTTTAAATGTTCTAATTTTGGATTATGTAGAGGAAATGACGTCTGCTTTTACTTGTCCCAGTAGAGCTGTGTTATTATAATCTCTGTGCTGCAGATAAGCATTCGGGGTGTCCCATTCAATGATAGTGTCAGCCTGTCTGGAGTGGCCACTCTGAAGATGTGGCCTGCAGTCGGGGAAGGCATGACCAGGGCTGTGGTTCCGTGCAGCCAGCAGGAGCTGGGAACAGGTGGGAGCCCCTGATCCTTCTGAGTTGGTGGAGTGGGAGGCCAGCCCTCACAGGCACAACTCCAACAGGGAGCTGAGGCTGCGGACCCAGGCGTCCCTGTGCTCTAGAGCTGAGGAAGTCTCCCTGTCCCCGCAGACTCGGAAGTGCTTGCTCCTGCTGCCTGGCTTCTCCCTGCTCCTGGAGCCCACTCCTATTTCAGAGCAAAGTTGAGGCTGAGCCTTTTTGGGCACTATTGCCACCCGGCCTTTTTGCGTGCACTTGGGGCAGTGCTGACACAACAGCCCCAGGCCACTTTGGCTCCATTTGGACTTTGGGTGCAAATGAGCACGGGAGGGAGGCTGTAGGGGCTGAGGGTGGCTTGGTGGGACCTGCAGGAGCTCCTCCACAGGAACAGCCTGGGCACCATGGACGACATGATTGATGGTGGCAGGAGGCAGACAGGCTTCACAGTGGAAAGGGGCAGGTCTTGGTGAGGCACCACCTTCAAGCCAGGGATGGCCTGAAGCATGGGGGTCCAGCTGTCAGTTCTGGGTGGAGTCTGCAGCCCAGAGTGAGAACTTATGGTGCTTTATCTGGCCTGTCCATGGCTGCCAATGGGCCAATCAGCATGCACTTCTTCCCTTCTGAAGCCCATAAAAATCCTGGACTCAACCAGACTCACAGACACATCAAGACTAGCAGCTGTGGAAAGGAGCTACCCACTTCAGGTCTCCTCCACTCATTTGGACCACCTGCCTGCAGAAAGGAGCTACCCACTCCAGGTCTCCTGAGAGCTGTTCTGTTGCTCAGTGAAGCTCCTCTCCTCCTTGCTCACCCTCCAGTTATCCATATTCTTCATTCTTCCTGGACTCTGGACCGGATCTTGGGACCTGCTGAATGGCAGGACTGAAAGAACTGTAACACAAATAGGGCTGAAACGCATCCTCTGCTTGCTAGGTTGCAGGCAATGAGGAGAAGAGCTGCAGCTTTTTGGGGAGCCCAGACCTAGGGGCTCCCCGAGCCAGGGCTGTGACACCCTCTTTGGGGCTCTGTGGTTCCTGGCATCTCCAAGCTTCTGGGCACCACTACATTCCCTGATGCCTGCAGTGGAAGCCACTTGTGGTACGCCTGGTCCAGTTACAGCCTTGCAAGGAGCTGGTGCCTGGAGCTACCCACCCTGCTGTAGCTGGCATGTCTGGCTGTATGCAGTGGCTGGACCTATTGCTTGCTCACACAGCCCTTGCCACTTCATTCCTGGCTCACCCTTGGCAGGCATGGGATCCAGGCTGGTAGCACAAGCGAAGTGTAGCCTGCAGGGACAAGTGGGCAGAATGAATGCAGTGGGCCCAAGCAAACTCAGGCAAAGGTGCCACCAGCCACATAGGTTTCCACCTGGAAAAGCAACACCATAAGGATCCTGTGACACAGTAACTTGCCCCAGGTCAAGCCCTGGGATGTACAATGTCCAGGATTAGAACTTCTGTCTTTCCAAACCCAATTCCTATTATTGCCCCACTCCAATGCTCTAAGTCTGAGCAAGCCTTTTTAATAAAAGACAGCCTTTTGAAGAAAAAGTTCAAAGAAATCAGGGGCCTTGTGAAAGCCAGGATTGTTCAATGATGACTCTCAATTTTACCTGCTCCTCTCATGGCCTCAAGCCTTTGTTTAGTCAAAGATGTCAGTTCTGCTTGATCAGTGGACCTAAGTGCAATGCATTGGTTCACAAATTTAACTCCTGGGGGTCTGAAGCAGAAGCTGATAAGATCCTTGCGTAGCTCAGTTGGTGCCCAGGGATATCTTATTGTTTCCACCTCCAAAGAACAGAGAGACCTGGAGAAAGTGCTTTACCTGACTGCCACCATTTTTTTTTTTTTCAAACCTGTAAATACAGGGATCTAGGCTAGAGGGTCTTTAAGGTTCTGTTTTGCTTGGAGACTATTTGTAGCATTATAGTCATGTGCCAAATAGTGATGTTTCCATCAATGACAGACTACATTTACAATAGTGGTCCCACAAGATTTAATACTGTATGCTATGCTTAGATACACAAATATCACGTGTTATAATTGCCCACATTATTTAGTGCAGTAACATGCTGTACAGGTTTGTAGCCTACGAGCAATAGGCCATACCATACATCCCAGGTGTGTAGTAGGCTCTACCACCTAGCTTTGTGTAAGTGCACTCTATAATGTTTGCACAACAGTGACATCACCAAAGGCCACATTTTCCAGAATGTATCCCTGTCGTTAAGTGATGCATGGTTGCATTTAGTAATTCCTCCAACCACTACAGTATGACCACCCTCTGCATATCAAACGGACATTTTTCTTTACTTCTTTTTGTGATCTTAATTGTGTGATCTTAATATTGGCTAGTTCTTTAAGAGCAGTGGTTAAAATCCCTATTTTCATGAGCCCCAGGGATGAGATATTTATATTTGAAATGAATCTCTCTTTTCATTAACCAAAAAGTGTCAGTTATCCCCATATAAAAATACCAATGAGTCGGATTAACTGTCCACAAGTGCTTCCCAAACGCGTTCCCATACAACCATGAAGCAGAGAGTGGAGCTGCTATAGTATTTACAAAGCAGGAGCTGACACTAGGCATATTTGAACACCATGAGATATGGTATCACTGGGGACAGAGAGTGAGTTTAGTTAATAATGAGTGGCATATCCCATAAAATACCATTACACAGTGTTCAGGGTGCAAGAATGATGACATAATTATTAGGAGACTGGGAGATTAAGATATAATTTAAAAAAACATGACAGGGGAGGGTGTAATTGGGGAGACAAAATACACAGGAAGTTTGTAATTTACATGTCAAAATACCTTTTTCATGTTTTGATTGGATTAGACGCTGCCTTTCCACTCCATTTATCCTGGCTTCAATTAGAGGCAGCCAAAATGACATCTCACGTTCATATTCTTGACACACGCTGCTCATGGGCACTTTCTAATGCTAACCGACAAGAAGGGGAAAGGGAAACTCGGTTTTGCCTCTGTCCTGCACTTTTTACTTAACCCCTAATTTGTTTCAAAATGAGCCTGTCACTGAGGTTCACAAGGCTTTGTGCAGAGGATGCAGCAGCCTAGTCTTGGAGGAAGCTCCCCGTCATAACTTGATGTGCTCCAGCCCTCCCTTGAGGGCTTGCTGGGAGACTCTAAAACTGGGCAGAGAGCAGCAGGTTCCTTTTGGAACAAGATGGGGTGAAGACACATGTTAGGAGCCATGCCACATCATCAGCATCAAGCATTCATGGTGTCAGTGACCATCAAGCATGTCTCCCCAAACCTGAGGATGTGGGGCGGCAGATGCTCCCTGTGATGGTTAATTTTAGATGTCAACTTGGCTGGTCTTGCAGTGCCAGATGGTTGGTAAAACATGATCCCTGGATGTGTCTGTGAAGGTATTTCCAGGAGAGATTAGTTTGGAATCAGTAGACTGAGTAAAGAAGATCTCTCTCACCAATGTTGGTAGGTATCATGTAATCATTTGAGGGCCTGAATAGAAAAAAAAAAAAAAAGTGGAGGAAGATCAAATTTGCACACCCTGCTTGAGCTGGGACATCCATTTTCTCTAGCTTGTGGACACCAGAGCTCCTCATTCCTGGGCCTTCAGACCTTTCCCTGGTTATCAGGCCTTTGAATTCAGGCTGAATTAGACCACTGGTTTTTCTGGGTCTCCAGCCTGCAGATAGCATATCATAGAACTTCTTGGTTTCCATAACTGCATGAGCCAATTCATAATACCTCTCCTTCTATATATATATCTATATCTCCTACTGGCTCAGTTTCTCTGGAAAACCCTGACTAATACAGTCCCCTTATTTTCCTTTGTTCCTTTCCCGCTGGCATTCACCCCGAGGCATCCTGCATACCATCAGTGGGGCCAAATCCTAAGGTTTTCATTTGCTTTGAATTCCTAGTACCTCCTTTTCTCAGGAAGTTGACAGCCCAAGTCTCATCTGAAAACCATCAGTGAAGTGTTTACCTTGATTTTCTTTTACTTCTGCAAGTCACATATCTACCTACCTGAAGGCATGAAGTACCCAACTGGCAATTATAATTATCTGCAAGGTGAAAGATATGATTATATTCTCACATATTTGACGTAAGACCTTATGCTTTGCTTGTATCATCTTGACACTTTACTTAGATGCAGTGATGCTTCATCTAGATACATTTCAATATATATTGGCAACAAGCATCCATTTAAGACCTTATGTATTAGGACTGACTGATGAACATACGCCCTTCTACCACTTATCATATGTTGGGCTGCTGTTTTAAGGATCAAGACTTGGCTTAAATCTGAGACCAAAAGAGTGTTACCCGGTAGAAGTGATGCGTTCTTCCGTCCAGCTGCTCTCTCAGTTCCTTTTACAGCTCCTATTTCCTGATATTCGATCATCAGTTTTAAATAGGACATTTTTCATTTGGGTCACTGAGTGGTTAATTGGAGAAAGCTATTAAGATGATCAAAATAAATGAACCTTATAATGGGGTTGTTCAATATTCTGGGAAGGCTGCAGAGTGAAAGTATTTTGAACAGCCTGATACTGAATCCTCTTCTGCCATTTACTAATTGTGCTACCTTCAACTAGACACATCCTCCCTGAGCCTCAGTTTCCTCATCTGCACATTGGGGATAATAGTAGTCTAACTGAATATTGTTTAAATGATAAAATAAAATGAAGCATGTTAAATGCTTGTCAGGGAACTTGGCATAACAGAGTACTTGGTAAAGGTTAACAGTTACTTTTTTTTGTTTTTCAGCCACATGTTTTGACGGTTTCTGTTCATTTGTTTGTTCAGGCTGTACTTGGCATTGCCTTCATCCCTAGTCCCAGAGGACAGCCTTTAGCAGATGGCTTTTCTTTCTTTAATGAGAACTTTCCTCACATGTCCATGGTTTCAACCTTTTTATGGCCTCTAATCTGCCAGGAGGGCAACTCAGTACCCATGTCACTTTGATAAAATAAGAAGATGCCTAGGAGAAAATTACATCATTTGATGAAAGTGTAGCAGTATTGCATTAAACCAGGCTTTGGAAACATCTGAAATTTCTGTGCCTGACTGAGGAGGAGCAGGGATTTGCAAAACTTGAGATACTCAGATACCACCCAGGTGTCCCCAGAGAGTTCACACACCTCCTCTGGCCAGTGGAGACAGACTAAATTTAACCCTAGAACTTAGTCCCAGCAAACCTTCTAACATCACACCGCAAGTCTGTCCTGAGCCCCTCTACCTCCAGGTTCCCTGCCTTAGACAGTAATGGAAAAAGGCCCAATACATCAGCTTGAGGAGGCTTCTGAGATTGTGTATTAATCTTCATGATCTCTTTGGTGCAAAGATGAGAGCCGGTCTGCACCACCACCCAGGGCAAAACCAGAAGGAGGATTGCTTCTTCTGGGATCTGTATGTTGTATGAAAAAACAAAGAACAAGGACTCACTTTCTAGAATTTTTGCCAAAATGAAACCACTAACCCTTTCATACTGTCCTGTGATCATAATAGCCACTATTAGTAAAGTGCAGTATAAAGCCCTTGAACACACTTATCCCATTTGAGTCTCATAATAAAACTGTGAGGAAAATCATATAGAGATTGTTAACCCATTTTAGACCTGGGGAAATTGAGGTTCAGTAGAGGTGATTACCTTTCTTTCGTGAAGCCATATAGCTAAGAGTTGGAAGAAACCACCTAGGGTTCCTGATGCCAAATTCGGTAGCCTTTCCGTTAAATCCCATACCTTGCCTCCTAAGTCATCCATTCTTCCCCAACTTACTACCTAGGCACCAGAGAATTCTTTAACATGGTTACTCTCTATCTTCAAATTTGACTTAAAGTAAAAAGCCCACTGAAGCCTGACCATGTGCTTTGAGTGGGCTTGATTCACTTTGAAAGCTGAACAAAGACTTAAAACTACATTGGTTATCAAACTTTGTGTGTTCATTGCTTCTTTCTCTTTAACTAACTTAGTTAACCTCATTATAACCTATTGTTAATTCTAATAGTGTTCAAAATCCTCAATTGAGTGGGGGAGGGTGTGTGTTAATTTTCTGAAAAAATTGGAATATAGTGAGCACTGAGAGCCATTTTATTCTATCAGAAATTGTAATGACAAAAAGAGCCATTTTATTTTATCAGAAGTTTTAATGACAAAAAATACTCAGTTGAGGAAATATTGCACCAGGATTGAGGGGCAATTCTCTCATTCTTTCTTAGATATTTTCTCAGAATAAATTACTTAAATCTACTTACCTCAATATTATAGATAGTGTTGGGGACAGAGCTGTTGGATTCTTGTAAAAGCATCATTATCCTGATTTTGGAAACTACATCAGGCTTACGCACAAAATCAATGTGCAGCTACTACTCCTCCCTTCACCCAGGTGAGGACACTGAGACTTGGGGTTTGCATCACTTGTTCACATGATTTCGAAGTGCTGGAGTCAATTGGGACTCAGACACTAAAACCCCAGGGTCAGAGCCTATGTCCCCTATTCCTCAGCCTTCAGTGCAAAACTTTCCACAAGGGCTTCACATTAAGTGACTTTGTGTTAACTTGGGCGGGTGCGATGAAAAGGGCTGGCAAAGCCACAGAGAAGGGAAGTCAGGGTTATCCAGAGTAACATAACCAATGGGAGATGGGAGATCTCTCTTTCTCTCTCTCTCTCTCTCTCTTCCCATCTGTCTATCTATAAAGATAGAAAGATTTATGCTAAGGAATTGGTACATGTAGGTCTGAAGGCTGGAAGCTCAGAGAAGATTTTGCAGCCTTGGCTCCAAAGTCTGCAGGCTGGAAACCAAGGCTGGGATTTCATGTTGAGGCAGAATTGCTTCTGCTTTGGGAATTCTCAGTCTTTACTCAAGGCCTTCAACTGCTTGGATGAAGCTCACCTGCATTATGGAGGGTGATTTGCTTTGCTCAAAGTCTACTGATTTGAATGTTAATCATATATAACAAATACCTCATAGCAACATCTAGACTGGTGTTTGATCAAACAACTGGGCACCATGTCCTAACTAAGTTGACACATGAAGTTAACCATCACAGTGATTGGAAGTTGAACAAAAAAGAACCTTGGTAATACTTCTTACCCAACTAACCTACCCTCCTTTTGAGAGGAGATAAAACAGAAGGAAAAGATAACTTAAGTGGAGTAGGAGGTTAAACTAGATTAAAATTGTCCACAGAAGGGCTTCAGACCTTTCCTTCACACTCCTTCAATTTGAAGCCCAATCACTGGAGAAATACACACATCATTAACTACTGGAAGCTGCCCACCCAAACCATGCCCAAATCTCAATTGGTACACTTCAAATTGTCTTTGTTGACACCAGAGAAATTAAATTAGAGCAGATACACATGAGCATCACTTGCAATGGACCCATAGTCCTGTTGATGATTTTCTGTGTTCAACTTCAGTTTGGCTTAAGATTTTGACAACAGCAAATGTCACACAACTAAAATGAGTTGGATGGTTCATCACTGATGACAGAGGTGCATGGGGTGGTGACTGGAGGAGATGGCTAGACTGTTTCTCTATATGCAGGAGGTGACCTGCATGCCTGGTAGAGCACGCTGCAGGGATATTTGCTTAGATGAGTTTATTTTGTTTTAAAATTATTAACAAATGTAATTATTTTTCAGGGAGCAAATAATAAAATAAACGTTAAACTCACTTTTATTACTTTTAACTCTACTTCTGACTTTAGTCAACTCACTAAGAACTGGAGCCCCACTGCTTGGTCCCCAGTCCTATCTCTTTTTTATCTACATTTTTCCCTATAGGAGTTATTCAATCCCATTGTTTAACTATCTTGTGCTGGCGACTCATCTAATTATATCTCTGAGGTCAGCCTTTTCCTGGGAGCTCCAAACTTTCATCTAAATGTCTGCTTGAAATCTCCATTGGGTCTATGTTTATAGTCATCTCGGATGAAACATCACCCAAAGTACTCTTTTCTCTTCCGCTTGACCTGTTTCTCTTCTGTCTTCCTAGCTCAGTAAATGTCAGTCCATCTATCCTTTTGTTCAATTAAAAACTTGGGAAATCATTGTATTCTTCTCATTAGCCTGCTTGCTACAATCAATCCATTTACTAGTTCTGTTTCTTTTACCTTCAAAACAGATAACTGCACTTCATTCTGTTCTTACTCCTCATCACAATCTCTGCCAGCTGCCCTCTTTCCTCTCCTGACACTCTGTGCTCTGTGGCAGCCTCTGAGTTCGGCATCCTCATTCTGCATTGGCTCATCTTTCCCTTCTAGAGTTTCCTCTCCATACAGCAGCAGCATGGGCTGAGGAGCCTTCATAATGCACAAATCAGATGGAGCCATCCCCTGTTTATAACACCCTGAGGGGCTCCCACTGACTCACAAAAAATCCTTCCTCTGACTTCCTCTTCAAACTCCCATAAGGAGCCCTTGCCAACATTCCTGAGCTCACATTCACCATTCTCCCTCCTCATTGTGCTACAGCCATGTGGCAGCTCTGAACCTTCTGCAGTTCCTTGAACCAACCTGGGTGCTCCTGCTTCAAGGTTTTTGCATTTGCAATTCCCTCTGTCTTTACCTACTTTTTTTTTTTTTTCGCAAGGCTGGCTCCTTGTCATTCAGATCCCAGTTCAAATGTTGCCTCCTGAGAAAGTCTGTTCCTGAACACCCTATCTAAAAATGCCCTCTCCTAGTCACTGTACTACATGATACATTTGTTTTTACTGCACTTGACATAATCTAAAATTATCTTGTTGATTTTGTTACCACTTTTAATTGTCTATCTCCCCAAACTAGAACGTGAGCTCCATGGGCTTAGGAAGCATGCCTACTCTGTTCATCCTCGAATCTTCGTGGAAGCAGGTTCATTGCCCAATGTGTGCAACAGGTCAATATGCCAAGACAACGGGTTGCGGCAGAGACAAAGGTTTAACCATAGGGTTGCCAAACGAGATAATGGGAGGAAACCTCAAATCCATCTCCCCAAGGAGTTTGCAGCTAGGGTTTTTAAGAGTTTTGGAGTGGGTCAAAGTGTGGAGATTGTTGACTTGGTCAAAGAGTGCAGGGTGAAGTCATGGGACAGGGAGGTGAAGAAGCTGTGTTCTCATGCTTATTCTGTGCCTCTGTGTGTGTGTGTGGTGGGTCTTCAAACTGGTTGGCATGCGCTGCTTTGCTGGAATTCAAGATTTGAAAAAACATCTTAAGCAATTCTTAAACAAAAGCCTTATTTGAATGTGAGAAATCCTATCTTTAAAGCCTTATGATTCTAACATCAGAAATTCTATCTATAGGAACAATAAGGAAGCAAATGGCCAGTATCTAGTGTTACGTGACTTTTGGTTGCAAGAAAGTGGATCAAAGTGTGGTTTGATTAATGCTTAATTATATTTCTGTCCAGAATTCTTGTTAACCCTGTGAGGATGGCTTCACTTTCTGCCTGAAACAGTGACTGGCATACTTGTTAAATATATGAATAAATGAACAGAGGGTTGATTATCTGGTACATCTATGTTCTGCCTGTCCCTGGAACTGGGAGTATGAGATGAAAGAAGGTATAGTTCCTTCTCTCTTCCCTCAAGGAGCTCATATTTTCATAAAAGTTTATAGTCATGTGGAAATATATTTACAGTCAGTATGAACCTACTATTTTTGCTCCACATTTCAACCTTAAAATTTATAATAATTCATACATACATTCAGTAATTCAATAGTTCATGTTATTTTAAATTATTTAATAGTTTTAAGACTGAAAATAAGCTACTTATCTCACCGGGTTCTCCCAATAGGCAGCAATTGGTCCAAAGTGACAGTCCTTTCTTTGACTTTGATTTTGTGTGTGTGTTTGTGTGTGTGTGTGATTAAAGATCGCACCATTGCACTCCAGCCTGGGCAACAAGAATGAAACTCCGTTTCAAAACAAACAAAGAAACAAACAAAAGAGTTACTAAAGTTCGATGTTCATGAGTGGAAATCAGCATGTTGCTTGGAGTTTCTGACGACTTTAATTCACTAAGCTTGGACGTTATTAAAAAAGGATGTGGTAGATACATATGCACTACCATGGAAAGATTTCCAAGTTTTATTATTAAGAAGAAGCAAAGATGCTGCAGATTAACATGTGAAGTAAACCTCATTTATGAAAACCTCACAACCTTCACACTGTGCATTTGTGTGCAGGAAACTTTCACTGGGGAGTCAAGTGCATTGTGGGAAAAGGTCAAGGAAGACTTTTCACTCTCCATGGTTCTGTCTTAGCTGAAGTTTATGAAATGAATAATATTCACAAATTACTTTTGTATTGGAAAAAACATTTTGATGTGCAATACTAGCCATGTTGTAGATCTCCTATGTGTAAATTCTCAGGTGGTTGGAACACTTCCAGTTTGGAAAACCCTGTATTATAAGTGTTGTATGAGTAGTTCTCATCTCATGTTTCAGTTGATGCTGCCTTTTACTTTTAATTGCAATTTGCTATAAATTTTGTTGGTTCTATCAATTTAGGTTGCTGTGTCTTTTGTTTAACTCCATGATATACAGTGATGTGTTTTTGCATCAGTGGCATTTTGGGGTTATAATTTTCCAATAACTAGACTTCAAGACTTTTCCTGTGGTTTGACTGTGAATATTGTGTATTCCAATTGCTTAAGCAGATGTCTATATTATGTTATGTTATATATTACTTCACATCATATATGTTGGATTGTATTAGTGTATTAGTCCATTTTCACCCTGTTGATAAAGACATACCTGAGACTGGGCAATTAACAAAAGAAAGAGGTTTACTTGGACTCACAGTTCCACATGGCTGGGGAAGCCTCATAATCATGGTGGAAAGCAAGGAGGAGAAAGTCACATCTTACAGGCAAAAAAAAAAAAAAAAAAGTTTGTGCAGAGGAACTCCTATTTTTAAAACCATCAGATCTCATGAGACTTACTCATTATCATGAGAACAGGAGAACAGGATAGGAAAGACCTTCCCCCATGATTCAGTGATCTCCCACTGAGTACCTCCCACAACATGTGGGAATTACGGGAGCTATGAGATGAGATTTTGCTGGGGACACAGAGCCAAACCATATCATTCAGTGACTATCTAGCACATTTTCCACTGGAAAGCAGGATTGACAACATCAGGAGGGCAAATGGGTTATGGGTGTTCAGTCACTCAGTGGGCCTCAAACTTCTTTAGTCACTGCTCGGCAATCCTCCACGTGTGGGAAACTGTTCTTTACGGGGCCAATTCCATTTTTGTTGCTTAAAAGCTTAACATGTTGTTTGAGAATATTTTTACGTACAAGTTTAAACCTGGAAGCCTACTCAGAATCCCAGGTCACTGTATCACTGTAGCTTTAAAACAATTCTGAAGAGATTTCTTCTTATTTAGAGTAAAACTATTAGCCTAATTTTATCACATAGTTATGTATTTAGTGAAGTAAGACTGCCAACAAATGAACACCTCTGTTTAAAGTTATCCTCTCAGCTTCATTTACACACACACACACACACACACACACACACACACACATTCACCTCAAAATAAAAAATTTACTATATAAGGTATCTCAAGAGATTGTTTTGATGCTGATCTTCCCCTGTTCTCTCTCTGGTCTCAGTGAAGCCTCACAACGACTCTACCTTCACCTCCAGAACTATGATCATTCCTTGCGTTTCTTTAAATGCTTTATTTAATCAAATATTAATTTTTAATATTTACAACATTTTGTATATGTCCTGGCCATTTGTACATCTTTTTCTTGAAGTTTTCATATTCTTCAAGTGTTTTTATGTTAGATTGTTCTTTTTCTCACTTATAGGTAAGAGATTTTTCTATTAATGTCAGAAGCCTTTTATTTATCATATACATGGCACAGACTGTTTCT
Source organism: Piliocolobus tephrosceles (assembly GCF_002776525.5). NCBI lineage: Eukaryota > Metazoa > Chordata > Mammalia > Primates > Cercopithecidae > Piliocolobus > Piliocolobus tephrosceles. The sequence goes on from NC_045439.1 coordinate 130,460,801, forward strand.
CATTTTATTTGAGGCAACATTTTAATTTTTTTATTATGGAATATTTTTAAAAATATACAAGCAGGAAAAAAAAAAACAAAACCCAGCTTGTGCACTTGCTGACTGATGGCCAGTCTTGTTCCTTCTTAGACGCACATCCAGCCACACCCACCTCTCTGAATAATTTTGAAGCAAACTCTAGATATCAGCTTATTTCATGTGTAGCATTTGATCATGTACCTCTAAAGGTAAATCTTTTTCATAAACATAACTATCACACTATTGTCTCACCTAGAACCTGACACTAACTACACGATCAGTTTTCAGATGGCCACATAATTTTTACAGTGTCTTTGTTTGAATTATGATTGGAATTACATCTTCATTGCAATTGATTTTATGCTATTAATTCCTTTTTACTCTATGGGCTATCTCTCTCTCTCTCTCTCCTTACAGTTATTTAATGACAAAACTATATTGTTTGTCCTGTAGAAATTTACACAGTTTGGATCAGTCTGGATTTTTCTGATCATATCCTCAAACTACCCTTTAGATGTTGTCCTGGATGTATTCCCTGTAGTTAGATGTAAACAATTGATACAATTAATATTTTATTTGTTTGATTTTTGCAAGACAGACTCATAGTTAATGTTGGTGTCTCTCTCAGGAAGCACCTGGATCTGGCTGGCTCTTTCTGTAATGTCAGCCACCCTCATGGCTGATCATTGTTTTCATCCTTCATTGATTTAGAGTGATGAAATGCTGAAGTTTTCATCCTGTTATTTCTCTTCCTTTATTAGCTGGAATACATCTGTATGGAGAAGTTTCTTCTTATTAGTTACTTGTTTCCCCAATGATACAGTTTCATAGGAAAGTCAAATGTGTCATATTTCTCTTTACTTGCCTGTTTTCAAATAATGATTTAGCTATCTATCATTCTCAAGCGGTGACCAAGGAAATTTTTTCAAAAAACTTGATTTTGATGTAACTCATGAATTTCAACACATTTTAAGTGCTTCAATTTATTGTAATTATTATTCTTATTGATATACAAACATGAAAATTCACATAGCAGTCATCTAATCTGTAAATTGAGGTCATTTACCACATTTATTACATGTGACTACATGGTGATATTTGAGACATGCTCAAAATAGCAAAGTAAATTCCTCTTTCTTACACTTTAAAGTCAAAATTCAAAAATACTGTGAAAACAGCTGATCTTATGAAAGAACTCCATATATTAGAATATTAAATTTTCTTTTAAAAATATCTATTTTGATGGTACAACAAAAATTTAAATGCTGGTTTTCATTTGGCTCCCAAACCAAACAGTATATGATTTGGCATTTGTTTTATTTTCTATGTTGAAAAATCTTGCAGCCTTGCAGCTTTCCAATTTTTCAGAATCTTTCAAATGGATCTTTCTTTTCTACTTTGCATTCTGCAATAATAAAGAATAAAAAATAAAGAATATCATGTGATTTTTAAAAATACTATTGTGAAATGTATATAGAGAAATGTAAATATGCATATGTGTGGTTGAAAAAATAATAGAATGAACACCCTTGAGTCCATCATTAAGGTAAACAGGATTTGAGCAGTGCCTTGGGAGCCTCCTAGTATCTCCTTTCCCAGGCAAGTCCTGCTACTCTCCCATCCCCACATTTTGTGTCAATCATTTCTGTAGATTTCTTTACATTTTAACCCCCTAGGTATATATTGAAAAGCAATACGCTGTTTGGCTTTGAACCGCCATGTAGCAAGCACAGACCAAATTACACAAGGACTAGGCATTTTTGCCTTTCTTAGAAACTTCTCTTTCCTTTGCACTTTCACAAGAAGACAAGAAAGGATTCGTTTCACAAGAAGACAAGAAAGGACCTCAGCAATCTCAGTATTTCAATGTAAGATTTCTTTTTTCCTTATTAAGTTAAGAACATTCACCTTCTCACTTAAAGACAGCACTTTATAGCTTCTCTTTGGCATTTTTGAATTTCCAGTATCACTAATCTTGCATTTTGGAGCCATTACTAAGTAAAATAAGGTTTACTTGAATTCACTGTGACACCACAACAGTGAATCTGATCCACTCTGCAGACAGCTCCTAAGTGGCTAATGGGCCGGGGAGCATCTATAACGTGGAACCACTGGACAAAGGGAGGGTTCATGTTCCAGCCAAGGACAGTGAGGAGATTCCCTCACGCTACTCTGAACAGCATGCAGTTTAAAAGCTATGAGTTGTCTATTTCTGAAATTTTCCATTTAATATGTTTTTGGAACATAGTTGACCAATGGTAACCAAAATCATGGAAATTGAAACCATAGGTAAGGGGGGATTTTTCTCTTTTGGTGTATCATGTAAATATAACACATTTAAACCATTTGTCTTCCTATTTTTTCCCTGTTTCTTCCACCCTGTTTATAGGGCATGCCATTGGTGGTGCACTTTACAGTTATCAAATACTGAGGCTAGATCATGAAGGAACTAGAGGATGAATGGACATTACCCCTGGATGCTGATCTTGGACACACATGCTGTAACCATAATCCTTCAGGTTGTCCAGCTTCTGGAATGGGTATGATTTTGGTTGTATGTTGGAGACGTGCACTGTGTTCAGCAGGCAGTGTTTTTGATCCTTATAAATTAAAGTTTGCTAGGAAGAGCATATACTGATGCAAGAAAGCCAGAGAATTGGACTCTAGGAAACATTTGTCAGCATTTTTGCCCATTCAACATATTCATGCCCTTTCTACCTTTGGGAGGTTCTCTACTTCATCAGTCAAGATGGGAAGCAGCAACCCACTCCAGCTATAGAAACAGAAGTGACAGAGCTTGTTTTTCCAGCCTCTCTTTCAGGGAGGATGGTGTGCTGTTATGTGACTTTGGCTCTGCCAGTCAGACACATCCATGCCAGGCATTGACTCAGAAATGAGTGGTGCAAGGAAGCAGAGGCTTTCTTGGGATTTATTTTGGTGAGAATGTCAACTGTTGCAGTAGCTATATCATTTCCAGAAGCAGCATCAGTAGCTCTTTCATCAGAGGGACATCAGTACAGGTTGTGTGGTCCTTTACTGAATGAGATGTTCTGTGGTTTGAATTTGGACATTGCTATTTGCCTTGTAGTCTTTTATTATTGCTCCTCAGACCATGAAAATCCTTTGATAGATTTGTTGATTTATTTGCTTAAATTAGAGGAAATTGGTTTGTTTTGCTTGCAACTAAGAACCTGTTTGAAAGATATCAATGGGCAGCAATTGATAGTCCTCTGCAGTATTATAGGAAACTAGCATCACTGCTGGAGAATTCGTTTCTGTGTTGATTAGTGGTCATGTGCTTGTTGCCAAGTAAGTTAGTAAACAATTATCATGAAAAACACAGAACTTTCTTATTAGGTTGCAAATTAAAAATCCAGGCCCCTAGTGCCCATCTCATATTTGGCTATTGGCTTTATTTTTAATGCCAGTCTTTTCAAAGTAGAAGAGTATTCGCAACTAGAAAACCATGAGTACAGTGGTTGTGCTGGAAGCAGCATCCTTGTGGTGTCAGGGGACAATGTTTGTATCACCAGATTGCAGATGTCTCTCTGGGCCAGGTATTGGCTATGGTTTCCAGCAGGGCCATGGCGGAGGCACATGGGCTGCCACTGCATGCAATTTCACATGTGCTCATGTGTTGGGGAAGGATAAAAGAGCAGGCAACTTTGACTGAATGCATTTGTGATATCAAATGGAAGATCAATTGGGATTTTAAAATAACCTGGGATATTTCAACCTAGTTTGCACAACTATTTGAGGTTCTGAGATAGGGGTGTGAACATGCTTATCTCTGGGTAATAAGACCAGTAGAGAGTGTTATGCTTGGGCTACAGTATTTTGTTCTACTCCCAGCCTTAATTTTAGCTGATTTGAGTCTCATTATTAGGACTTTCTCTTAGCCCTGTGCACATTTCTCACTGACGTTTCCACAATCCTATTTCAAGAGAATACATGTCACCCTCAAGTTGTTTTATTTCTAACGTATACTTATTTTAATAAAAAAATGCTGGGCTGACTCACTTATAAGTCATTTAGCTTTCTTGATTTGAAGAGAAATTAAAAAGCCATCTGTGTACCTGTGGTACTCTGTGGTCAGAATCTAGTCAGCTAAAGAGAATGCCAAAGGTAGATATTAGTGCTTCAAATATCAGCAGTGGCCACTCAGAAAGGAATGATTTACAACGGACACCAAGCTAAGCTCATATTAGGTGGGTTCTGTCATTTACAACAATCCTATAAGCTCAGCCTAAGTAACATCCAAGTGTGTAAAACAGTGACATTATATGTGTGTGTGTATTTATTTTTACCCAAAGACTCTCAGGTAGGAGTGAAGGTCAATATGCATGGGTTTTTTTTCCCCCCTCTTGTGGAAAAGTGTGTGATCTAATGTCTTACACAGATGATTAGGTTTTGCCTCCTACAATCTTAACCAAGCTGAAGCTCTTGGTAACTGTGTTTAATTTTCTCACTAAATCCATGCTTGTTTAAAAACTGCTGCTTCATGCCTCAGTCCTGCTGAATTAGCTCTTCTGATAAAACAACCAACCAAACAAGTCCCCTGAGCTCTGGCACCAACTTGCCTTTTGGGCATTCACTCCCAGTGCTGTCCAAATGCCACTTATGGCATTTCTGAAGAATTCTACACCTAATCTTGGCCTTGAACAAAACCCACATTTTCTTCTGTGTCTGCTTGAGTTTTCACCTCTGCCACCACATAGGGACTGTGGCCAGAAACCCTACTCCAAAGAAATGGGTGGTTGTCACTCCTGTTCCTGGATTGGATGCTGCAGTTGGCACTACCTGTACGTCCATACTGGAAGCACAGACACTGTTGCCTCCAGAAACTGGATGTCACTGTAACTGCCTTGACAGTTTTGGTTGTGCAGGTTCCCGATGCTTAGTGGCACTCCCTTCATAGTCAAAGTCCATGGAGGGCATGTGATTGGCAGAACCTGAGTACTGGGCCTGCACCCTCATGCAAAGGAGGCTCGGGAAATGAGTGTCCATCCACCTGGGCTTCTATGGTGGGGGTGGGTTCTGCCTGAAAAGGAAAGAGAAATACAAACACACTTCTGAACCAGAATTTTGGTCAGAGTCTAGTGAGCTAAAGAGAATGCCAAAAGTGGACATTAGTGCTTCAAATATCAACAGTGGCCACTCAGAAAGGAATGATTTGCAATGGACACCATGCTAAGTTCATATTAGGTGGGTTCTGTCATTTACAACAATCCTATAAGATCAGCCTAAGTAATCTCCAAGTGTGTAAAATAGTGACATCATATATAAGAAACCGAGCACTTCTGTTGAAAAGGTGATGGTATCTTTCCATGTGTCCCATAATTTAAAATACTTGGTGAGGTTTAAAACCCTGTAGGATGTAGCATTATGGCATAGGCTAGAGAATGCATATACGGCAAGGAATTTGAGCCCTGGGATTGAGCTCTGATTTTATTATAAAATTGGCATGATATGGAAAAATTACTCTTCTAGTTAGTTTTCTTGCTTTTGAATTGAGCAATAACAATTGTGTGAGTAAAATGAGATAAGAAAAGTGGAAAAAGTTTATAGGCTTTCCAGAATTCACCCCTGACCCCCAGCTTGGCCTGCACATTTTTTCAAGCTCAAGTAGCTGTCCCTTCTCCCCTACACTAAGGTGTTTCTTAAATGGGACAACAGAGGCAGACGCTAAGAGTTCTGAGAGTCCTTGGCAAGAAAGGACTATTTGGTGTGTGGGGTGGAGGTTAGAGAGGGGAAGGGAACAAGAGCCAGAGAAGACTTTACTGAGGGCCCACAGTTGACCTTCTGTCTCCTTTACCAGCCATCCAGGGCCCCGAGTGGCAATTCCTCATTCCTGAGCCCATTAGATGGGGGCAAGAGTACCTTCCTGCGTGAGGATCACAGCCCTAGCCAAAGAAGAGACAGACAAGGAACCTCATCCTTTGGAGGAGACTCCCTGTGCACGCTGTGACCTTGCAGGCTCTTCCTGTAGAAGATGTTACCTTATCCTCTGGCGCTCAGCTCAGGGTATCTTCTCCAGGAAGCCTTCACTGATGGATGCTCCATCAGTGTGGTGATAACAAACATTCCCAACATCTCAGTGACTTCAAACAACTAAGACTTATATTTTGCTCAAGCTTACAGTACATGTTTATTGCTGGGGGCTGGAGCTTTTTCTCTAAGATGCCCTTGCTCTGCCCAGCTGGCAGGGGCTCCAACTCTGTGCCTTGCGAGTTACTGAGGCAGGCACTGCTCTTACAGCTTCTGCTCTGGTGTGGCACTCGGCACTGCTGCTCACTTTTCAGAGCAAATTATAAGGCTGCTGCATCCTCAAGGACAGGGAAGTAGGACCTTGCTGTTTGCTTTGAGGGGGTGAGACTGAAACTATGGGTGAGCTGCTTGGATGATCCATGGTGGCTCTTTTCCATGCTTTGAACATCCTATTGATATAGCTATTACAGGCCTTTGCACAGCCTTTCCTTCTCTTTCTGTGTGTCTGTCTCCTCCATTAGCCCGGAAGTCCACTGAGGGCAGGCGTTGTGTTGTTCTGGCCTTTGTTTTCCTAGTCTGCAGAGTGGGGGAAATTTGCCCAAGCCTGGTCATCTTTTGTAGCCATTAAAGGCTTTATTTGAGATCTTTTTTTCCCAGAGACATCTCCAAACTTTTCCAGAGGCTTCCGTGTTTCTTGGCTTCATGGTCCCCAGGCTGACCGGGGTGAGAACAGTTGACTCGTCTGCACTCTGCTGGTCAAGGGCATCTCGTCTTCCCTATTCCAGGTGAAGCTATTTTCATCTTGGTCCCAGGAGCTTGTCCTCATTTTCTGAGGGGACAGAAGAGGAACTGAGAACCCAAATACTTTGTGCAATGCAGGCTCTCCGGGTGTCAAATACCCACAAACCCACTGCATCCTGGCCTCAAGGTGGTGGCATCTGCCTCTCACTCTCAAAGTAAGCCCTATGCCCCAAAGCTCCCTTGCTGCCTGACTGCAAACAAAACTTGACCCCTGTGGGGAGGGAACCACCCCAGAACTTGGTTTCAGGGAGGCCCTCCCCATTTTGCACAGGGAACATCTGGAAGCCTGTATGGAGAGGGAGGGCTGGTTAGCCATCAGCTCAGCTGGGGCAGTGTTCCCTGACCTGTCAGCTCTTCCCCTTCAGACCCCAGAGGATAGAAAGTGTCAGCTGGCAACCTCCACTGAGCCTGTGAACTAGTCCCAGGAGCTTCTCCAGCAGGTGTTTGTCCTTAGGCGGAGATGTTTCCTGGATACCTCACTCCTTTGCCTCTCGAGGGTAAATGCCAGGATGAGAGGGAGCCCCCAGTCCCTGCCCAGTGACAGCGAGTGCTGACTTCAACACTGGGTCCTGCCAGTTACCAGAGAGTCCTTGAAGAAAAAATCAAGAGGAGAAAGGCCCAAAAGAAAGAAAACACAATGGGCCAGATAAATTTCATCTGGTAGATTGCTTCAAGATGAAGACCAACCAGAGAAAATATTCCCAGGAGTTAAAATACACAGCACAACGTTTTAGATACCAATGATGGCGATTTGATTTCTCTTCATTTCTGTCTTCACATTGCTGACAACTCCCCTCATTGTCTTAAATATGGATTGCCAAAGTCAATTAAATATGTCAGAGGAACAGTGTACATTTTGGAGGAAAGTAATTATTGTTACACCTTAGAGCAGCTTAATGAATACATTAATAAATGATCCTTCGCCATGTTTTTCTTTTCATAGCCATCAAAATCTTTATAAAACCTACAGCACAATACATAACATCTCGTTACAAGATTTGCTTTTAAAAAAATCAATGCATACCTAAGTTATTTGTGTCAAAACTCATTTATTTTCACAATAACACAGACTGTCAAACCTGACATCCTGCTAATAACATCCAGTGCATTTGCATATTATTCAAATATTTCCTTTTATGAAACGGGGACTTTTACTCATACCACTCTGCTCACCCATGCAGCATGCATTTGCACATTAACTCAGTTCACACAGCCAGAGAGGGGTTACCTGTGGCAACTAATTATGCCACCCTTTATGCATATTAATGAGTCTTGTGAGCAGCCACCCTCTGTTCTGCAGAGAGGAAAAACAATTCCAACCTAAATGGGAAACCGATTACAGGCAGAATACCAGAGTCGGAGAGCAATATTTGATAATTTCCCATTTTTGATGTCCCTAGGTGTATTTGTTTTTCTTCTGCTGCTGTAAAAAATTACCACAAACTTGGTGGCTTACAAGAACACAAATTTATGACCTTACAGTTCTGGAGGTCAGAAATCCCAACTGAGTCTCCAGGGACTGAAATTAAGATGTGGGAGGAGGTGAGTTCCTCCCTGAAGGCTCAAGGGGACAGTGCGTTTCCCTGCCATTTCCAGCCTACAGAGGCCTCTCTCCAGTTCTTGGCACCGAGCCTCACATTTCAGAACCAGCAAGGGGATGTGGAGGCCTTTTCAGACTACCCCTGTCTCTTACTCACCACAGCCAAAAAGTGTTTTCCATTTTTATTCTCATGTAACTAGATTGGACCCACCTGGATAGTTCCAGATACACTCCCCGTCTCCAGGTTCTTAAGCTTGATCACATCTGCAAAGTCCCTTTTGCCATGTAAGGTAACATACTGACACGTTCCTGGATTAGGAGGTGGACATCTTTTGGAGGGAGGCGTTATTCTGCCTATCACCCTAGATCTTTTATATTCAACTCTGTTTGAAGAGGTCAAAGAAAATGCTGAGTAGGGTCTCCAATTTCCTTGTGGGTTAATTGCTCATTTTCCTTTTTTATTCATCTCCCTCATTGATTTTTCATTCACTTTCTTCTCCTTCACCTATAGATCCTCTCCTTTCTTTTCTCTGCCCCCACCCACTTCCTCTGTTGCTTTCTACCTGTTTTTCCTTTTTAGTTTTCCTTGTTATCCAAAGGAGCCCACAACACCCCATTTGAGGTGACAGCCCTTGCTGTGCATCCACCCTGTCCCTGGCTCTGTGCTCCACACTTGCTATATCTCCTTTAAGTTTTGCTTGCTAACATTAGTTGCCCTGCTTCATTTCTCTCTTTGTTTTTAAAACTTTTCTTAGAGTTTATATTTAAATATTTGAAAGACTTCAAAACTCACACTTGTTTAGTAATAGTATCGGTTCATGTCATCTACAAAATATATCTAAAAATATAAAATTTTCCCAAAAAGTTAATGAACCCCAAATTTACAGATTCATTAATTTTTCTACCTGTGGCACAGGGGACTTCTCTGTCTTCATTCTCAGACTCCAACTTTAAATATACCGTGCGATGAAATGAAATGTGACTTCCTGCAGAGCGTCTAGCCCGAGGAGATGGCAGAGGTGCTGTCTGGAGAGAGGCATCACTACCAGAAATGGGTGTATGAGCAGCTATTTGTTTTTTTCAGGAAACCAGGAATTGTAAAATGCACCCAGCACAACTGACACAGTGTTCAGGACTATGAGCTGGTTCTCAGGGCCACCATGGTGGAAAGCCCCCTGGTGGAAAGCAAGTGTTCCTTAGACGGCATGACAATGTAGTTTTGCTGCTAACCCTGTGAAGGGGCAGAAGCCTGCTGTGCAGGCATGGCCAGGCCATCCAGGTACACAGAGGCTCCTCATTACCTGTGCTTTGAGTGCACTGGGAACATTTGAAGTGAGTGGCCTACGCCCAGCTTTAAGGACGCAGAAGGGAGGACTTCATCAGCTTTTCCCACCTCTTTCCGCTCTTCCATTTTTCAGCCTAAACATGTTGATCCTCTGTGTGGTAGACCCCCAGCCCCAGACCCACCAAAGACAAAGCAGAGGGACTACAAAGACAAAGGGAATGGAATAGACACATCCCTACAGGCCACCATGGATTTCTGCATCTATTAGCCTAGATACCACCTCTAGGCTTGATGAAGGGAGGGGCCAGTGCTAGTGCCTGGAAATCAACACCCCAGGAACAACCCCCAGCCAGTGAGGGATAAAAGCTGGTGAATAAATATCCTATTTTTCTCAGCCCTCAATGAGTCAGTTCAGGGGCCTGCCTACACTGGCTCCTAAAGGTCAATGGATTGATCCCTAGTTGCCTGCAGTGACAACTTGCTCTGCTCCTTCCCTTGTCTCACTACCTCGCTTCCTCACAGTGCTTCCTGGGTTAACCTTGGGTCTCGGGGTCTATGTGATGGTTAATTTTATGTGTCAACTTGCCTGAACTAAGGGGTGCCCAGAGAGCTGGTAAAACATTATTTCTGGGTGTGTCTGTGAGGGTGTTTCTGGAGGAGATGAGCATTTGAATTAGTGTACTGAGTAAAGAAGATCTGCCCTCACCAATGTGGGTGGGTCTCATCCAATTTGTTGAGGACTGGAATCGGACAAGAAGGTGGAGGAAGGGTAAATTCCCTCTCTTCTGAAACTGGAACATCCATCTGCTCCTGCCCTCAGACATCCAATCTCCTGATTCTTGGGCCTTCAGGCCCAAGAACCAGTGGCTCTCCTGGTTCTCAGGCCTTTGGTCTTGGACTGGCTTTTCTGAGTCTCCACCTTGCTGATGGCAGATTGTAGGACTTCTCAGACTCAACAATCATGTGAACCAGCTCCCACCATAAATAAATCTCCTCTGCCATACCTCTTTAAATCTTTTTGCTTCTGCTTCTCTGGAGAACCCTGACTAATACGATCTGCTTTGGGGAGAACCCAGAATCCAAGAGGAGGCCTGAATTCTGTGCTGAAGAAGTTCAGGGAGAGAGGAACATTAGCAAAGGGGTAGAGGGTGATGTGAACCGTGTTGTGGGGTACAAAAAAGGAAGGGTATACACTCATGGGCTTCTCCTGGTTCCTCTGACTCTTCCAGCAAATCTTCCCCCTTTCTATTTAAAAAGTGTCCCATTTTAGAACCGCTAGCATGGAACTAGCTTCCCCACTTTGCAAAGGCCAAAGACCTTGCTTCTCACCTCCAGGGGACAGAAGGTAAGAGCAGAAGGTGAGGAGGTCTGATCAGTAGCTGGCCCCATTCTCACACCAGGGGTAAAGACTGGATGGGCAAAAGCAGAGCCAGGCCTTTTTTGCAAGAAAAATGAGCAGTGACTATCCAAGGCAGAAATCCTTTCCCTTCACACGCTGACAATCTGCTCTCACTCTCCTGAGGCTGCTTCCAGTTGTCCCGCCCCAGGTGCAGATTTTAGCTGTGACATTGACTCTCTGACCTGGTGGAAGAAATTCAGACTGCCTGCCGTCCCTCAGGGATGCATTCCTAAGCTCTACAAGAAGTGCCTACAGCAGGGAGCCTCTATTTTATGAAACCGCAGCTGCCTTTGAAGTAATCCTGGCTATATCAAATTGGGAAGCTAATCTGATTCTGGAAGTATGGCCAAATCTCTGCTTAAAATTCCACTGCAATTGTCAAGGACTTGAATCTACAGAAATAATCTCAAGCCAAAGGAGAATTTATGACCTAGAAAGTCATAAATGCAGGTACAACTCACTTTATTGCATCTCGCCGTTCCTTACATGTTTCCAGCTCTTGCAAAGATACCTGACTTGGCCAGATCATAGAGAAGACCTTCTTGCTTTGAATGGGGGCATGGGTAGGATCACTGAGAAGAGCCTATGCTTTTAGGAGGAGATATAATATCAGTTCATTTGGGTGGACATCAAATCTTCTTGGGCCATAGCTGTCTGAATGCCTTTTCAATCTTGCTGGGACAGGGAAAGGCCTATCCTAAGTGGTTGCTGAAAAGGCCACAAGACAGAAGGTTAGAGCAGGGATTCACCCTGGTGGTGGTGGGGAGGGGAGAGAGGGAGCATGCTTTTTGCAGGAGGCCTATGTCAGGATGGCTGGTGGATGTGCATGTACACTGGGAAAAGTGGAAAAAATATGTTCAGAATGTGATTTACAATATCAATGCAAATTTCTGCTTTCCAACTGGTGGAATTTGAAGGGATTTCAGAATCTTGGGGATAGGGTATTGAGTTTTTATATTTGTAAAAGGGGCAAGGATCTAAAAAGAGATTGAGCAGGAAATCAGGAAAAGTCAACACATTGTACGATGATTTCTGAAGTTAGGAATAAGAAGTGAGTGGAAGAGAGACACTTCCAGAATAAACAGACAGCGGAATGAGCCTGGGGTGAGACTGATAATAAAATTCTTCAAGACTTAGGAGGGAAGAGAGCGCCACCTCACCCCACCCCTACTCACAAGGAACCAAATTGAGGAGGTCTCTTGCTTAGTGTGGAGTTACAGGTAAGGTGGAGAAGCCATTTTACCTATAAATGTTCAGCTTTTGTTCATTCATTCATTCATCCACTCCAAAAGGATTATTGAGAACCTGCTGTGTCCCGGACATTGTGCCTGGCACAAGGAATATGCTGATCAGCAAGGCAGATGAGCAGTTGCACATCAAGGGGAAGATGGATCCTTGTCCACCAATACAGTGTGATGCATAATGACAGTGAAAACATGGGTGTCTGTGGAAATGAAAAGCAAGAAGAGGTCACAAATAAGCTGAGGCCTGGAGCATGGAAAGAAGTTGCCCAGGTAAAGGGGATGGGGGATGTTCCAGGTAAAGTGAGGACCCTGTGTAAAGATCCGGTCTAGAGGGAACATGGGACATTCAGAGAGTTCCAGTAAGTATGACTGTGGCTTGGACAACAAGAGGGGCAGTGGCAGGGGTGGGCTGGGCAGATAAGCCTCATAGGCCATGCTAAGCAGTTTGGGCTTGATTCTCAAAGCAGTGGAGCCCACCAGGCAGAAAAGTGATGGATTAGCAATAATTCACATTTGCTGAGTGCTTACAAAGCTCCAAGCTCTCTACTGTGTACTTTTACTGTTATTATCCCACGTGCCCTCAAAACCCTATGTGGTTAGAATAGTGACTCTGGTTTAGAAGATAAACGATCTGTTTCCTCTAGGTCAGAACAATGATTATTCCCATTTTCCAGATAATGAAACAAAGACTCAAAGATGTCATAGGATTTGCCCAAGTTCATATGACTACAAATGGTAGAGACAGGATTTAGTTGCAGGTATGTGTGCCCTGGAAGCCTTCTCTTCACATCCCCCTGGAAAGATGACTTTGCAGAGGAGCAGGGCAAAGTTCAAAACAAAGAGGACAGTGAAGGGTTTGTACAGCAATCCTGCTAAGAGCTCGCGTTGGTGGGCTAGGTTAGTGGCCATATAGAAAAGGAGATGGATGTATCTTTATAGTTGAATGATTTATAATCCTTTGGGCATATACCCAGTAATGGGATTGCTGGGTCAAATGGTATTTCTGGTTCTATATCCTTGAGGAATTGCCACACTGTCTTCCACAGTGGTTGAACTAACTTACACTCCCACCAGCAGTGTAAAAGTGCTCCTATTTCTCCACATCCTCTCCAGCACCTGTTGTTTCCCGACTTTTTAATGATCACCATTCTAACTGGTGTGAGATGGTATCTCATTGTGGTTTTGATTTGCGTTTCTCTAACGATCAGTGATGATGAGCTTTTTTTTCATGTGTTCGTTGGCCTTATAAATGTATTCTTTTGAGAAATGTCTGTTCATATCCTTGACCCACTTTTTGATGGGGTTGTTTTTCCCTTGTAAATTTAAGTTCCTTGTATATTTATTGCAGCACTATTTACAAAAGCAAAGACTTGGAACCAACCCAAATGTCCATCAATTATAAACTGGATAAAGAAAATGTGGCACATATATACCATGGAGTATATGCAGCCATAAAAAAGAATGAGTTCATGTCCTTTGCAGGGATGTGGATGAAGTTGGAAACCATCATCCTCAGCAAACTAACACAGGAATAGAAAACCGAACACCACATGTTCTCACTCACAAGTGAGAGTTGAACAATGAGAATACATAAACACAGGGAGGGGAACATCATACACTGGGGCCTGTAGGCAGGTAGGGGAAAAGGGTAGAGAGAGGATTAAGACAAACATCTAATGCATGTGGAGCTTAAAACCTAGATGACGGGTTGATGGGTGCAGCAAACCACCATGGTACATATATATCTATGTAACAAACCTGCATGTTCAGCACATGTATCCCAGAACTTACAGTGAAAAAAAAGACAAGGAGATGGAGTTACATGTATTAGGAAGCAGAAAGAACAGGAGGGTGAGGTGTTTTGGGAGGGAGATGCTTTTCTTTCAAAATATATTTTTGAGGCTTATTTATTATTTTTTAAATAATAATACATCATATAAACATACCCATATGTACATCCATCATTCTGCTAATAATTTAGGTTGTTTTGCTATTATGGAATATACTAAATATGGATAAAAAATTGCACATTGTTTCTTCAATTCCCTTCATGGAATTATGCATAGTTCCATAGATTTTAATGTTTGTATATGACCAAAGGTCATTACTAGTAATGCTATGAGTTGCTCGTTGGGTTTTGAAATTTTGTTTTCTTCTCTAAGTATTTTTTCTCATTGAATTACTTTTCTATTGTATAATTAAGTTTGCATTATTATTATTATTTTTTATTATACTTCTGTTCTAGGGTATATGTGCACAATGTGCAAGTTTGTTACATATATATACATGTGCCATGTGGTTGTGCTGCACCCATTAATTCATCAATTACATTAGGTATATCTCCTAATGCTATCCCTCCCCTCTTCTCCCACCCCACAACAGGCCCCAGTGTGTGATGTTCCCCTTCCTGTGTCCAAGTGATCTCATTGTTCAATTCCCACCTATGAGTGAGAACATGTGGTATTTGCTTTTCTGTTCTTGCGATAGTTTGCTGAAAACGATGGTTTCCAGCTGCATCCATGTCCCTACAAAGGACATGAGCTCATCCTTTTTCATGGCTGCATAGCATTCCATGGTATATATGTGCCACATTTTCTTAATCCAGTCTGTCATTGATGGACATTTGGGTTTGTTTTCTTCTCTAAGTATTTTTTCTCATTGAATTACTTTTCTATTGTATAATTGAGTTTTTGTCTTATTGGAATTTCATTGGTAATGATTGGAATAGATGGGCCACAGAATCCATGGTAAAAAGTTATTTTAATAACTACTAGAAGAAAAGGTGTAGAATTTGGAATTGGAAAAAACACGGGCAAAAGAAACATGGCAAACATGAACCCATATGTTCCTTATCTGTGAAGTGGGCAGAATCATAACACCAAAAATTTGTGTAATCATGACAGGAGGCAATGAAGATGAAAGTTTCTTTAAAATTACCACACGCTATGTAAATACTGTGTTTAATATTTCCTTCTTTTAGAACCTCAAAGAATTTAAATTTCAGTTTAAGTATCTTATTGTACTATATGACAAGTTAATGCTAGGATGCAAAACTATTTTTACTGAAAAGAAAAACACAGATACAGAAAACTACACACCACCAATGTATGACTTCATGAATTATCATGAGGTGAACATCCTGTAACTATTATCCTAGGCAAGATATAGATCTTTGCCATCCTCTCTAGAAGCCCAGTCCCCCACTTGCTCTATCCCTATCACAGAGCCCTCTCTCCCCACAAAAGTAGCCAGTGTCTTTACTTTTGTAGAAATTATTTCCTTGTGTTTTCTTTTATTATATTGCATAGATGTGCATCACCAGACATTATAATTTTGTCCTTAAAAAAGTCACATCTTCTAAGCCTCTTTTAAATCTACCTTTTCTCTTTTTGCAGTTTATCTGGTGAAGGAACTGGCTCCTTTGACGGGCAATTTCCCACACACAGTCAGGCTTTCGTGGATTGCACATGCGTGGTGCAACTAACATGCTCCTCTCTAGTCTGCATTTCCTACACAAGTAGTGGTTCCTGAGGCTTGCTCAGAGTCAGGCTAGACTCCTTTGGCCAGACTGATAGGCAGCGCTGTGTTTCTTCACAGGAGATATATGACTTCCGGTTGTCCCTTTCCTTTTTTTTTTTTTTTTTTTTTGGAAACGGAGTCTAGCTCTGTCGCCCAGGCTGGAGTGCAGTGGCCGAATCTCCACTCACTGCAAGCTCCGCCTCCTGGGTTCACGCCATTCTCCTGCCTCATCCTCCCAAGTAGCTGGGACTACAGGCACCCGCCACCGTGCCCGGCTAATTTTTGTATTTTTAGTAGAGACGGGGTTTCACCGTGTTAGCCAGGATGGTCTCGATCTCCTGACCTCGTGATCCGCCCGTCTCGGCCTCCCAAAGTGCTGGGATTACAGGCGTGAGCCACGGCGCCCGGCCTGTCCCTTTCTTAAGACGCAAACAGCCATTGATGTGAAATTTGTAGGTTTATTACTTCATAGGGGGCTGCAAAAAAAAGTGATATTCTAACTTTATAATTTCTTTGCAATTTGTAAGTTGGACTTCTTTTATAAAGAGGCTGCAGCCATCTACCACTTGGTTTCTCACTTGGACAGTTCATGTAAAAAAGGCAAAATAAACACTTGATTGTTTCTCTTTGTTTACCAGTTTTAAAGATAACAAGTTGGTTCCCTGTCAGCCTCTGAGGGTGATTTATTTTCCCTTAAAGTCATTATGAACTTACGGATGTAAAAATACTTGATGGGTTAGATCCGTTGAAATTGTGGCAGTTCTCCTCAATGTTAGCTTTCAAAGTAAAAAACTCTTGTTATCGAACAGATTGACTTTCCTTTTCCATTTTCACTGCCGCTGGCTCATTTTTGGTCTAGATAATGGCGATGTCTTCCTAATTCTAGTCTCACTTCTCCTTCAATACTTTTTAAAATCTTTTATTTTATTTTGACATTGAACACATACAAAAAGGCACAAAGCATCCTGTAAAGCTCCATGAATTATCACCAAGTAAACATTCAGTGCTACATATAGAATCTTGCCAGGACTCCAGAAACTTTCCCTTCCCTCTCAATCATTATGTCCTCAATCCTTTCCCAATAATCTGAATTTTGACACTATGGTTGGATTTTACTTTTTTAATTTAACTGTATATAAATGGGTTCATACAGTATGCATTCTTGTGTGTTTGGCTACTTTCACTCAATGCTGTGTTCAAGAGCTTTATCCATATTTTGCATGTACTGGTGATTTAGAATTCCACTGTATAAACATGCCACAATTTTATTTACCCATTCTTCTGTGGATGGACATGTAGATTGCTTCTGGTTTGGGGCCTTTCTGAATAATGCTGCTATGGACATTCTTACACAAGTCTCTTGGTGCTAATGTGCACAGATTTTGGTTGAGCCTATTTCTCAGATTGGAATTTATAATTTGTAGGGTCTACATATCTTCAATCTTAGTAGCTAGTTCCAGTTTTCCAAACTTTTTGTTTGTTTGTTTTTTGAAACAGGGTCTTGTTCTGTTGCCCAAAGTGGAGTGCAGTGGCATGATCTTGGCTCACTGCAGACTCCACCTCCCAGGTTTTCACCCTCTCACCTCAGCCTCCTGAGTAGCTAGTACTGCAGGCACGTGCCACTGCACATAGCTAATTTTTTCTTTTTTCTTTTTTTGAGATGGAGTCTTGCTCTGTCTCCCAGGCTGGAGTACAGTGGCCCAATCTCGGCTCACTGCAAGCTCCACCTCCCGGGTTCACGCCATTCTCCTGCCTCAGCCTCCCAAGTAGCTGGGACTACAGGCATCTGCCACCACACCCAGCTAAATTTTTGTATTTTTAGTAGAGATGGGGTTTCACCGTGTTAGCCAGGATGGTCTTGATCTCCTGATGTCGTGATCCACCCACCTTGGCCTCCCAAAGTACTGGTATTACAGGCGAGAGCCACTGCGCCTGGCCCTCATAGCTAATTTTTTAACAAAGCTTTTTGTAGAGACAGGGTTTTACTATGTTGCCCAGGATAGTCTTGAACTTCTGGACTCAGAAGATCTTCCTGCCTTGGCTTCCCAAAGTGTTGGGATTATGAGTGTAAACCATCATGCTTGGCCCGGTTTTCCAAACTTCTTGTACCAATTTACAACCCCACTAGTAGCATTTGAGAGCTCCCATTACTTCATGTGCTTGCCAGCCTTAGTTTCATCAGTCTTTTCAATTTTAGTCATTCTGGTGATGTGAGTGATATTTTATTGTAGTTTCAATTTGTGGTTACATGACTACGTATGATGTTGAGCAATTTTCATTTGTTTAATATCCATTCGGATATCCTTTCTTTTGAAGTTCCTGTTATACATTTTTTTTTCTATTGATTTGACTGTCTTTTTTGTTATTGATTTGCAAAATTTCTTTATTCATTCTGGATATAAACCCTTTGTCAGTTACCTTTGTTGCATATATCTCTTTACCATCTTCCTTTTCACTGTCTTAATGGTGTCTCTCAATAAACAGAAATTGTTGATTTTAGTGCAGTGAAATAACAACCTTTTTCTTAATGGCTAGTACCTTTTACGTCTTTTAAAGAAACATTTCCCAACTTTGACGTCATTAAGATTAATTATTATGTTGCCTTTCACATTTAGACTTGTAATTCACATGGAATTTTTCTACATGTTATGAAGCAGGAGTCAATTTCTTTTGTTTCCCACATGAATAGCCAATTTTCAGCATTTCAGCCTTCATAGAAATCAGCAGATACCTCCTTGCCCACCTCCTCCAGGCCCCACCCCCCACCAAAGTGTTTCTGAATATTAATGTTGCCTCTCTCTGGGTATCTATCCTGGCCTGTAATTCTTTACTACCTTGGTAGTTCTTTGATGTTTTCAAGAAGATACCTTGTTATTTTATTTCGCTCACCTTTTTCTATACACTTTCAGAGAGGGTTGATGAGGACTATACAGTCGACCATTACCAAAAGGAGGTATTCTGTGAATTCAGCCTTCTCACTTGTTGCCCATGATCAATGATCATTTGTAACATATAAACAATGATAAATCAGCTCACTGATTTGCTTAAAACATTTCCATCACTCCTGGGTACTTTTGGGAAACATTTTGCAGTATGCATGCAGGATTTGGACTATGACTGTATACATGGCACTGTGGAGGGTTCTTTACCCACAGGACTCTTCTGGACCTCTGAAGTTTAATGTGCATTGTAGGGGAGGGAATTAAACACACTGCTTCCCTAATCTGTTTGAGTACAGAGGCTTGTGTTTGCCGAGCATGTATTTTTTTTTTTTTTTAGTTTGTGAGACTTATTTATTTATTTATTTATTTATTTATTTATGTATTTAAGTTCTGGGGTACACGTGCAGGATGTGCAGGTTTGTTACATAGGTAAATGTGTGCCACGGCGGTTTGCTACACCTGTCAACCCGTTACCTAGGTAGTAAGCCCAGCATGCATTAGCTATTTATCTTAATGCTCTCCGTCCCCACCCCACACCAATTCCCCACTCAAACAGGCCCCCATGTGTGTTATTCCTCTCCCTCTGTCCATGTGTTCTTATTGTTCAGCTCCTGCTTAAACAAGTCTTCCAGAGAACTAACTGGGAAGTGCCACTCTAGGTAAAAAGAACACCCTGTGAATGACACAGTGAGGCCCTTGGTGGTCCGGTTTCTCCTATGCCTCTAACCTCATCCTGGCCTCTTTCTTCCATACCCTGTGCTCCAGCCTGTGTGAGCCACTTGAGTTTTCCTGTGCTCTCTGTGATCCATTTTGCTCTTTTGCTACTGCCTCAATGTACTCTTCTTTTTCTTGGCCTGACTCACACTTACCCTCTAAGATAGGACCTCATCTTCTCCAGGATCTTCTTTGACCTCTTGGGCTTGTGAGAGTCCCTTCTCTGCTTTTTCAAAGCCACCCCCTGGGATCACTTTTCCTCACTATTGCTGAAGTGCCAGCAATAGAATCATCTGCTTCCTTCTGATACACTTCCTTGACCAGGAGCTCTAGGAGAACAGGGCTAGGCTTGTCCTCTGACTCACTCATGTCTGTGTCTCTGGTGCTTCAGCACATGACTCCTGACTAGACATTTCTGGCTTAAGTTAGCCCACCCTAGCCTGAAGGCAATACAGGGCTGGCTCTGCATGCTGTCAGATAAATCGTCTTCCTCCAGTGAGCCAGTGGCTTGTCTGCAGTCAAAGGAGGTCAGAAGCCAGAGCCTCTGGGGGCCTATAACGTTATGCATTTTGTAGAGTCTTAACTAAAGCTCAGATCTGCCACAGTGCTTACTTGCACATGTGATCTTGTAACTGCAGGATCAGGGCTCACTGTTTCACTCGTAAAACATAATCTTGTGTATCTTTGCAGGAGAGATGTTCCAACAGGGCTTATCTTTGGGGCAGCCATTCAAGGTGAGGTCATCTTTCCCATTATCTTAGTTTTCACAGGTGATGAAATGAGTTTGAATTAAATCCTGGAAGCTTGAGTACATTTACATAACTCACCATGACTGGCCAGAATAGTAATTATTGTTATTACTCTAATGAAACAACAGTGACCATGGCGACTATCACTTATTGAATACCCACTATGTCTTAAATGTCAATAAATGCCCTATTCAGAATGGAATTCTGTCCCAAATGCTAACCAGCCTGTCCAGAAAATAACTTTGTGCAGTGGAAAATGTACGTGGTATGGACTCAGGCAGATCTGGGATTTACTCCCAGCATGGTTGCTTGTTAGCTGTGAGACTTAGGCAAGTTTCTCACTTCTCTGAACTTTGGGGTGGTCCTTGTAAAGTGATAAACTTAGACTCATTGGGTTGTTAAGGAGAATAAAGTGTAGTGCATGTATTGCATCTCACCCACTGACTGGCATACAGTCAGTACTCGAAGCTTAGTTGGTTTTCCCTGTGGCACACTGGAAACTTCTCTCTGAGACTCTTGGGCTCATGGGCGAGATGTAGGTCTGGACCCTGAAGCTCATATCTACAGCCCCTGCCTGGGTCTCTTCTCTGCCCAGGACCGTGAGCTCTGTGGCATTGCCCACTTTGGGTTTGTGAGAATTTCTGGTGCCTGGAATCTCCTCCTGCTGAGTCTTCCTGAACTTCTCCTGCCCTTCCCATTGGATTTGATCTCAAGCAACCATGAACTTGTGAACTGTTGCATTCAATTCTTTATCCACCTGAGTTGAGGAGAAATATTTATTTTAACAAAAGCTGCCAAGGATCAATAGAAGCCCAACCTGGGAGAACAGAGCCAATGAGTGCTCCGTGAGCAGGTGTGTGGGACAGTTCAATTTAGATTTCATTAGGGTTCTCTGGTGGGAAGTAGGGGGTGGGTGTTGCTCCTCAAGCCTCCATGGCACAGACCAGCTCTGGGGTGCAAGCTAGTGGTAGGCTGGAGACACAGTTTGTATACTGATTGACATCCCTTCTGAATCATAGGAGATGAATACTCCCTGCCTGCCTGGTTGGTTCTAAGTGCCGTAAGTTCATTGTCTCTAGTCTTTGCACAAATATCCTTGATAGGTGGGCATCAAAGGCTTAAGAAGTTCAAAGAGCTGGTGTGCAAATACCCAAGGACCATTTCATGGGCCCCCAGTAGATGGAAGCTGTTATTCAGAAGCCAACTTTTAAACAGGTTAAATGATTTATCCAAGGACCTGATTCCACATCTCAAATTATTTCAAAGTCTGTCTCTTTTATTTTTTTTCACCAAGCCTTTTCTGCAACCAGGAAGGGCCGAGATATTCTAGGAGGATTTAACTGTAGAAGGAGATATAAATATTTATCGAATAAACATAAACACATGAAAGAGTGAATGAATGAATAGAATATTAATTCTTCTGTAGAAATATTCTTCTCTAGAAATAATCTATTATAGAGCCTTCCAGAATGACTGGCCCTAAACCCTTTCCTCCACTGCCACCAAGCCACCCTACTCCTGGCTCTCACACTCAACAGCTCAAGTCATGAGGTAAATTGGGGGCATTAGAGTGGTTTAATCCTGAGTTTCCACCAAGGTTCCTAAATAAAACAAATTTTCATCTCATTCTCTTGGATGAAGCCAACATCTTCACCATGAGATAAATACATATAATTATATATTCATATACACATTTATCCAATGTGTATTTGAAGATTAACCATATGCTCAGTACTCTTCAGTGACCTGGGAATAGAAAGATAATTAAGAAAGAGCAGGGAAGGACTCCAAAAGAGTTCACTTTCTGGTAGTCAATCAGATACCATGGTTCTGTGGGAACACAGCAAAGCTGTCTTAAAGGATCAGTACAAGTTTGCCAGACAGAGGGAGTAACTCGTGAAAAGGTGCCAAAGGCTGGGAGTTGGCCTGTGGCAAGCTCAGCTCTGGTTGGAGGGGCAATGTCGCAGACAGGCATGGGTGTGGGTGTTCATTCCTGTTCTGACACTCACCAGCTTTGTGATTTTGGTCAAATTATTTCATTCTCAATGTGTTAGTTTCCTTATTTTAGAACTTGGGATGTTGTTGCTGAGGATGATGATGATAAAAATAAAAAAGGTAAGCTATAGCCCTTATGCGCCTGATGTTGCTCTAAGTGTTTCACATTAATTCACTTAATCTTCAAAATGCCCCAGTTAGATATTTTTCTCCATTTTAGAGACAAGGAAACTGAGTAAAGTACCTCAACAAGTTATTGTGATGGTGCAATGAAAAGAAACGTGTGTGCGTGTGTGTACGTGCATGTGCATTTGTGTGTGTGTGTGTGTGTGTAAAATATGCTCTCAGGACTCCCTGTTCAGAACCATGACTCTTTAGATTCCAAGGTAACAAAGAGAAATAAAACTTGCCTGATTAGAAAGTCTTAAAGTAATTTTGTTGATATTACCAAGTCTGCCACATTCTGAGAGCAAGGGATTGATCCTTTCTACTGTGTTTTTAAAGAAATCATAGGGTGAAAAAAGCCCTCACCCATCAAAGCATTTGACAACTCTTTCTCCAAGTTCAGCCTTCTGTTACTACTATGACCTCCTTAGACATTAACAGGGGAGCCTTGACAGACTTCCACTGTGAACTTTGCCCCTGTTGAGAAATGCTTGTCTCATGATGTCCCTTCTGATATTCTCCGTGGGGACACTCAGCATCTTGCATCATTCAGCTGGACATTCTGGAGTAGAATTTTCTCCTAGGTTTAACAGCAAAAGACCAAACAAATGCTCAGCATTCCATAAAACCTACATGGCCACTAGGGGAAAGGCAAAGCTTTCTAGAACAATGTAGGCAGTGAGCAGTATGTTCCCAGCTGGCTCTCAATAAATAATGACCAGTGGGATCATAAGACAGTGTCAACAGGGGAAAAATAAAGGGCTCAGTGGAGAACATCTGACTCCAAACTTCTGTTATGGGAGTATGATGGCTGGACATGGAAGGCATGACCAAATCAATGAGGTTCTTGTAGGCTAGGCTGTGGGGTCTGAAAGTCTTCCCATAGTGGAAAAATGTTGAAAGATGAATCATGTGTCTACTCTATTTTTGCCAGAGAAACCACTCTTGGAACAGTAGAGTAGGTAAATGGGAAGGGACCATAGAAGAGGAGAGTTGGATAAACTAAGGGGCCATTGTTGTGTCACAGTGGGAAAGGATGAGGTTCTGAACTCAGAAACAGTGGGCTGGTAAAGAAGGAGACACATCTGTGAGATATTTAGGAAGGAAAATTGTAGGGCAGGAATGGATCTGAAGTCAATGAAAAATTCTTCATAGCTCTATTCATTGGACTACCCCAGAAGACACTGAAAGGAAGGTTTGGATGCAAGTTGTTCATTTAGGAGATCTCAGGAAGCACAAAGTATTTCCTCGGGCTAGGACTTCCAAGTCTTCCCCTAACTGTGAGTAAGACAGGAAAGGGAAGGAATCCACTGTAGGATGCCTTAAGAAGCAAATTACCACTCTGGGCAGCCAGAGTTCATCCCACTGTGGTCTTCTGGGATACTGTGTAGAACATGCCCCCAAGCTGCCTCATCCAAAGGGTGAGAGAGCTGGGGTATTTATCCTTCAACTCTCATGTGAGATTGTTGAGAGCTGTTCACAGGGAGGAACATTAGTTCCATAACATTTCCATTCTGCCCTAGAGCTAGACACGTTTCCCCTCATAAACAGGTTCCATTAGTAAGAAGATTAAGATCTATCAGGTGGCAAGCTCCCGTGGCCAAGGAAAGCCCTGTGCAGAGAATCAAAGGTGTTAACAGTAAGAATTCCTGGGCATATACTAGGTGGTGAGTGCTGGGGGGATGTAGGTAGATACCAATAATATGTTACAGCTTTTTTGATTTTGTTTCTTTTAAAAGGAGACCATGGAGGTAAAGCTCTAATAGTATGCTTATATCTCAGGTCACTAAGGTCAGCTGGGGTGGCAGATGAGTACAGGCTCCATACGGGGCTCAGCCATGACTGGCTGAGTGTCCTGCAGGAGATGAGCCTGGGGCCTGCTGCCTAGCCTGGCACCTATCCTACTGTGATCTGCACTGGGCATAGAACTCTAGCCTCATGTGTCTGCCAATGCTTACTGCCTTAATGAAACACAAAGGCTGTCAGCAAAGGGACTTTATTGCCACTAGAAGAACTTTTGTGAAATGATAAAAATGAGCTAGCTGTGCCTTACAGAAAGCTACTATGCAATGATATATGCAGGCTGATGGCCTTAAATTAACTGATTAATAAATAGGAGGTGAGAAGGATGATATTTTTGGCCACAATGAATGCTAATGAGGTGACCCCACTAATGAGATTCCTTTCTTCATTCTGTTATTACACTCATCAGTTATGCAGCATTGATTACCACCTACTTCTTGCATCTCCAGGCTGAGAAATGGGTGACTTAATGGAGATGTTTCACCCAGAAAAGCAGTGATTGGGTTAGGAAAACTAGAAGCTGGAGAAGAGAGCTGGTTACATTATAATCTGATTTATTGCTTCAAAAGATAGATTCTTGTTTACATGTTGGATCTTTAAAAACAATCTGTTTTATTCAGGCTGAACTGCAGAAATGGCTATATTTCTTAAAGGCTTTTGACATATATAAAGAAATATGCCCATGACTCCTTCAAATGACATGCTAGAAATCTGGTCATAATAGAAGTCTTTATGAGAATTACATTTCTTCCTCTGCAGTTACTGATTCTAAGTTCGAAGGAGCTGTAGAATCTGTCCCTCCTTTCCACACCCATCACCACTGCCTTGGTTTAGACCTTAGCATCTGTTACCTGGAAGTCTCAATAGCCCCTTCTTGGTGTGGCTCTTCCTCCCTTTAAGCCCACCCTATTCTGCTTCTATCTTAGCAATCTCTGCCAGAGTGGTCTTCCCAAAACCCAAATCTGATCATATGATTCTATTGTTTCGAAAACTTCCAGTATTTCTCATCACCTAAACTGGTGGCCTGAAGATACATTCTGACCAGTAGATGTCTGTTATTTCACCTGGTCGATATTCATTTGTAATATGAATTTTGGAAGCTTTTCATTAAAAGGGAACAGTGCATTGGTTACAGTTTTCATGAATCTTTCCTGTTTTTAATATAATTCTCCATGTCTTGCCTGATCCCTGTTGGCACTGAAGATTGCAATCCCTACCTACCACAAAAGGGCTTCTATTATCTGCCTTCTACCTACTTTTCCCGCATCATCTTTGCCATTCCCAGCTGCCTATTAAACCACAGAAGGTTTTAGAATATGCTCTGCTTCCTCTTGGTCCCAAACCTTTCCATATGCTATTCCTGCGACTTAAATGCTTTTTCCACCACTGCTTTCAGACTCATTATATGTACATTACATGTGTGTATGTATATGTGTGTGTATATGTACACATTATACATAATATATGTGTATATGTACATTATATGTATATATTGCTTATGCAATAATGGATGCTACAAGGTCCAAAATTTGCAGAGTAGGCCAACAGGGTAGAAACCCAGGGAAGGGTGGGTGTTGCAGCTGGACTCCAAAGGCCACGGGTGGCAAAATTCTTCCTTTCTTGGGGCAGGTCAGTCTTTGTTCTATTAAGGCTTTGGAATGATTGGATGACATGCACCACGTTAGGGAGGGCAATCAGCTTTACTCAAAGTCCACCAATTTAAATGTTAATCTCATCCAAAAAACACCTTCACCGAAACATGAAGAATAACGTTTGACCAAATATTTGGGCACCATGACGCAGCCAAGTGAACACATAAAATTAGCCATCATAATAAACAGTATTAAAGGATTTGAAGTCGTAGATAATGCTACTTCATATATGTTGTCTTCCTCTGTACTTCCTGTGGATCTCATTTTCCAGTTTAGCAGAGATATTTTTTATAAGCTGAATGATCTTGGGCAGCCTGATTGGTGCTCAGCATCTCAGGAGATACTCATAAGCCAGTCAGCTCCCAAGAATTTAAGAGGCATTATGAGCCGTCATTCATAGCTCCTAACTAGGAGCTTAACACATGGTGCCTAGAATATGCTTTTATCTTATGTCAAAGGACCAATGTAGAATCATTGCCTGTCTTTACTAAGCACTGGGTTGCTCTTTGAGGGTCGTTGTTTTACTTAATCCATATGAGATAGGTAATACAAGTAACATGGGTGCTATCCTTGGCTCCATTTTATAGATGAAGAAATGGAAGCTCAGAAAGGTTGAGGAGTTGCCCAGTGCCCCTAATTCTGGCTATCTACTGCAGCAAAATGTGTGTCCCAAACTTAACGGTGTAAAACAACAACTGTTCTGTTGTGTTCAGGAGTCTGTGGATCAGGAATTCAGACAGAGCACAATGGGGTGGCTGATTTCTGCGCCACAGTGACTGAGGCCTCAGCTAGTTTGGCTCAAATGCCTGGAGGTGTCACCATTTATCTGGTGGCTTGGTTCTGGATGCCTATTAGATTCCTCTGGTTTTCTTCATTTCAGGTTTGCTGGGCTTGGAATTCAAGTGCACTTTTTTTCATACATGTGCTTGGGCTGTTCTGACCTCAATCTCTCCCCCTACAGCTTCACAGTATGGTGGTCTCAAGGAAATCAGACTTCTTGCATGGTAGCTGGCTTCCCCCAGAGTATGAGTTGCAAAAGTCTGCAAGACTTCTTATGACCTGGCCTCAGAAGTTTGAGATCATCACATCTACTGTAAGCTGTTGATCAAGCTGATCACTCAAGCCAGCCCACACGTGATGAGAGGGTTATTAGACTTCATCTCTCAATGGGAGGAGAGCAAAAAATTTCAACCGTCTTTAATCTACCATACCCATAATTAGTGAAAGGCAGAACTGGGAGTTGGAGCTGATTTGCTTGACTTCAAAATCCTTGCTTTTTTCCTAAATTGCTTTGTCTCTGCCAGCATCCTGTGTATGATGGCCACAGGGTTCCTAATTATGAGCAGGACCCCAGGTCACCATGCAAATAGATAGGCAGCTGCAAGAGTGTTATGAGATGACACCCCACAATGTGTCAGGGCGGGGCAATGAGAAGGGCCAGTGTCAACTTCCTGCTGGGTGAAAGGGACACCGATGTCATCGCTCATGCTGCAGGGGGCCTCAGGCTTGAGAGGAGAGCAGTATTTCAGAACTGAAGGGAAAATGCTAATGACAAATGCTAATGAGGAAGAGGAAGCAAGGGGAGAGGGAACAAGTTCTGTAAAGAAAAGAAGCCAAGAAGAGGATTAAAGTATGTGGGAGAGGAGGTGGCGAGGCCATGTCTTCTGCTGCAATCTCTGCTAGGAAGGATGCAGATACTCTACAAGGCAGCCCTTCAAACAGAGGAAAGCAAGGACCCAGTTCTCCAGGGCTTTCCTTCACTAGACAGATGGGCAGATGACTGTGACTGTGATCTCAAAGGAATTAAGGAACCCCAGGAAGAACACTGTAGAAAGAGGCAAGAGAGCCCCTCTTGAGCTCACTTATTTTGATTTCTCCTGCCTTTTGTCTTTATCTCTGGGGGAGAGTTACTATAATTCATTGAAGAACTAAGTACTGTTTTTAAAAAACTGACTATAGTATCCAGTTCACAGCCCTACTATGAGCCACTATTTATAGCTTCTTAGGGATTCTTATCTGGATGGCAGAAGGGAGTTTGATTTCTAATTTCCAACAGCAGTATTTTCATGTAATTGAAAACTCAGTTTTTAAAATGTGGCTTTGACTTTCCACACGTAATTGCTCTCTTAACACTTCCACAATGTAGAGTGGAGAGGAGAGGGTATAATAAAATATTTGCTATGGACCCTGAGCCCAGGAGCTTGAGAGCAGCCTGGACAACATAGGGAGACCTTATCTCAAGAAACAAACCAAAAACGTGTGTAAGGTCTTGTTGGCTGCCTCTTGTCAGCTGATTCTTTTCTTGCCTACCAATGGATCTTTATTTCTGTTTGGAGTAAATAGGCACGAGTCATGAAAGGTGTCAGCCAATCATGACAATGCCATGCCCTTGGCCAGCAATCAGTGTAGAAGTGAAAATGTGACCTCCCCATCATGACTAATGAGATGTTATGGGAAGTCAGCTGGGGTTTTCTGGGTAAAATTCTTCCTCCTAAGGAAATAAAGCAATCCAAAAGAAGGCACTTCTTGCTCTCCCATCCTCTTTGTTTTGAGCAATCATATGTGAGGATATAATGCTTTGAGATCTGCAGCCATCTTGTGACATGAGGAATAAGGCATTCTTTTTCCAGAGATGTTGACCCAGTGCTCTGATATTTTTGAGTCACAGAATCAGTCCTCCCAGAGCCTGCCTTCAGATCTCTGGATTTCAAGCCACACTTAGTTAAGTATTCTGTTACTTGAAACCAACAGCTGCCTAATGTGTACATTTGATCACAGGGTCCAACCATCCGGTGTTTGAAGCCAGGCCTGCATTTCAAATGAGAGAATGTGGCTCAGTACCCTCTAGATTTACTACTGGTTTCACTGAGAGGGTAGCAAATTTCTTATTTCTAGGCCCAGGACTCCTTTCCTGGCTTACCTGTGGTGTGTGTGCTGTGTGTGTGTGAGGTGGGGTACTGGTGGGGAACAGGGGGAAGTGGGAGGAGACAGAAAGAGATAGAGATTGGAGGAGAGAGAGGTAATATTTTGATTAAAATTCTCCATCTTAAGGTTGCAGTGAGCTGAGACTGTACCACTGCACTCCAGCCTGGGCAACAGAGTAAGACTCAGTCTCAAACAACAACAACAACAACAACAACAAACAATTCTCCACCTTAGAGAGAAAAATTATGTCTTGGCACAGCTGCTGAGGAACCCCTTTTTAAACCAGAGCCCTCTTTGAAGAGGAATCCTTTGCTGGATTCTATTTTCTCCATATAATAGATTTGCATTATGGGGTCTGCAGTCTTACAATGGAAAATCAAACATTTTAGGGTTTGATAATTCTCAAAGTGCCATGACGCAGATTCCTCCAGTGTTTTCGTAACCGTGCAGATCATCACCTTACATCCTCTCAACTGCAAATTCTCTCTTCAGTCCCTCCTGGGCCATAATGGATGTTTTTTCCTTCACAGTGAACACCATAGCGAGCCTGGTCAGCAGAGGGGACTGGAGGGTCATTGCAAGAGGAAGGGCATCTCTTTCTGGTTCCACTAGCTGCGTTTTTGTTGTTATTTCCTGGCTCCCACTGCAAGGATCGGTCAGGAATGTGGCTGTGGGGGCCATCTAGTGGTGCCCTAGCCCTGCGGCCAGAGTGCACAGACCCCTGGCATCTTCCTGTCCTGGCCCATCAACCACCTTCCCGGAGCACTTCCAGTTCAGACACACATGCACACACGCCCAGGCCTGGCATTCTCTCCTTATGGGTGGACTGCCAGCACAGTGACCCCCTCTGTGCCCATCCACCAGCCTGCACCCTGGAGGGCTGCTTCCCGCTTGCCCGGCAGCTGTGGGGCAGCTCTGGCTTAGGCATCCTGGTGAACTACTCCATCATCCAGTTGGCTGCAGCCACACCTTCTCCTATGAGGCCTGAACACCAGCCTGAGGGAAGTCTGCCCTTCCTTGGGTCCCATTAGAGTTCTCATTTCATATTTATAGCTACTCTGGTATCATAGCTGAACAATTCTTTATATTAAACTTCTCCTTGTCCCATACAGGACAGTCCATCTTCTCAGCATCTTCCCATTACTCTTCATGTTTCTGCCTCTTGGACCTAGCTTGATGCACTGAGCTTCAGAGTTAAGAGATACATAAGATAAGGTTTTAATGATAAATGTTTGTGGCAGAGTTATCCACATGATAGGGAAAAGCTTGTCACCTGCAAGAGGAAGTCCCTTAGGAGGAGGCAGAGAATATCCATAGCTGCATTGACTAAGCCGGCAGTGGGAAGATGCAGGGAGGTGAAGGGGCACTGGGCATGGTGGCTGCCGATTTCTCCAAGAGCAAATGAGGATGCTGCCAAAGGAAGGTCACATGGAGGGCCATATGCTTCCTGGCCACTTGCCTGGGAACCACCAGTGCAGTGCGATAAAACACTAACTATGCTCCAAACCTTTTAAATCAGCATTACTGGGAGTGTTCCCTAGCAATCTTCCCTTAAAAATCCTCCAAAGGGCATTTTGAATCATATGAAAATCATGCAACCCCTTGCTTCAGGGAAGGTCTCCCACCAAAAGCCCTTTCAAAGGATCAGGCAGCACCTGGAGAAGTGTCTGAAATGCCAGCCCCCAGGGCTCATGAGGGCCTGTGCCCTAGGAATGTGATTTTACAAGTGAGGAGGGGGTTTCCCGTGCCTGAGTTTGAAGTCCCTGCTGTGAACACTAGATTTAGAAGTGGAGTGAGGAAGGATTTATTTTGGAAGAAAAAATGAGGAAGAAAAATCCATTTCTGATTGAGCCTGCGAAACCTCCTGGAGCAGGTGAAGGTGAAGCATCTTTGCATGAGATTTAAGGATGAAATGGCCCAGAGTCAGCAGGATTATCAGGCTGAAGCAGATTGGCACATTGTCAGATATGGGTGGCATAGGGGCAGGGGAGTGTGAACCCATCAAAACAGGTTTGGGCTATTGGACAACATGAGGGGGGGCCCTAGGGAAGGACTGCCTAGGATCCCCTGGTGATACCTAGCTGTGATGGAGCACTGCCCGGGGCGGTCCTGAGACCTATGCCTGGTACCATCTTAGGCACTTATAGTCAATGCTACTGGTGCCCTGCCAGATTCTTCCAGAGTCCCCTATCCATCTAGTGATGCTCCCTGAGAATGCTACAGCCCCTGTCAGGGAATGTCCCTGTGCCTCCTGGAGCAGGTCTAGACTTGCCTACAGGATGAGCTCTGAGCCAGGGGTTTAATGGCTCTGGGCATATCCAGTAACTAGCATTTCCAAATTCCTGACATATTACTTATCTTAGGGATTCGAGGATGAGACATCTAAATTCTTGGGAACTCCTAAAATCATAAATTATTCTGCATTATAGTTGTATTTACAAAGGGAAAGTAGTATTTAGTATTTTAATAGTATTTTTAAAGGTGCTTTTGTTGTATTTACAAAGAATCATAGCCTATGGCAAATATTCAAATGCTACAAAACATGGGGTAGTGTTTGTGTAACACAACATTCAATATTCTAGCAGGGTGAACAGCACTACACAGAATCACATGTCAAAATGGCCAATTTAAGGACTTCTTTGATTGCTTCCTAAACTTATTTTTTGAAACACTGACACCACTCATATGTTTTGAATGAGGCACACGAAGCATAAGAACTGAGTCATACTGTATTTGCAAGAATGGCATTAGCAGCAACCTGGACCAGCGACACACCCTTGTCACATGGCCATCCTATGAACAAGGCTGACTGCTGACTGGTTAGATATGATGTTTCTCTGCTGCGTGCTCCTGTCCTGGTTCCAGGAAACGTGACCTTCACCTTCCACTCTCCATGGCAGCCTTCCTTGCTGTTGCTTTAGACCTGACTCAGTGGGTTTGTTAGAACCGGTGAGGGTTCTTTGTTGATTGTTCATATTTACAATTCTGTTTCCCATGTCCTTGAACTCTCCCATGATTTTTCTTGGGATTTGGGGTTTAGGATATAAAAACCTTCTGAGAAATTCCAGGAGGGAATTCCCACATGGAAACACTACCCTCAACCCATGAGAAGCAGGGAGTTGTTGGGATAATTTTCAGGCTAATTATGCACTTGCCATCTCTTAGGATTCTTCAGTGAGATTGAATTCCAGTTGCGGAGAGCAGTAACTGACTCCATTTGGCTTCCTTCTGTTCCCTGTTTAATTTCCACATTCCCTACCATTTGTTTGTTTGTGGGGAGGTGGAGGTTAGGGAGCTGTTATGGGCTGAATTGTGTCCTCTCAAATTCATGTGTTGATACCCTAATCCTTAGTACCCCCAAATGTGACTGTGTTTGGAGATATCATCTTTGCAGAGATAATTAAGTTAAAATGAGGTCATGAATTCTAATCCAATAGAACTGGTGTCCTTATAAGAAGGGAAATTTGAACACAGAAAAGGACAGAGGGAGGACCCTATGAAGACCCAGAGAGAAGACGACCATCTGCAAGCTAAGGAAGGAGAGAGGCATCAGCAGAAACCAACTCTGTGGACATCTTGATCTCGGACTTCCAGCCTCGGAAAGTGCGAGACACTGAATTTCGGTGTATAAGCCAACCAATCCATTGTACATGGTTATGGCAGCCCTAGTAAGCAAATACAAATTTATCTGCAAATAAACTACTTGCATATGAATCTTTGTCTCATGATCTGCTAAAGTAGGACCCAAACCAAGAAGACAGGGTTTCCTTTAATCTTCACAACAAATTTGAATGGTAGGCTTGAACATCTTTGTTAGCAGATTAGAAAAGTGAAACCTAGAAACATAAAGATAAAGGAAATTTCAACATCAGTTTTGTTTAAATACAGAACCCATCCATGCTCTTCTCCACCCACACGGCCCTCCTTTCCCCCATACAGCCTGAAGATGATCCCTCTGACTGTCTCGTTTAAACAGACTTTGCATTCCATGTGGATTCCAAATTTGACTGGCCAGGGCAGGACTGCAGAGTGAGGACAGCTCTTCTGTTGACTTAAGTGGAAAAAACAGGCCTTGGTCTTGTCTCCTGGAGAGAGCACATGGTGAGTGGCAAGGCCCTGGGCTTGTCTCTAGAGTGCCGTTTATGTGATGTCACTGAAAGGTGAAGGAGCAGATGAATGGGGAAATGTTTTAAATTTCATCATGTATACTTGGACTCATGGTAGAGGTCAGAGTCCTTCAAAAGGAGGAAAATACGAATTTGAAAAGTAGCAAAATATTAGGAGAATAATGCTTATGGAGAAGGAACTTGACCACAAATTGGAAAGGACTGAAGGTATGTTCTTATCGTGAAGTAAGAGCAGATGCAAGTGAGTGAGCTCTGGAGAATTTCAAGGAGAAAAAGGAACAGGGATCATGATATGTGGGGGGCTGGGAGAGTGATTGAGACCCAGGTGACTGTCTCTAGGAGGAAAGGGAAGCTGGAAACGCAGGCCATTTGGAAAGAAGTCTCAGAAGCCTGGTGTTGTAATGTTTCTGTGGTAGAAAGATTTATCCTGGTAAGTGGCTCAGGGTACTTGGAGACAGATGTGGCCCTCCTTCAGCAATGTGGCCAGATCATCTGTTTTGCTTTCTCCATAAATATGTCTCTCTGAATGTCGACAGGGAGAGATTTGGAAATAAAACAACAACAAAAAAAAATTTTCTATGAGCATAAAAGGCTTAATTTATCACCATCTTTTCAACCAAATGAAAATGATTTGCTTTTTAAAAAGACTGTTTGCTGAACAAATGTTTCAAAAATGCAATAGATTATTGCAATTATTGTACCCACTTTAAAAAAAATTTACCAACGGATGGACAGGTGTTCCAAAAATGTTTTCATACATTTCTCTCTGTGAAGGTGGAATCTAAGATGAAATTGCCTGGGAAATGTTTCATGTACAGTAAGGCTGTTTCAGGGAAAGCACGGACTTTTCAAGTTACTTAGCCACTGCTCTTTGGGGCTGCACCTGAGGTGAGCTTCTAGGTGTGCTCTGAGAAGGTTGCTCTGACATTCTTGCTATTGTATTGACCACAGGGATGATGCTGGTGTTCTTGTCCACATCACAAAGCTCACACTCTATCAAGACCCAGAGAACAAACACCTCTCAGACCTTAGTGTCAAGAAAAACGTATGCTTGAGGGGGTGGAAAGTTTTTGTCTTGTGGATCTCATAACTCTTGGAAATGATTGCATTTCCCTCTTGTCACTGGGAATCTTAGAATCATGTTTGTGGTTCATGTTTTATGGATGTGTAGCATCCTTGGGGGTAAATTTTGTGTGCCAAATGTGATTTTATTTTATTCCTC
The DNA here is from genome assembly GCF_002776525.5 of Piliocolobus tephrosceles. NCBI lineage: Eukaryota > Metazoa > Chordata > Mammalia > Primates > Cercopithecidae > Piliocolobus > Piliocolobus tephrosceles. Next base: position 130,494,889 of record NC_045439.1, read on the forward strand.
TTTCCTCATTTCCCTGTAGTTCTGATCGACTTTACTTATTTTCACCCCATGGGATGGAATTTTGTGTTTCATCAAGGTCTTTTAGACTAAGAGGCTGTAGTGGATACTGTCATGTGTTGCCTGAGTCTCCCTTGAAAAATCAAGGCACTCACCACTCCAGCTGACGACTGCCTGCTGACCACTCATAGCGTGTGCCTCGGCAGGAGTTGCCCTGTCTTTGTCTGAAGGGAGCTGTCTCATTCAAGGGAGGCTAGTCCACTCCCTGGGGGCAGCTTGCATCCACAGACTGGTGGACGGAGCAGCACAAAGGCCTGGTGGCTGTATTAGTCCATTTTCATACTACTATGAAGAAATGTTCAAGACTGGGTAATTTATAAAGAAAAAGAAGTTTAATGGACTCATAGTTCCCCATGGCTGGGGAGGCCTCACAATCATGGTGGAAGGTGAAGGAGGAGCATAGTGACAGGCAAGAGAGTCTGTGCAGGGGAACTGCCCTTTATAAAACCATCAGATCTCATGAGACTTATTCACTATCACGAGAACAGGATGGGAAAAACCCACCCCCATGATTCAGTTACCTCCCACTGGGTCCCTCCCACGACAGATGTGGGGATTATGGGAGCTACAATTCAGATGAGATTTGGGTGGGGACACAGTCAAACTGTATCAGTGACCTTGCTTTGATTTAGGATAACTCAGCTTCACAACCACCCCAGCCTCACAGCTCCTTGTGAGATCCTCTGAGGATGCTGGTGCAATTGCTCCCAAAGCCTGTGTGCCTGACTCTCCATCTCAAAGCCTGTTTCCTAGGAATCTGAGCAACAGCAGTTGATGCCAGCAGTGGGCTGAGGAAGCAGATTCTAAAATGGGATTTTGGAACTGGATCCCCCCTAGTCAGCTGGTAATGAAAGCCCATTCCTGGTGGTAAATGGAGTCCTGACTGCCACAGACATGGGGTAGTGTGGTTCTGGCAGAGTAGGGGCCTCACTGGGGCTGCCAGAGGAAGGGAATGCATGGTGGGCACAAAGTCTAAGGCATTAAACAGTTTAGTCAGACTTTACAAGTTAGAATTCATAAGGACTATGGGATTGGATGGCTATCAATTGATGGGGCCATCAATATATTGAAGCAAGACAATGAAAGGCTGTGAGTGATCCATTACCAACTTAAGGCTCAGTGTGGAAACCGGAAGGCATCTCTGCCAGCTTTGAAAGAGACTTACTTGCTCTAGGCAGAGGGCAGAACAAAACCCAGGATTAGACCTGGAACTTGTTATGAGATAGAGGAACCACTGAGAAGACAGGTCTGATGTGCAACAGTCAGAATCCTAATTAGGTTAGGCTCCCAGAGATTTGGGATGGGACATCTGCATTGATGTACTAAAAAATCCTGTTTCCTAGGCTGGGCATAGTGGCTCATGCATGTAATCCCAGTACTTTCGGAGGCCGAGACAAGCAAATCACTTGAGGCCAGGAGTTGATCAGTCTGGCCAACATGGCAAAACCCCATCCCTAGTAAAAATACAAAAATTAGCCAGGCATGGTGGCATGCACCTATAATCCCAGCTGGGGAGGCTGAAGCATGATAATTGCTCAAACTTGGGAGGCAGAGGTTGCAGTGAGCTGAGATCATGCCACTGCACTCCAGCCTGGGCAACACAGTGAGACTCTATCTCAAAAAAAAAAAAAAAAGAAAAAAAAAATCCCCTCAACCCTCTGGGCCTGTATGCACCCACTCTTCCATGTTAAAGATTAGCTCTCCTCCCTTACTCCAAGCTAATGCAGAGGCCTCTATCTTGCAGATAAAATGTCCCCCCTGCCCACCCCCAAGATCTACCCCCACCTTCTGTCTTGTCCTTCAGACCAATATATAGGATTCAGTCACAACCTAAGATGACTGGCTAAGGGATGTGCCAGCAAAGTGAAGAAAGGAACTATGTTTTGAAGGAGTTGAAGGACCTAGTCAACTTGAAACTGCAGGATTTAGGAGAGTATGGGACTGGATCCTCAGGTGCTTAGAGGTAGAACATAAAGTTGGGTAAGGAATGGTTTATTGACGGGAGCATTTGTCCATGAAACAAGAGTAGCCTCTGGCTAGGAACCTGGGAGATGGTGCTAATACATTGCTAGCATGACGCCTGAAGCTTGGGGAAAGCAAAAGCATACACCAAGTGAAGGAGAAGTCCTAGCACTGCCATGTCAGGGGAAGACAAGAGGGATCAAAGGGCTCAGAGAGGCAGGGCGTGGTGGCTCACACCTCAAATCTCAGCACTTTGGGAGGCTGAGGTGGGTGGATCACCTGAGGTCTGGAGTTTGAGATCAACTTGGCCAACATGGTGAAACACCATCTCTACTAAAAATACAAAACATTAGCTGGGCATGGTGGCTGGCACCTGTAATCCCAGCTACTTGGGAGGCTGAGGCAGGAGAATTGCTTGAACCCACGGGTTGGAGGTTGTAGTGAGCTGAGACTGTGCCATTGCACTCTAGCCTGGGCAACAAGAGCGAAACTCCGTCTCAAGGAAAAGATAATGGGCTCAGAGAAGCAGCCATCCTGGAGTGAATATACTATGTATGTGGCCTGCCACTCCAAAATCCCATGTTCCAAAAAAAAGTACATTAGATAAAAGATATACTTTTTTTGTTACTGTCATCCTTTGATCTTTTTTTTTTTTTTTTTTTTTTTTTTGAGGCGGAGTCTCGCTCTGTCGCCCGGACTGGAGTGCAGTGGCCGGATCTCAGCTCACTGCAAGCTCCGCCTCCCGGGTTTACGCCATTCTCCTGCCTCAGCCTCCCGAGTAGCTGGGACTACAGGCGCCCGACACCTCGCCCGGCTAGTTTTTGTATTTTTTTTTTTTAGTAGAGACGGGGTTTCACCGTGTTAGCCAGGATGGTCTCGATCTCCTGACCTCGTGATCCGCCCGTCTTGGCCTCCCAAAGTGCTGGGATTACAGGCTTGAGCCACCGCGCCCGGCCCATCCTTTGATCTTAAGGCTTCTGTTGATAATGAAACTCTTGGCATCACTGCTGTTGCTTCAGAACAAACAGATCTTCCCCTCCAAACAACCTCCCATCCTTCAGCATCTTTCCTTTCCATGCAAGAGAAGAAAACAAATCAAGATTTCTTAGATAATAAAAAATACTTGGAAGTCTATAAAATAAAAACATTTTCCAGTTTAACTGCCCTTAAATATAACAGATATACAAACACGAGGACATTTTACTTACCAAGGCCATGAAGGAGTGTCCTGGTGAGAAGGCAGCAGCATTTTTGGTGAGCTCCATAGTAGTTGTCTTCTGTAAGCCATGGCTAATGATAAATACTGTTCTGGAAATGGGCTTGCTGATAGCACTGGGCTGGATGGTGGTGCTTAACCATCAGAGCAAAGTGCACCCAACTCTTCTAATAATCAGTATGGTCAGAGCGGGGGTGTCAGAGATGGGTGAATATGCAGAGAGCCAAGAAGGCGGTAAATAGAACACGGTGTCTCACAAGGAAAGATGGAGGA